>NC_091470.1:276351967-276654997 GCF_036971445.1 Narcine bancroftii
GGAGAAAATGGAAAACTTGAGCAACCAATTTGTTGGTATTAAAAATTTAATGAGAGTCATGACTGAAAGGATGACTGAAATTCAAGAAATCATTGAAGACTTGTTGGAAAGAATGATCCATGCTGAAACAGACTTGGTAAAACATAAGATAAGATAAAAGCTTTGGAGAAAGATGTGAAGAAATATGAGTCAGTCAGACAAGGTCTGCTGGACAAAATCGACCACATGGGCAATTTTAGTAGTCAAATAATGTCCGAATTATTGGACTGAATGAAGGAATCGAGGGAAGAGATCTAGTGAACTTCTTCATAACGTGGATCCCGCGAGTGCTGGGAGAAGACAAATTTAGAGTTAAACTACATATTGAAAGGATTCACCAGAGCCTCAGACCCAAGAGAGCTGGCGATCAGCGACCACGACTAGTCCTGATAAGACTTTGAGTTATCAGGAACGGGAGACAATTCTGGGAGCAGCATATGAATACTCTAAGCAAAATGATGGTCCACTGATAGACCATGAAAAAGTGCTATTTTTGCAAGATTTTAGTCCTACTTTGATTAAGCAAAGGATGGAGTTTGACACTGTAAAAAGACAACTGTGTTCCAAAAATTTGAAATATTCGATGATGTATTCTGAGAGTCTAATAAGTAGCAGCAGGTAATCAATGATTTTTCAAGACTAAGAATGAGGTGGAAGACTTCCTGCGAGGTTTATGTAAAAGTTAAGGCCGCCAAACAGGAAGACTGTGAAGAATGCTTACAATGGGACTAAGTAAAAGTTATATTTTTAAAAGTATTATATTTATTGTTGAAAAGTAAACTTTATTGAAGAAGAGAGAAAACTTGGGAAATGTAGTAGCAATCTCTCGAGGGGAGGGACAGAATGGCGCCCGGAGAGGAGTACCTATAAAAAATGGTGCTAAAGGGAGGGGTTCCTCTTCCTCGAGAGATTCCGCAGGCTTTTTTCATGGGCTTTTGTGTTTCCTATTTATATCACCGTCAGGGCAGGGACATTGTATGTATTTTTTAAAGAGGAAAGATCACTATCATTTAAACAATCAAAAAGGTTTTCATTGTTAAACAATATTTGTTTGAAAATCCAATATGGATAGAACAATAAAATTTATTAGTCTTAATGTTAATGGGATAAAAGAGATGGTGAAGAGGAGACGGCTCTTGGCACACCTAAAAAATTGAAGCCA
Organism: Narcine bancroftii; assembly: GCF_036971445.1. Lineage (NCBI taxonomy): Eukaryota > Metazoa > Chordata > Chondrichthyes > Torpediniformes > Narcinidae > Narcine > Narcine bancroftii. The sequence goes on from NC_091470.1 coordinate 276,353,169, forward strand.
GATATAGTCTTTCTACAAGAAATGCATCTTAACAAGTCAGAACATGCTAAAAAAAAAATTTTTAAGAGGATGGATGGGACAGGTAATATTGTCTTCATTTGGCTCAAAAGTACAAGTAGCAAAATGTACTAAATTAATAGAAGAGACACTGACTGAATGGCACATAAAATTTACTTAAAATCATGGATGTTTATGAATATCTATGCACCAAATGATGAAGCATTTATAAAAGATATCTTTTAAAAACAAAAGAGGGAAGACAAAATATATTGGTTGGAGGGGACTTAGATTTCTGTCTAGATCAAATACTGGATACTGTCATTTATGAAGAATTAAATTTGATTGTTATGGAAGCAACTTAACCCGTAGAAAGAGCCTACTTGTTCTTTTCAAGGGTACATGATTTACAAACAAGGACTAATTTGTTTTGAATGTCTGCCCAGTTAAAATGTAGAGTGGTAAAAACGGAATATTTTTGGCAAGAGTTCTATCAGATCATTAATTATTGCAATAATGGGAACACAAGAAAATATATACAGATGGTATCTCAATGCCACACTGTTGAAAAGGAAGGTCATTTGTGAGTTTATTAAGAGACAGATTGAACTATTCTGTAAAACTAATTTTTCTTCTACTGATAATAGCTTCTTAGTACAGGATATGCTTAAAGCTTATTTAAGAGGACAAATGATTTCCTATACAAAAAATCTTAAGCGAGAATATGCTACAGAACTAGATGATCTAGAGAAAAGTATAACAAAATTGAAAAAATATCGGTCACAAGAAAAATATAGACTGTTAGAGAATAAAACATGGAAATATAACACATTACAAATATATAGAACAGAAAAAATATTATGAATTAGGGGAACGGGTGCATAAAGTTTTATCTTGGCAGTTAAAGGCAGAGGAGTCATCTAAAATGATAAATGCAATAAAAACAGAGGCCAATATAACATATAATCAAAAATAAATAAATAAATAATGCTATTTGACAATATTATACAAATCACAACAATTAGAAGATGAAAATGAGACTGACGAAATTTTAACAAATGTTGAACTTCCAAAATTAGAAGATAGTGAACGGATTCATTTAGGTGCCTCTTTCACAAAAGAAGAATTTGAGAAAGCCATGTGTACTTTACAAGCTAACAAATCTCCATGGGATAATGGGTTTCCTCCCGAGTTCTACAAACAATTTAAAGATATTATTGATACCACTTATGATGAATGCATTGGATCAGGTGGTGGAGACCCAGACACTTCTGGAATCTCACTCAACTGCTATAATTACAGTGTTACTGAAGCAAAGTTGAGACCCACTAAAAACTTCACCATATAGACCTATATCACTTCTCAATGTTGATTATAAAATATTGGCAAAGGCATTAGCTAAAAGACTGGGACAATGTCTACCAAGATTCATACATACAGATCAGGTGGGATTTGTTAGAGGAAGACATTCTACAAATAGTCGAAGTAGACTATTAATATAATACATATGGCAAAATCAAAGTTGAATCCAAGCATAAACATCTCTCTAGATGCAGAAAAAGCATTCGATATATTTGAATGGTCTTTTTTATTTATAACATTGGAAAAATTTGGTATAGACAGAAAATTTATAAATTCTTTATTATAAACTGCAAGCCAAAATTATAACTAACAATCAGACGCCAGCGGTTTTTCCCCTCTAGTGGATCCTCTGTCTCTGGCACTTTTTATCCGAGCTATTGAACCACTGGCGGAAATTATAAGGAGAGATTTAGACATTAAGGGCTTCAAAGTTGGACAGGAAGAACATAAAATTAGTTTATTTCCTGATGATGTGCTGCTATATATGTCTGACTCAGCTGAATAACTGATAAAATTATAAACAACATTAGAAAAATATGGAAAATAAATCAGTACAAGTGTGAGATAATGCCATTGAAAATTTTTGAATGAAAAATATCAAAAAGATAGAAGATTTAAATGGAAGATGGATAGAATCAAATACTTAGGAATAATGACAGTATAGAGGGCTACACTGATAAAAAAGGTTTTTTATACCTTTAGATTTCCAGTGTAATAAGCATTGAAAAAGGAATAAGTTGGTTATTATATAACGGTGTTAAAGTCAGTAATTTACCCTTAGAACCTATCATTCTATTTTTCCTCATCCATAACTTCATTAAATGTTTTAATATAGTATTGTTGTATAGTATATTATGTTTAGTATTGTTGTAATAAATTTAAATTCCACTGAAACAAAAATTGATGTGTTTCAAATTCAGAAATATTTGCCATCTCAATTTTAGCCCAACTAGGGGGCCATTCCAAGTCCATTAATAAACTAATAAATTTAAATTGAGCTGCCTCATAATAATTTTGAAAATGTGGTAAGCATAATCCCCCTAATGCATATTTCCAAGTTAGCTTATTCAAAGCTACTCTCGGAAATTCACCCTTCCATAAAAATTCCCTAACTATTTTATTTAAATCTCGAAAAAAAAATCTTATTAAGTATCTACGGAATTGATTGAAACAAATATTGTATACGTGAAAAAATATTCATTTTAATTGTATTTACTCTTCCAATTAAATTTAGAGGAAGATCCTTCCACTTAATCAAATCAGCTTTAACCTTTTTCATTAATGGTACATAATTTAATTGATATAAAAATTGATAATCAACATCCACATTTATATCCAAATATTTAATTCGATCAGTCCACTTCAAATTAATAATATTCTTATAAACTAAATAATCTCCTTCACCTATCGGTAAAATTTCACTTTTTTCCCCAATTAATTTTATATCCAGACAAAGATCCATGTTGTATTAAACATTCCTTCAAATGTAAAAGTGACTGAGCTGGGTTTATTAAATACACCAGTACATCATCAGCAAATAGATTAATTTTATACTCCTCATCTAAAACTCTCATACCTTGTATCTGTATATTTTTGTCTTTTCAACTGTGCTAAAGGTTCAATTGCTAATGCAAACAAAGCTGGAGACAAAGGGCAACCTTGTCGAGTTGAACGAGTTAATCTAAAAGGTTCAAAGATCTGACCATTTGTCAATACCCTGGCTATTGGTTTATTGTATAAAGCTTTAATCCAACCAATAAAAGACGCACCAAATTTAAATTTCTCTAAAACTTTAAATAAAAAGTTCCACTCAACTCTATCAATAGCCTTTTCTGCATCAAGAGATATCACCATCGGATGGTCGGGACACTGTCGAAGTTTATTAATCAAACTAATTATTTGAAGAATATTATCTGAAGCATATCTATTCTTTATAAAACCTGTTTGATCAACATGTATCAATTTAGGTAAAAATTTAGTCAATCAATTCTCTAATACTTTAGCTATTATTTTATAGTCTACATTCAACAAAGAAATTGGTCTATATGAAGTCACCTTTAATGGGTCTCTATCCTTCTTAGGAATTACAGTAATTAAGGCACTAGAGTAAATCAGGTAAATCATAATGTTCCTTACTCTGTCGTAACACATCTCCAAACACTGTAGATAAATCATAAAATACCTTATAAAATTCAACCGAAAACCCATCATCACCAGGTGATTTTCCACTCGGCATTTCCAACATAGCCGATTTAATTTCCAAATCAGCAAAAGGAGCCTCCAGCTCCAATATGTTTTATTCTAGTACCGGTAATTTCAACACCGATAAAAAAGAGTCAATCGAACTGTTCTCCTGTTTTTCCTCAGAAGTATATAATTTCTTATAAAATGAATAAAACTCATCATTGATCTCACGAGGTTTGTAAGTAATAGTCAAATTCCGTCTAACTGCATTAATAACCCTTGATACCTATTCTTTCTTTAACTGCCATGCAAGTACCTTATGTGCTTTCTCACCCCATTCATAATATTGCTGTTTAGATCTATTAATCAAACATTCAAATTGATAAGATTGCAACGTATTATATTTCAATTTCAATCTAGACAACTCTATCTTCTGATTTTCTGTCACATCTCTCTGAAATTCCTTTTCTAATTGATCAATCTGTTTCTCTAATTCAAGACTTCCGGTCAAATAGTTCTTTTTAACCTTAGAGGTATAATTAATTATTTGACCTCTCAAGTAAGCTTTCATAGCATCCCACAATATAAATTTACTCTGAACAGAATTAACATTTTCTTCCAAAAAGAGATTAATTTGTTTCTTAACAAATTCAATAAATTCCACTTTTTTTAACAACATCGTATTAAATCTCCAACGATAAGCTACACGAATTTTTTCAGAACTCTCATAAGTAAAATACAACAAAGAATGATCTGAAATTGCCCTATATTCTGCTTGCAATATTTTCCCCTGTAAATGTGCCAATACTAAAAAATCAATTCTAGAAAAAGATTCATGTCTAAATGAATAAAAAGAAAAATCCTTCTCTGTTGGGTTAAGATGTCGCCAGATGTCCACGAAATTAAAATCTTTCATCAAAGCTCGAATTTGAATTGCCATTTTAGATTTTTTAACATTTTTTGGAAATTTATCTAGTAAAGGTTCCAAAACGCAATTAAAATCTCCTCCAACCAAAACATTTTCATTAGTTTGTCCCAAAAGCAGAAATGCATCCGAAATAAATACTTCATCATCCACATTCGGTGCATAAATATTAAGTAAAGTCCAATCCCTCTTCATTTTTATACTTTGTTTTTCATTCAAATGCATCTCCTGTAAAAAAGCAATATCAATCTTCATCTTTTTAATGTAAGCCAAAACTCGCTTATGCTTGATCGTATTATTTAATCCTTGAACATTAAAGGTGGCAAATTTCAAATTTGACATATCTAATACAATAACTAAATACCAAAAATAGTCACAAAATGAATAATAACAAAGAAAAAAAAAGAAAAATTTTCTCAAATAAAATATATGGGCCCTCCAAATAGAAATAATATTTGTTAATTAAAAAAAAACAAAAAAAACTACCAAAAGGTAGTAACTCCCTAAAAAAACTGGGTGTGGATTACCCACTAGTGACTGATGACTAACAAATAAGTTAGTGCAATCCCCTCCTCCCCAGCCAGCCAGTCAGAAATATTAACATATTACAAATTTTTTTTAAAATTCAGCCTTAAGATTCCAGTCCAGATGGTGAACTAATTTCAAGAGTAGATGAACTCTTTCCATTCCCATTCTTTCCATTTCTGCCATTTTGTCCATTTCCAAGTCCATCAGGTTTTCTTTTAGGAGATAATGGTGGACTCTTTCTTTGTCCTCTGACATCCGGTAACGAATTAGAAAAAACCATTGCCTCATGCTCACTCTCAAAGAATTGAAACTGATAGTTTCCATAAAACATTTTCAACACAGCAGGATAACGAAAAGCAAATTTGTAACCTTTACGCCATAAAACATCTTTAAATGAATTAAATTCACGTCAACGTCTGATGATATCTTGACTCAAATCAGGACAGAAGAAAACTCTACTATGCTGAATTATCATTGGAGCTTGTCTTTGTCTTTCATTTTGAACTGCAATTCGAAGGATTGTCTCTCTATCCAAACAATTCAAACAATGAACTATCACAGCTCTTGGCGGCTGACCAGGTAAAGGTGGTCTTCTTAAAGCTCTATGTGCTCTTTCCAATACCAATCCATCAGGAAAAGACTCTTTCCCCCAACATTTGGGGAATCCAATTTTTAAAAAATTTAAACGGGATCTTGACCTTCTATACCTTCTGGCAAACCCATCGTTTTTCACATTATTTCTTCTGCTTTGATTTTCCAAATAGTCCATTTTTCTTGTTAACTCTTTTTCCCGGGCTCCTAAATCTTTAACTGATTTTTCCACCTTCACTATTGTTTCTGTATTGGATTGTACCTGTTGTTTACATTCAGAAAAAGAAGCTTCAAATTTTTTGAAGTTTTCCCGGTTTTCTTTAACTTCTGCCTTAACCACATTTAAGTCTGAAATTATATCAGTATTCATTTAAACCACCTGATTCAATTGACCAGTAATAACATCCAGATAAGAAGTAATACCTTCAAGCATCATATAAACAGGCTGAATTGCAGTTTGGAATGCAGGATCCGGTTCCATGATTTGTAACTCACTTTCTTCCAGCTCTTCTTCCATTTCCTGTACAGTGGCAGAATAAGGTAAGTCCTCTTCTTGTTGCTCTTCAAAAGGTAGCATTCTGATCGTTTTGCTGCGGGTTTGAACACCCAACGACGACTCCCCGACTTCCTCAGGGGGTTGTCGCTGTCGTCCCCCTGCAGACCATTTTTTCAATAAAATTACAGAATTCTCCATAGTTAACAGCGCCACCCAAGCGCATAGTCACTGCAGACTGCTGTCTGCCGTCGGGATCTTCTTCCTCCGCGCTCCCGTCTCTTCCAACGGGAGAGTTCTTTGTAGCAGGCCTCCAGAGTCATGCACGATTTCTCAGGAACGCGCTCCTTCCTCCGCAGAAAGGGTCGAACCAGCGCCATCTTGAGACTGGTGAGTAACTGTTACCTTAGGTTTTGTCCCCACCGGTGATCGTTGAAGCTTGGGGATTGCTGAAAACAGATCCGAGGCTGTTCCAGGTTGTTTAGGCCCCAATTCTTCTGCACTTCGAAACTGTATTTTCTTTTGTAACTGAAACTTAGTTTTTTTTACATTAGTAGCCATAATAGATCACCAAAATATCAAACTAAATATTAAAGTTTTAAAATTAAAAATAAAGGGTTAAAAAACGGGCATTTAAAAATTTGACCAGAGAGGGGAGGGATTACACGTCTGATCTTTACACCATCTTGCCACACCCCCAGGCTGACCATCACTGATGTTATGACGATCGGCTGCCGAGTCAGCCTCATCTATGGGGCCGGCACTCAGGGCAGCATTTCCTCGTGGACACAGAAGCAAAGGTCAGCGTCTTGCCCTCCATGAACCAAGACACCCGGACTCAGCACCACCAACAATAGCAGCATACACACGTACGGGGTGCAGACCATCCCGCTCGAGTTCGGTTCCTGCTGTTTAGCCTGGACCTTCATGTTGGCTGATGTGTCTCAGCCTCTACTAGGCACAGACTTCCTTTGAGCCCACTGCCTCCTGGTGAATCTGAAAGGGCGCTATCTGGTCAATTCCAGAACCTTCCAGACCTTCACCCTTTGAGAAGCCAAGTTCCCGCACCCCCCCCCCCCCCTTGACTCGGTAACCTTAGCAGCAACATGTTTGCCAGAATCCTGGCAGGATTCCTGGCCATATTAACACGACAGTTCTCCACCACGACCCCAAAACATGGAGTCCAGCACCACATCCCCATGCAGAGACCGCCGCCATACATCAGGCATGGAGAGTTCCTCCTGACAAGTTGTGGCTCGCCAAGGAAGAGTTCAGGAAGATGGAGAAGATTGGAATCATTCGGTGCTTAGACAGCACATGGTACTCTCCTCTACACATGGTGCCAAAGTCTTCTGGGGGATGGAGACCTTGTGGGGACTAACGCTGGCTCATTGACCCCACAACAGCTAATCAGTACCCAGTTCTACGCATCCAGGACTTGATGGCCAATCTACATGTAGCGAAGATTTCTCAAAATTCAACCTGGTCCAGGGATACCACCAGATGCCCAGTGAGGTCTCCAAGGTGGCCCTCATCATTCCGTTAGGTCTTTTTTGGTCTCAAAAATGTAGCGCAGATTTTCCAGAGACTCATGGACTCGGTGGGGCACAGCCTGGATTTTGTTTTTATCTACCTAGACGATATCCTCATTGACAGTCATTCATGACAGGAGCATCTAACGCACCTGCATCTCTCTGCCAATGACTGACTGAGTGACAACGGCCTAGTCATCAACCCAGCGAAATGTCAGTTTGGCCTGATAGCCATCAATTACACGGGTCACTCTCCCTTCCATCAAAAGTTTTTTTTAAACTTTATTTATTTGTTCAAAAAACAAATAATATGACATATACAGCAATTAAACATGACCTTCCATCAAAAGTTGAGGCCATTCATAAGTTCACCAAGCCAACTACTGTCAAAGGTTTGCAGGAGTTCATTAGGATGGTCAACATTTACTTTCGGTTCCTGCCATCAACTGTCAGGATCATGCAACCTCTTTTCAAGCTGCTGTCCATTCAGACCAAAGAACTCAGCTGGGACACAATCTTTGGCAGCTGTTAACCAGGTCAAAGATGCTCTGGCCAACACCACCCTTCTAGAGCATCTGCGTGTTGATGTGTCCATCACCCTCATAGTTGACGCATTCAACACAGCTGTCGGTGGCATCCTGGAGCAGATGGTTGATGGACATTGGAGACTGCTCACTTTCTTCAGCAGAAACCTGTGATCCACAGAGCAGAATTATTGTACATTCGACAAGGATTTGCTAACTTTCTACCTTGCCATATGCCATTTCCGCTATTTCCTCAAAGAACGGGATTTTATGGTCTTTACCGATCACAAACCCCTCATTTTTGCCTTCACCAAGGTATCACACCCATGGTTGGCAAGGCAGCAGCGTCACCTCTCTTATATCTCAGAGAACACATGGGCTATCAAGAACAGCCTCGTGGTTGACGTGTCTGTGCACTCCTTGTCCCCTGGAATTGACTTATACAGTGCTCAAGTGGCCCAGCGGCAGGATGGAGAGATACCAGCCTACCGCACTGCAATCTCAGGGCTACAACAGGAAGATGTGCATTTCAGATCAAATGAAGCCACACTTTCCTGTGATGTGTCCACCGGCCGACCTAGGCCCATCATTCCTACCATGTAGAGGCTTCGCAGATTCAACGCACTACATGGGTTGGCCCATTCATCCAGGTGACAACTCAACTGGTCGCAGATTCATGTGGCATGGGCTGCGTAAACAGGTCACCCACTGGGGCAGAACTTGCCTGCACTGACAGACATTCAAGGTGCAGAGACACGTGAAAGCCCCCCTTCAGTCCTTCCCACCGACACACAAACAATTTGTCCACATCCATATAGACGTCGTCGGGCAGCTGTCGGTTTCTAGAGGCGTCACGTACCTGTTCATGATAGTGGACAGGTTCACTAGATGGTCAGAAACTGTCCCGCTCTCAGACACCTCCACGACGTCCTACACCAGGGCCCTCATCCCCAACTGAATAACCCATTTAGGCCTTCCTTCCAATATCAGAAAGGGTTCATAGTTCATGTACGGCCTATGGGCAGTGATGGCACAGCTCCAAGGGATCCACTTACATCACACCTCAGCCTACCACCAACAGGCTAATGGCCTGGTGGAAAGATTCCATTGGGATTTGAAGACGGCCCTCATGGCGCAACTCTAAGGATCAGATTGGGTGGACTAGCTGCCTTGGGCGCTCCTTGGCATTCCTTGTCATCTATACAGCGCCGAAGAGTATTTGGCCATGTCCTCCACTGAGCTTGTCTATAGCGCCCGGCTGACAGCCCTAGGAGAGTTTGAGCCAGCAGCTCGCGGCCAGGAGGAAACATCTACGGCGCTGCTATCAAAACTTCATGAGAAGGTGGACACCTTGGCCCCCATCCCAACCTCACGCCACTGTCCAGTTCCATCCTACGTCCTGAAGAATCTTGAAGACTGCGAATATGTCTTCATAAGGAGAGGCGCACGCTGGATGCCCCTTCAATGCCCATACGAGGGTCTATACAATGTGTTATGACACAACAGGACTATGTGCCTTTTGGACATTGGGGTTAGCCTGGAAACATTCACAGTCGATTGCCTCAAACTGGCACACCTTGACCACGACCAACCAGTAAGTGTTCCAGCCCTGCGATGGAGAGGTTTGCCTCCCAAACGTACGAATTGTTTATGAACTATGGACTCAGCACCTCCAAACACCAGTTCTTGGGTTGGGGGTAATGTAACAGGCTACACTGATCTGCGAGTGAACTGGATCACGGAGGTATAGGCTTGCACAGGGTTGATGTCACAATGGTCTGGGGGGGGGGGTGGGTGGGGGGAGAAGAGCACAAAGGATCATAGGGGTCGAGTTCCAGGTTCCAGTAAAGTCAGCTGGTTGGTTTAGCTCATTCACAGCTTCCATACAGTTTTTTTTCTTTCATTTGCACTGACCACAACAGATAATAATTTAGAGAACTTATAGAAATGTAATTACACTGCTCTTTTAGAAAAAAAAGATTTACAGAAATGGAAGACCTGCTGATTACTCTAATGGGAAAAGTTAATTGTATTAAAATGAAGGTGCTGCCAAGATTACAGTATCTTTTTCAATTGTTGCCTAATGCACTACCCAAAAAATTTCTTTAAATTATTGAATAATTACATAAGGCAATTCTGATGGAATTATAAAGCTAACATGGGACTATAAATTGAGAGGACTTCCAGACTTAAAAAAATTATTATTTATCAGCACAAGCAAGATTTTTATCATTCTTTTCTTGAAGAAGACAGTTCTCCTTCTTGGATTCGAATGGGATTGAATTCAATAGAAGAAACAGGAAAGGACTTTATGTGGAATGTTAAGTTACTAACAAAAAAGACAGGTAAACCTATATTAATATAGGTGAATAGAATATGGCAAGAAATAAATTAGTGTATTGGGAAAAAAAGCAGGGATATCATTAAGACACCATTATGTAAAAATGTACTGCTGCCTATGAATCCAAGTAATAAAATATTGAATTCATGGTGTGATAAAAGGAATAAGACAGATTGATGATTGTTATATGGAGGGATTTCTTATGTCTCTTGAAATAAATAAGGAGTGCCTAATGGGACTTTATTCTGTTTACTCCAGCTAAGATCGTTCCTAAGAGAAAAATGGGGGCCAAGTTTGGCTTCACCTGAAATTAGTGAAATGGAACAAACGATTTGGCTGGGAAATACACTTAAATGAATAACTAAGATGTACTATGCTCTCCAGAATGAAAGTGCGAAACAAGGTTTACAGAGATTGAGAGAGAGATTGGAGTCAGATCTAGATGTTGCAATAATGTAAAGTTATTTGTCTGATTGTTGTTTGGATAGCATGATGTCATTTATAAATGCAAGACACAGATTAATGCAATATAATTTTCTACACCAATTATATCTCACAACATAGAAGTTGCATAAATCAAAACCTGAAATATTGGAAATGTGTTTTAGGTGTGGGATAGAAATAGGAACATTCTTATATGCTATGTGGTCATTTGTGAAGGTGAGACCTTACTGGCAGGATATTACTGAAATATTAACAAGGATAACAGGGATGGCCTTCATGGGCAACCCAGAGCTTTATTATTTAGGCAAGTTCACTGAAATAAGCAATTAACTAAATTCCAAATTTCATTTGTTAAAATGGCCTTAACAGTGGCTAAGAAATGTATTGCCATTACTTGGAAATCTAACTTCCCTCTACATATAGGACGAGAGACTGCTGAGATTAATATTTGCATACCTATGGAAAAACAATTTACGTACAACTTAAAGAACAAAATGATATATTAAGATATGGCAGCCATATTTGGATCATATTGGGGCCCAATTGTAATTATAAATATAATAAAAGGATAATAATAAATGCTGCTAAAGTATAAATCCAAGAGATTTCCCCAAATTGAAGATCAACATAAATGAGAGCCCTGACGGTGTGTGGATTTATACTGTGAAATGGAGGGGGGTGGGGTTTTATTTTGTTTGTTTTTTGTAAAGGTCTTTATTTATTTATATCTCTCACACACACACACACACACACACACACACACACACACACACACAATATACATAAAACTGGAGAGATTTACTATGTATATTTATGGAAAAAAATAACATTAAAATATTTTTTTTTAAAAAGAAAGTCTAGGCCTTTTCACATAACGTGTAAAAGTGGGTTAGCTAAGCAATTTATCCAGTAACCTACCTGGAAATCGTGCAGTGTGAAATGGTCGGACCATGCAGTGCTGGTCAAAATCGACCAGACTCCGAGACTTGGGTGATAAGTACTCTCGGAGCCCGGGTGAGTTCACCCGCCAATCCCCTTCTGGCAGTGTGAAAGCACAAATGGCTTACCAGGTAAGGTTTGTGGCGTCAGTGCTTGCAAACATGCATCATCATATAGTCATCACATTGGCCTAATAACTCTGTGTGCACAACTGACCTCATGAGGGATGACCAGAGACCATCACAGCGCAGATGCTTATCTGGATAAGGATTACAGCAGAAGAACAAATATTTTATCATCTTAAGCTCATCATGTTACTCCCCAGGATAAATTCAACATTGCCAAATAGCTGCTCAAATTCAGTGAATTGTGAGGCATTCAACTTTTTTGTTCAGTGGCACAGGCATAGAGTGCTTTGTACATTATTCTTTGAGCCTTGTTCTTTATACAGTTATGTTCATTTTACCATCATGGTCAGTAAGCTCTTATTTAAGACTTTCCTATGGACTTTTAAAGTAGTGACCCCAATAAAATGAGAAGTTCAGCCACAAGCAGGTCTGCTGATGGTTGGACATGTCAATGTATTGTTTGAGGAGGTGGCAGATGTGGAAAGACTATACTCCCACTGTTTCCAAACCACACAAATGTAATGAAGATAGGCAGTCATCCTTTCTCAGTAGGATGATATTTAATCCATTTTTGTTTTGCAAAATAACATAGTAGTTTTGCATGCTTTTTACCTGATCCTTGCATTCCAACACTGCCTGGGATTGCACCACATTAAGTCCAAAGGTCATGACAATTTATTGTATATTCTATGTCAGTTTAAACCAAACAAAAATATTCAATGTAAAATCAAGAGAATGTGTATGAAAACTAGGCAGATGGAAATAGATATCTGTCTTACTTATGACAGGAAAAAAAGCTTAGTCTTGCAGCTAGGTTTTCATGATGTCTTATTCTCAAGGTGAATTAGCATCTTATGCTGCTTGAATGTTTTATAGACCCTGGTTAGAGAGTAAAGCTTGACTTCCTGTGAGTGCATAATGAGTTACTCATGACATCATCGCTGGTGGCGTGACACCCCCCCCCCCCCTTAAAATGCCCAGTTGCCGATTTACAAGGTAAGTATAGCTGTGGTGTGAAAGGCCCAGGAGGTGCAGCCTTGGCAGGAACCTGTGTCCTAGGAGGATTGCCTAGATTCAGTGGTGTGAATTATTGTGCAAGGATCGACAACGAGATAGACAACAGACTCGCCAAGGCAAATAGCGCCTTTCGAAGACTACACAAAAGAGTCTGGAAAAACAACCAACTGAAATACCTCACAAAGATTAGCGTATACAGAGCCGTTGTCATACCCACACTCCTGATCGGCTCCGAATCATGGGTCCTTTACCGGCATCACCTATGGCTCCTAGAATGCTTCCACCAGCGTTGTCTCCGCTCCATCCTCAACATTCATTGAAGCGACTTCATCACCAACATCGAAGTACTCGAGATGGCAGAGGCCGACAGCATCGAATCCACGTTGCTGAAGATCAAACTGCGCTGGGTAGGTCACGTCTCCAGAATGGAGGACCATCGCCTTCCCAAGATCGTCTTATATGGTGAACTCTCCACTGGCCACCGAGACAGAGGTGCACCAAAGAAGAGGTACAAGGACTGCCTAAAGAAAGCTCTTGGTGCCTGCCACATTGACCCCGCCAGTGGGCTGATATCGCCTCAAACCATGCATCTTGGCACCTCACAGTTCGGCGGGCAACAACCTCCTTTGAAGAAGACCGCAGAGCCCACCTCACTGTCAAAAGACAAAGGAGGAAAAACCCAACACCCAACCGATTTTCCCTTGCAACCGTGTCTGCCTGTCCCGCATCGGACTTGTCAGCCACAAACGAGCCTGCAGCTGACGTGGACATTACCCCTCCATAAATCTTCGTCCGCGAAGCCAAGCCAAAGAAGAAGTTAACACACAAAAGTGCTGGAGAAACTCAGCAAGTCTCGCAATGTCCACAGGATGCAAGCATATTTAGCCAACGTTTCCGGCCTGAGCCTGTATCATGGATTCTAGTTGATTATACCAAATGCATTTAAGATTAGCAAAGCTATTAGTCACTTTAAACCCCTTACAATGTCTGCCCTCTCTATGCCAACTGAAGATGAGTTCAGGTAATCAAGAGAGAAAAATTATAATTGTGGAGATATGTAATTACACCACTACATAAAGCAGTCCAGAGCTACAGTCTAGCCTTCCAGGTTCGTCTTGCAGTTTATTAAAGCTGTCTTATACTTGCACTGCTGGTATGGTTATTGTCAGTACAATAATAAAACTAAAAATGGTTCAGAATCAGATGGAAGGCTGTAACTACCCATACAAACATTCCTAGAAAATAGCCTCACAAGCTCCTAAACAAAGCATTCTTCCTATACAAGATTAGACAATGAGTGGGTGCTCTGAAGTGTGAAATTCCAATCTGAAGTTCTATGCCTAAAGCACACACCTCTCTAGCATTTCATATCAATAGGATTTCATCCATCACCATTAGTTTACACTTTTTAGCCTTCAGCTTCATAAGAGAGAGGGGAATGCAACATGAATCATCCTTGGTAATGTATCTTTGTAAGGAAATTAATTTCATGCAAGAGAAATTCATTACAAAGTTCCACAACAAAAATACGTCAATTCATTCATTCTCAGTAAATTTTCCCCACTGAATCATTCCCAATTGCGACAATTGATGTTCAGAAATATTTTATGACAGCCTCATTTACTTTACACTGACAATGCCCAAAGCAATTACAGTAAAATCCGAATGGGTTTGAAGTTTTTTTTCACAAATTTCCAAATATTCTAGTGGCTGTAAAAAACAATGCCAGAATACAAAATAGTAATCTATAAAATCAATGGGGAAATTCAAGAGAAATGTTTTGACTCAAATTGTTTTGAATTTATTTAGAATTGGTTTTCCCATAGGTGAAATGATATGTTGAAGAAGAAAGGAATAGACAGAGAATCTATTTCATGGTGGAAAAATATGAAAAACAAACATCAGCAAGGAAAAGCTGTGCAATACACAAAGGCTTGAGAAACTCAACAGCTCATGCAGCATCCATAAGATGTAAAAGGTAACTAAAATGTTTTGTTTGGGGCTGGGCCATTTGTCAGGAATAAGAAAAAACAGACAGCCTCCTGAATGAAAATTGTGGGGGTGAGAGGAGGGAGGAAGGGAAAAGAACACAGGTTTACAGGTAAGAAAAAAGCTGTGAATTAATAGGGGGTGAGGGCAGAGGGCTAGGAAGGGTACCTCTCTGACTGAAGGAAAGGGGTTGGAAGCTAGAGGAAAGGAAACAGAGGGAATAAGAGAGTGGGGGTAAGGGAAACAGAAATTGGAGACTTGTCAAATGAATAAAAGTTGTTCCTCTAATATGTGGGTGGCAGTACATGAGGCCATGGACACACATGTCAGTGTGGCCATGGTGTGTGGAATTGTAATGGTTGGCCACCTATGCAGTTGTCAAATCGAATGTGCTCAACAAAACAATTTCCCAGTCTGTATCCAGTCTTCTCGATGTAAAGGACACAACATCAGAAGCACTAAATGCAGTAAATAACCCCTAAAACTTCACAAGTATTGCTTCACTCAGGAGAACTGTTTCAGGCTCCAAATAGTGATGAGGGAGAAGGTGTGGACATGGGCAGCATTTCCTGTTGTCATTGGAGTACGTACCAAGGGGCAATTAGTGGGAAGGTATACGTGGAGGAGGGAATTGCAAGGGAATGGTCCAGACAGAGAGTGGAGATGGGTGGGGAAGATGTTTGGTGTTGGGATCCAACGTAACAGAAATTGTGGACTAGCATGAAGTCTGACCTTGCTTTTCACTTGTGTCCATTTTCTCCATTTTCTGTTCCTCCACAGGCTTCCCATCAATCTTCACAAACCTGAAAGGCTCATCAGAAGCTATCATCAAGCCAGTCCCATCCTGTTCAACAGCTGCATAATGCGGAGTGAGTCTTCCAGTCAGTGTTCTATTCTGCCATACTTCACATTTGTTAGTTTCTGCAAACACAAAAACAGATTTACTCCCTGCTGTTTCACAAGGTCCAACTGTGCAGTCCCATCTTCTCCACACACTTTAAACTTTCCATTACTGCCATCCAACATGTTCACCTTATAATCGTCTTCCACAAGCTCCCACACAATTAGCTCTAGTTTTATACTTTTTAACAGTCATATACATCGAACAGTTACATCACTTCACTCAGAAGCAGGAAGCCCCAATCCACTTCTTTCCACATTCTGGGAGCATAACCATTGGCAATGAAACAACTTACACCCAGTGTTGAGCTCAGTAATCAAGGAAAACAAATCATGAGCAAAGCCAGTTAGAGATATTAACAATGATACAAGATTTTTCAGGTAACACTGGACCACAAAGATTTTTCTTCCTGAACACTTTTGAGTGTATTTTATGGGTTTGGGCTGCTAATCACGAAAATCACCTTAAAATTTTCTTATCACTTACCACTTTATAGATATAAAATATGATAGGAAATCACAAAAATCGATCAAGTCTCTTGCTGATTTTGGTGCAGTCAGTGATGAACATGATGAAAGATTTCACCAGGACATTGTGACCATAGAAAAGGGGTATCAGGGTGTACAGCAGTCAATAACTCACGAGACAGGAGTTATGCAAATAACATAGGCTTTTATTAGCAAGAATATAGAAGTGTTAGTCACCTACGAGGCTAGTCCCAATCTGAGCTGAGAGCAGTGGACAGGAACACATATGCAAGCAAGGGGGCTACTGCACCCTAGTCAACCTATAGCGCCAGTCCTCCATACCAGCTAGCAACTTCAAGCAACTACATTCTGCATACAAGCGTGCAATATCAAGGAACATCACATTGGGCAACTGGAATCCATCAATGCTGGCCAACTATTGTTGGACACTGACATGAGAGGCATCAGATGGTGAGTATAAACAAAATTCAGCAGTTAACCATTATTAGGTCAATTAAGCTAACTCAATGTATCAGCATCATTATGTGCTTAAATATGCTAATTTCAATAAAAGTTAATTTAATGTTTCTCCAACTTCCTACGTGATATAGCAAATGTGAAATTATCTTTGTGTTCGGTTTGAATGTTTGTTCAGGAAGCAAAATCTTTTGAAAAAAATTGTTGCCCAGTGTAATTAAAAAGACCTCTTACAGGAAGAGACAGGCTAAATTATAGTGGAGAATGAGGAAATGATAAGGATATTGAATACTTTACATCCGTCTCCTCACAAAATGCAGGTTTTTATTCCAAAAGCACAGGAGAACTAAGATTCAAGTAATTTCAATAGTTTGAGTAATGCTGAAGTTATTCATAGACCTAAAAATATCAATATATCTTATGGTTTTGATAGCCTGCGTGCAAGTATATAAAAAGAGGTAAAAGAGTTGGCTGCAGAAACCCACTGGTTTTGATTTTTTAGAATTCCATAGATATTCAGTGTCTCCGCAGACTTGAAGATATCAAATGTAACCCTGCTAATCAAAAGAGGAGGAGTAACTAAACAGTTATCTAGAGACCAGTTATCAGAGTTGCAGTAAAAAGAAACAATGTTTGGTCAAAGTCACAATGGATACATTGGAGGAAATAATCCAATTAGAGCAATCTAACGGTTTACTGAAGTCAGGGAACCAAAGGCTATTTACTTTCACTGTATTGTTCGCCTCTACCGGCACCACCTACGGCTCCTAGAACGCTTCCACCAGCGTTGTCTCCGCTCCATCCTCAACATCCATTGGAGCGCTCACACCCCTAACGTCGAGGTACTCGAGATGGCAGAGGTCGACAGCATCGAGTCCACGCTGCTGAAGATCCAGCTGCGCTGGATGGGTCACGTCTCCAGAATGGAGGACCATCGCCTTCCCAAGATCGTATTATATGGCGAGCTCTCCACTGGCCACCGTGACAGAGGTGCACCAAAGAAAAGGTACAAGGACTGCCTAAAGAAATCTCTTGGTGCCTGCCACATTGACCACCGCCAGTGGGCTGATAACGCCTCAAACCGTGCATCTTGGCGCCTCACAGTTTGGCGGGCAGCAGCCTCCTTTGAAGAAGACCGCAGAGCCCACCTCACTGACAAAAGGCAAAGGAGGAAAAACCCAACACCCAACCCCAACCAACCAATTTTCCCTTGCAACCGCTGCAATCGTGTCTGCCTGTCCCGCATCGGACTGGTCAGCCACAAACGAGCCTGCAGCTGACGTGGACTTTTTTACCCCCTCCATAAATCTTCGTCCGCGAAGCCAAGCCAAAGAAAGATTGTTCGCCAGGTGAGAGAAACAATAATCATTCAGTCCTCAAGTTAAGGGGTCTGATCCTGAGACCCCAATTTCTTCACAAGTCAGAAATATCTGTTTTCTATTGTAACATATCACTCTACATACATTAGCAATTATTGTTCATTTAGCTGAATAAGTACCGTAACACTACCAATAATTAAATCTAATGGAATTGTATGTGGTGTCCTGTCATTAATGAATACCATGACATATTTTATGATTAGCTTGAAAAAGGTTTGAAAAAATGTATGGGAGATTCTGAGCAATATCAGATTTTCATGTCAGGTTATTCATGACACAGGGAGCCCCTGTAACTAATCAGTTAGGAAAGCTGAATATATTGAAACCTTATTAATATAGCTTCATGAAAAGTAAACCACATTTGACAAATTTGTTCATATTTACTGATGATATGACAAGGAAAATTAGTAATTAGTAGATGTATATGTAAAGTCATTTGATAATCTGCTGCATAAATTAAGGGCCAGAGGTTATGGAAGAGATATTTTGCCTGGTTTGGTAAACTGGTTGCCACACAGAAAATAAAGTTGGAAAACTACTGGTATTAAGGGAACAGTTGGGTAAGTGGAACTGAGCTCATGGCCTGATCACCCCATTATCTTATTGATTGCTGGAGCAAGCTTGATGGGCTAGACTCCTGGTCCCATTTCTTGTGTTTTTAAGATACAGGGATGGAATCGATGGAGTACCTCAGGAATTAGCACTTGGTCGACAATCGTTTGCTAGTTACATTAATGACTGAGAGGAAGGATTGAATTGTAAGTTTTACAAGTTTGCTGATAATATAAAAATGGGTAGAGACATTGTAATTCTATAATGCTTCTCAACCTTTTTTACTTTCCACTCACATACCACTTTAAGTTATCCCTTCTTTTCTTTGGCTTGGCTTCGCAGACGAAGATTTATAGAGGGGTAATGCCCACGTCACAGAACACCCATGGTGCAAGGATTACTTAAAGTCGTATGTGAGTGGAAAGAAAAAGGTTGAGAACCACTGGGTACAGATTGAGTGATACAGATTGGCAAATGGAGTTAAATGTGGGGAAGCACAAGATTATACAATTTATAAGAGGAATTGAAAGGCAGGTTATCTAAATGGATTAAGATTGCAAATATGTAAAGTTCAGAGGGATCAAGGTGTTCTTGTGTATGAATCACAAAAAGTTAGCAACACGGTCCAAAATATAGTTAAGGCATCAAACCTCCTTAAGAATAAGGAGGTTTTGCTATAGTTATACAGTATATTAATGAATTCACACCTGGAATTCCAAGCATAGGTTTGGTCCCCTATCCTAAAAAAGGATAGAGCAACAGCAATATTTGTCTAAAGCTCTAATTCAAGAGATGTGCAGGTTGTTCAATCAAGAGAGGCTCGACAGTTTGGCTCTACATTCCCTGGAGTTTACAACATTCAAGATCCCAAAGGAGTATGACAGAGTAGATCTGATATGTTTTCACTAGTGGGAGAGTTTTGAACTAGGAGACTTAAAAAATAAGAGGCTGACCATATCACAGAAGAAATGCTTCACAGATTCACCAGCCTAATTGCTCAGATGGTCCATTTGTAGAACAGGTACACAATGCTTTATCTTGACATCTAAAATCCAGAAATCTCCAAAATCTGGCAGCAGTGCAAGTCGGGCAAGCAAGGGGGGGGAAACCGGCAGCATGACTCGGCCGGGTGAGGGGGGCGGGGAGACCAGCAGTGTGAGGCGGGCAGGCGAGCGAGGGGAGGAGACCGGCTGCGCGAGTTGGGTGGGTGAGGGGAGGAGACCAGCAGCGCGAGTTGGGTGGGCAAGAGACTGGCAGCGCAAGTCAGGCGGGCGAGGGGGTAGACCGGCAGTGTGAGTCAGACGGGCGAGAGGGGGTGGGGGAGACGGCAGACGACAGTTCGACTGGAAGGGGTGGGAGTGGATACGGGTGGGCTTAAATCTGGCTTTCCGAAATCCGGAAAAATCCAAAATCCCAAGGGTTCCGGATAAAGGATTCTGTACCTGTACAAGGAGAGCATGGACCTCTACTCTCTAGAATTCAGAAGAATGAGATGGTATTTAATTCAAACATAAAATGCTGACAGAAATTGATATGCTGGACACAGAGAGGATGACTCTCCTGGCTGAGGAGTTCAGTTTCAAGATGCAAGGAGAAACATTTAATATTAATAGGAAGAGAAATTTCTGCACTTAGGGTGTGGTGCATTTGTTGTTTTCTCACTCCTAAGAGTTCTGATTATAGATCACTGACTTGGAATGTTAACTTTTTTTAACCCCTCATTCCAGGAATATTGCTTGATCCACTGAGTGTTTCCTGCATTTCCTGTTTTTATTTCAGAATTGAGTAATCTGGTCCAAGTTGAGGAAATTAAGTTCCTTCACAAAGAATTGTAAATCTTTGCAGTTCCCCATTAAGGCATCTGTGGATGCTCAGTCATTAAATGCATGGAATAATGCAGGAAAATGAAGATGACCCTGTGACCTTGTCAGATGTCAGAGCAGACTTGATGGCTGAATAATGTGCCCATTACTTTTTAAACTGCTTCTCCTTGTTGATTTGGCTCAGCTATTGGGTTGTTTTTCTCAAAGTTCACAAACATGACTATTTCCATGGGGTATTAATTACTCAACATGTCCCTCTTTGTGAATGACTCAATTAAAGCACAGAAACACACCATTCATCCAGATTTAATACATCTGACACCAAAGTTCAGTCCAAGCATGCAGTCTACTTACTGCAAGTTATTTTAGAAAGGAGAACAGAAAAATTCTTCCATGAATCTAAAAGCAGGTGGAAGAAACTGGTTTGGACAGTAGCAGATTCTGGGATTTTTTAAATTTAATTTAGAGATACAGCACACTAACAGTCCCTTCTAGCCCATGAGTCCATGTTACAAAATTACACCCATGTGACCAATTAACCTACTAACCTGGATGTCTTTGTAACTTGGGAGGAAACCTGAGCACCCGGAGGAAACCTACAGTCACAGGGAAAATGTACAAACTCCTTTCAGCTGGGTCACTAGCACTATAATAGCTTTGGGCTAACCATGCTGGATTTGGGTGTTTCATACTGCATTTTGGGTGTTTCATGTTGCACATGGGTGGAAATGGTGTGGAAAATTTAGCTAGTTGTTGCCTTTAGGTAATGAATTCTGAAAATATTCAGGGAACAGGAAGGGTAGGAGAAATCCTCATTTCTTAAATGCACATGGCAGAGAAATTTAAATTTCCATGAAGAGTTGAATAAAAAGTAGATTGCAGCCTGGCTAATTCACTTTCCGGTAACCAGCTACAAGTTATTTCTTAACCTTGTATAATTTCCTTTAGCTTGAACACTAAGACAGTGACACAGGAACTTAAAAGCTGCCACAACAAATGTTTGTGACACATAAGCATCAAAAGTATAAATAAATGCACATCCGTGTTGAGTTTATAAAAGGATGTGCCACTGAGAACAGAGGGTACTGATCTCAATGAATTTTGTTCTCATCTATATTATCAATTTGGATGGGAATGTCATTAGCATGGTCAATAAATTTGCACATGACTCCAAAATTGGTGGTCTCGTAGACAGTAAAGGTTATCAAAGCTTACAGTACAATGGAGTACTATAAAGTGAACAAAGAGATACTGGTGAATACATAGAGATTATCCAAGAGGCTATATGAAAGTTATTGCAAGAAAAATAAAAGCATAATAGAGTGGAAAAAAGATTAGGTGATAGGAAAGGGCGAGGAGGCAAAAATGTTTTTTTCTCTAGATGACAAGATGTATTGGGTAATTAACCATGGCAAATTGATCCTGGTGCCTCAACCTTTTACAATTTGTATAACTAATGGATGAAGGTGCCAAATGTAAAAAAAAAGTGGACACTTAGTTAGTGCAGCAGTTAGCACAACACTATGACAATGCCAGCGACTTGGGATCAAATTCAATACTAAGAAGTTTGCACCCGTGTCCACATGGGTTTTTTCCAGTTTCCTCTCACATTCCAAAGACGTACTGGTTAGAAGGTTAATTGGTCACATGGCTGCACTTGGATACCATAGGCTCATGGGCCAGAAGGGCCTGTTACCATGCCGTATCTCCAAATTAAAATTAGAAACAGAAATTATAATTTCTAAAATTCAGTTCAAGCTGCACATCGATATAAATCTTGAATGTGAGGAATTCTATTATTTTATTCTGCAGCGTTTTGCAGTATAATACTAATCACTTTTCATTGCAGTGGGAAGAAGTTCTGGACATGAAAATCCCAATATTGCAATGTGCCTTATTGTTCTTTCCCAACCTCCATTCACTCCAGTCAAGTTTTATTTTGAATTTGCAGGGTAATTTCCACAATCATTAGAAGTTAACTGTACTGGTTACAACTTACCATTTTTGCCACAAGCAATGGTGACCCAATCTATTGCGGAGTGAAATCCACTTCCCTTGATGTTGGACTCATCTTTCTCAGTCTTGAGTAAAACCACATCTAATAAGTTTGCACTGTCCTTTACATATGAATGACTGTGGATTATCACAAAAGGTTCCCCTAGTTCTTGTTGGAACATTATCTGCAAAATAAATTTTAAAAAATCAAATTAGATTTCAAGTCTCAAAAGCACGTAGCACCAAAGAATAAAAGTGCTTTGCTTCAGGGCTATTCTGCAATAACTTTTAGACTTTGAAAAAACATTATTTCATTTTGATCTGAAAAAAAAAACCAAATTTCTCAAGGTACTAGAGTAATCCAATAAGAAAATATAAAAATGTTACATGAACATGGGATCAAAAGCAGTAAAATATCAAGACACACAAAAAAAATGAAGATGGTGTACAGATTTTACTGCATCTTTAAAACAATTTGCAATACTTTCACCATTTTCAAATTAAACATTTAGAATCACACTATCTCATTTATAGATTAAGGCATAATTAGGAATAAACAAACATTAAGTAACATACTACGATCCCAAAAAAAAAACATCCACTGGAGCAGTCCGGGAGCTACACTTTGTTGTAGAAGCTAATTCAGTGGTAACTTCAAGAGGGAATCGGATAAATACTTCATGTAGGATTTTATTTTTGCTCTCTAAAATATTTTTATTGATGTTAATAAGGAAGTCAATAAATTTTAATAAAATTCAAAGATAGTATGGACAGTTACATAAATGAAATAAAATATTCTGTATATCACTAACATACATAAATTGTAATATATCCATAATTCATATTCTAAGTCGTATATTTTTTTTTAAACTCTAATACAAAAAAAGGAGGAAAGAATAAAATAGTAAAGGAAAGAAACTCAAACCCCTTACCTAACCGCGTTGCCAGATGCTACATATGACTGGCATTAAAAGAAAAATGAAGATAAAAATGAAATTAATATAAGGAGTGTGGAAAAGATACAAGTTGGACAATTTAATTACATTGGAGTAAAATTAGAAAATAGGATAGTGAGTCATAAATTACCCCCATAATTTCTGGAATTTTATATTTGAATTATTAATTGAATAACGAATCTTTTCCATGTTCAAACAGGACATGATGTCATGCGACTACTGACACGAGTAGACGGGACAGCATCCTTTTAAGTAAAATCTCATGCCTCACCAAAAGAGAGGCAAAAGAAATGGCCTGACTGAACCAGAGATAAAGAAGAATCATTCACTCCCATTGTGCTGGTGGGCCACCAAAGGATTCGGTATTAAAGCTATATTGAAAATGTTATATATGTGCAGGATTTTCAATAAAAATTAACCTAAAAGTTAAATATCTATTGCACCTTTCACAACCTACAGAATCCTAAAGATTTCACTGATGATGACATTTTTAAATTGAAGTCATTCAGTTGACGTAGCAACATGACACAATAGAGGAGTGAGACTAATTACAGAGGCTGTGGTGGGTGTGGGTTAATTCATCAGACTTCAAACCAGTAGATGGATTAATAATAAGAATAGAAATGCTGGAAATACTCATCCGGCCAGATCTCACCTGGCAAAAAACAGTTAACATTTCAAGTTGGTCCGTGGTCCTGAAATGTTAATTATTTCTCTTCCACTGGATGTGGTCTGGCCTACTGAGTATATCCAACATTTTGTTATTATTTTAACAGTTCATATCACTGTGCAGTGATGAACCCCTCTATAAACCTTTACATGATCAAGCTTTTGAACATTGCAATGGAAATATCATAGTACATAATCAGTCATACTAAATGCAAATAATCTACTAAGAGGTTAGCTTCAGGATAGCTTTGCCTTTAAGATATGCATCTTGCTTGGTGGGGGGGGGGGGGGGTGGAGAAACTTAGCATGATGGTGTAAGCACAGGTGATAATTACAGCTATATCGTCTGATATTTTTATTAAATGTGGATTATAAAATTGTTGCAAAATTTTAGTGAATAGATTATCTAAATGTTTAGCTAATTTAATTCATATGAATCAAACAGGATTTATTTAAAAATGATATTCAGTTGACAATATTTCAAGATTAATTAGTTTAATTCATTTAATTAAAAAAAGAGAGGATCGTAGTGTAGCAGTAACTCTGGATGCAGAAAAAGCTTTTGATAAATTAGAATGGAATTTTTTTGTTTAAAGCAGTGGTTCTCAACCTTTTTCTTTCCACTCACATACCACTTTAAGCAATCCCTATGCCATTGGTGCTCTGTGATTAGTAAGGGATTGCTTAAGGAGGTATGTGAGTGGGAAGGGAAGGTTGAGAATTACTACTCTAGACCCAATAGTTACTGAAATATTTTGCTTGAGAAAAATTGTCATTGGCCCATTTGCTTTGGAGTTATGAAACCATGCACATAACGAGTCGAGTAGGTCCGATTAAAACAGTGGTTTTCAAACTTTTTCTTTACACCCACATACCATCTTAAGCAATCCCTTACTAATCACAGAGGACCTATGGCATAGGGAATACTTAAAGTGGTATGTGAGTGGAAAGAAAAAGGTTGCGAACCACTGGTTTAAAGTATTGGAGAAGTTTGGTATTGGTTCTACATTTATAAATTGGGTTAAAGCTTTATATAAAAATCCTTTTGCAAGAGTGATTACTAATGGACAAACATCTGCTTCTTTTCCATTAACTAGATCAAGTTGACAAGGTTGCTCTTTATAACCATATAACCGTTTACAGCACGGAAACAGGCCATGTTGACATTCAAGTCCGTACCGGTTCACTTGAACAACTCCACTAGCTCCTCCGCAAACTCCTGAGGAAGTAGAGGCTTTCTTCATGATGCCATTGGTGTGTTGGTTCCAGGAAAGATCTTCCCAGATAGTGACTCCAAAGAACCTACATTTGCTCATCCTCTCAGACAATTAAAATTTGACTTTAACAGTATATGTCGTCAAATACAGTATTTCCATTGCAGTACAAGGCTCACACAAATAGTGCAAATTTGAAGGATGTAATGCAGTGGTTCTCAACCTTTTTTCTTTCCACTTGCACACCACTCCAAGCAATCCTTATGCTATTGGTGCTGTGATTAGTAAGGGATTGCTTAAGATGGTATGAGAGTGGGAAGGCCAGGTTGAGAATCACTGTTCTAGACCTAATTGTTACTGAAATATTTTGCTTGAAAAAAATCATTGGCCCATTTCCTTTGGAGTTATAAAACCATGCACATAACAAGTCAATTAGGTACAATTAAAACCATGGTTTTCAAACTTTTTCTTTCCACCCACATACCACCCCAAACAATCCCCTATCACATAGGGAATATTTACAATGATATGGGAATACTCAAAATAATATGTGAGCGGCAAGAAAAAGGTTGAGAATCATTGATGTATTGTCATATACACAATTTTAATCACTTGATTTTTACAGATTTATTAAATATACAAATGGATTAATTTATTCAAATATATTAAAGCTCGAATATTTGGATTCCAGAAGTCGTTTGATAAGGTGCCACACAAGAGATTTATCAATAGGATACAGATGTATATTGGGGGAAGTATATTGGCATGGATTGAGGATTGGTTAACAGACAGAAGGCAGAGATCCCAGGCTTTTTTTTAATTTTAGGAATTGAACCTTTATCTGAACTTATTAGACAAGATTCCAAGATTAAAGGAATTAAGGTGAACCAGGAAGAATATAAAATTAATTAGTTTGCTGACAATGTTTTGGTTTATTTAACAGATCCTATAAATTCTTTGTCTAAACTACAGGTTAAATTGAAAGAATATGGGGAAGCTTCTGGATATAAAGTTAACGGGGAAAAAAGTGAGATTATGCCCTTAGCCGTGGGTGATTATACAGACTGTAAAATGGTTACTAAATTTAGGTGGCCAGATCTAAGTATCAAATATTTAGGTATTAGAATTGATATTGATTTGAAAAAATATATATAAATTGAATTATTTACCTTTTCTTTATAGAACTGTTGCAGATTTTAAAAAGTGGAATAATTTACCTATTACTTTAGTTGGCAGAGTAAATTGTGTTAAAATGAATGTATTTCCTAGAATTCAATATCTTTTTCAGTCAATCCCGATTCCAAATCCTTCAAAGTATTTTTAAGGATTTAAAAATCTGAAAACTGAGAAACATTGGCAAGAAAAATAAAAGAGCTGAATATTAGTTAAAGGGTGAAAAACTACAGCATGCTGTTGTGCAGAGGGACTTGGGAGTGCTTGTGCATGAATCGCAAAAAGTTAGGTTGCAGGTGCAGCAGGTTATTAAGAAGGCAAATGGAATGTTGGCCTTCATCACTAGAGGAATTGAATTCAGGAGTAGGGAGGTAATGTTGCAACTGTATAAGGTACTGGTGAGACCGCACCTTCTGGTCTCCATATTTGAGGAAGGATATACTGGCTTTGGAGACGGTCCAGAGGAGGTTTACTAGGTTGATCCCTGGGATGAAGGGGTTGACTTATGATGAAAGATTAAATCATCTAGGATTGTATTCACTCAAGTTCAGAAGAATGAGAGGAGATCTTATAGAAACATATAGGATTATGAAGGGTATGGATAGGATAGATGTAGGAAGGTTTTTTGAGCTGGCCGGGGAAACTAAAACAAGAGGACACAGTCTCAAGATTCGGGGGAGTAGATTTAGGACAGAGATGAGGAAAAATAGTTTTTCCCAGAGAGTAGTGAATGTTTGGAATTCTCTAACCAGGGAAGTGGTTGAGGCTGCCTCATTAAACATATTTAAAATTAGGTTAGATAAATTTTTACATGATAGAGGAATTAGGGGATATGGGGAGAAGGCAGGTAGGTGGAGTTAGGTCATAAATTAGATCAGCCATGATCATATTGAATGGCGGAGCAGGCTCGATGGGCCATTTTTGGCCTACTCCTGTTCCTACTTCCTATGTTCCTATGTTCCTAAATACGGCAGTTAGGAAATATTTATGGAAAGATAAAATGCCAAGGGTTTCTTTAGAAAAATTAACTTGGCAGTATGAATTAGGGAGCTTACAACTTCATGTTAAGAATTATTATAAAGCAACAAAACTGAGAATTATAAATGTATTGTTTAGCTTAGATAATATTCCATCTTGGGTACATAGAATTTAATGTGATAGGGGATATGAATCCCCAGGATTCTATATATAAATGGAATTCTAAATTGTTACTTGGAATTAGGGAATCACCTATTTTGAAACATTTGATTGAGTTCTGGAATAATATCGATAATGAAATTGATATGAAAAGTTTAAAATCTAGGAAAATGCCTCTATGTCAAAAAGGCTTATTCCTTTTTCAATGGATAACCGATTTTTGAAGATTTGGAGATGGATGGGTATTAAGAAGATTGAAGATTGTTTTGAGAATGTGAAATTTATAACATTTGAACGAATGAGGGAAAAATTTAATGTACCTAACAATACTTAATTTTGTTATTTTCAAGTTAAAGCTTTTATATCTGGCAAAATAGGTCCTAGTTTGATGTTACCTTATCAAAGTGAATTAGAATTACTGATTTGTAATACTACTGTAAATAAATTTATTTCAAACGAAAGCTCCAAAAATTGGGGTGCACAAATGAAAATTAAGATGGGAAGTAGATTTACAGACACAAATAAATAAAAAGGATGGATGGAGTCATGTAAGAGTAATATGACTATAGGTTAGTCCAATATAATTTTTTACATCAATTATATTTGACTCCACAAAAAATAAATAGATTAAATCCTGCTTTATCAGATTTATGTTTTACGCGTCGATCTGAGATTGGAATTTTTTTGCGTTCATCTTGGCAATGTCCAAAAGTTAGACAATTTTGGTTAGGGGTAGGTAATTTTTTGGAACAAATCACGGGGTCAAATTCCCACAGGATCCGATGTTATTTTTATTGAGTAATATTAAGGCTACAACACCCAAAATTTAAATTAAATATCTATCAAATTGAATTTGTGTTCATTGCTTTAGCAGTTTCTAGGAAATGTATTGCAATATTATGGAAGTCAGAAATAGATTTAGGTATGGAAAGATGGCATGCAGAACTTCACAGTTGTATACTATTAGAGAAGATTACATAATCCACAATATCATGTTTTTTGGAAAATATGGCACCCATATTACAAAATTTGGGTTTGCATGATTAATAGGCTCTCTGAAGACCTAATTTCTTGGTAACCTCCAATAGATTTTATAGTATAAATGTTTTATTTTCTTGGCATTCTCCAGTTTTTCTTTTTTCTTTTCTTTCCTTTTTTTTAAAAAAAGAGGTTAGGGGGGAGGAGAGGTGGGATTATATATACCACATGTATAATTTTTTTTTAATAATTTCTGGAACTGAATGTAATGTAATTATGACTGTGATTTAAAATTTATAAATAAAATAATCAAAGATATGCATCTTGCATGACTTCTCATTGCTAAAGTAAACGTTAACAGTATCAGTGAAGAAGAACTCAAGGAAATGTCCATCATACATTTGAAAGTCTGCTGAAATTATTTTCCAACCTTATTATGGAGGAAGATCAGGGGAACCACCACAGAAAATCTACCTCGGTGTTTGAAGACATTTTCTTCAAGAAAATTCAGTGCAGATGCTTTATAAGTATTTGAAGTATAACAATTCACACACACCCCACATTACTATTGAGCTTTTATTCTTCCTCTTCCCCGATGCCATACCAACTTTAAAAACAAATGTCAAACGGTAGTGCAAACTGGCAAAAACGTGTAGGAATTCATGAAACCAGATTAAACTAACATAACTCACCTCCCATTTGTCATTGTTATTTGGTCCACGGCTGTTTGTTTTGAGAAGGTACAGCTTTCCTGTTCCATCTGACAAGGCTGCCCATGTAGGTGATGTAAAATGTATAGAAGCGCAGACCAAGGTGTCACAGGCTTTAATTTCTGATGAGAGTCGAAATACTTCCCTGGGTTTGCTAATTGCTGTATCCTTTGAATACAAATATTTAAAAGTCAAAGGCTCTACTAAGTTTCAGAAATGGAATTAGAAAATATATACAATACACTGTAAAAGACATTATAATCTGGCATCAAACAGACATTAGAAACTACCATTCTATGGCAAATATAAACACAACTGTAGCATGTATCCATCACATTGATCAAAAATATACTGTATATGGTCCAGCTACTTTGTCAATCATTAGTCACATGATAAAATAACGACCGAGCAGCTGACTCAGCAATCAGTCACTATCAATTTCAAAGCGTGATTAGCAGAATTTGGATTGTGGAGATTCCTGATTTGCCTTTGAAATACGATGAAATTAAGTAATAATCACTCAGATTTTGAAAAAAAGTCTGTTCTTCTGTTTCATTCCATGTAATTTGGAACAAACTGCAAAACTATTAAGTGCCAAGGACGGAAGCTGTTCTTGTGTATGTATAGTTCATCGCACTCTGCGAATGTGGATAATGTAGGTGTGCATGATGGATTATCACCCGTCAATGTTAAGAACATGTATGAAGAACGGAGATGTGAAGTCACGTGAAGGAAGGAGATGTGAAGTCACGTGAAGAACGGAGATGTGAAGTCACGTAAAAAACTAATAAGGACTCACAGACCCAAGTGGAAGCCAGAAGAGTTGCTTGAGAGAACTAGCTCAACCACGTGTGCATAATAAGCAGGCTTCTCATGAGGATATCGCTAGTTGATTGGAGAAGCTCTAGATTGGTCAATTCATTTTTTTTGAGGAAATTAAGTGGGAAATTGAAGAAAATAGTGACAGCTCAAAATAAACATCTAGTCATTACATTAAAAACAGAAATGTAAGCCAATATTTGTTTTCTCATGAAATTACATCACAGCTGATCTTGTACCCCAATTCTAAAGTACTGCAGCACATATTGATTCCTGATGTATCTGAGAATCTTTTATTTTTTTTGTCTGGGGTACATGCAACAAACAAGATGGAAATTTTATATGTACACAAATAAGGAATAGTCCAAAGCCCATCCATTTACTCTTAATCATCAGTGATGGATGGTGTTGTCGACAGAGCTATCAAGTGGCAGCTACTAACCAATTACCTTGACATCAATGCTGAAGTGTGGGTTTTGTCTGGACAACTCATCTACAGATCTAATTAATGTGTTGGAGCATAACGCCAGAGGCAAAATGAGAGCAACTGTCGTTGAGATCAAAGAAGAATGTAGTCCAACATAAATTGTCTCCATTTCCTTCCAAATCAGTATTAAATCTGCTACAGGACAGGTGATAAACTAAGAACTCTATACACCTGGTGGACCCCATTGCATTTAGCATAATATTCTCCAATATTCTGCACCATAACGTAAATAATACCAGTACTGCCTCATAAACTAAGCCCTGCGAGCCCAGCCGATAGATTCAATTCTCAATGTGGAAGAACTGAATAACATGAAGTTCAAGTTTATTATCATCTGACTGTACATATACAACCCAACGAAACAGCATTTCTCTGGACCACGGTGCACAAATGTCCATACACAATACATAATGCATAATAATTACATACAGTAAGACCCCTGGTATCTGGCCCAAATGGACATTGGTAGATAGCAAATGAGTTTATTTTCCATTTGCTTGAGACTTACTCTTACAATACCTAACTAATACACCTGTATTAATAATAAACAGCTTAAAAAACAAATGACAAAAATATTATACTGTATTTACACTGAACAAACTTAACTTGCATGAATATACAAACCTTCAAGCATTTTACTTTATTTACAGTCACATTCTTTGAAAACACTTAGCTTCCAATGCTCTGAACACGGATCCATGCACTAGCCACCCACCCATCTGAGCTCCCAATGTTCCAACCGCCTGCCCATCAGGCTCTTAACGCCCTGACCACAGATCCTTGCACCAGTCACCCGCCCATCCAAGATCCCAAAGCCACAACTGTGGATCATTGCACCAGCACTGTATATTGTGTGTACACATTTGTGCACCATGGTCAAGAGAAACGTTGTTTCGTCAGGTTGTATTTGTACAGTCAGATGATAATAAACTTTACCGTTCCCAGTAAATGTCATCAACAGAGGAAAGGGAGACCATAGAGATCTTCTTGGCCATTTTGTGTATTGACTTCCGTTCTGATGCTTTACAGTTATTATACCATACAATGATGATCAGTAACCCAGGACACTCTCAACTGTGCTTTGAGGTTTGTTCAAATCATACTCATATTCTAGTAATTGCTTTGTTGTTCCCAGAACAGAATTGCACCAAAACATCTCAAACAAAACAAAGAAGAGTAACTGCTCACTACCCTTAGAAAAGGAAATCAATAGTGGCAGTACAGTACTGCAAAACCCCTCAAGGGAGTCTGATGAAATAACAGACAGTGAGCAAAGGAATACATGAAAGAATAATTACAGCAATCTTGCCTCAGCTTTAAAACAAACCAAGTTCTATTGGTTGTGTCCACTAGCTTGGTGTAATTCATAGGACAAGAATGAACAGTGAGCAAGAGAGTATTTCTTCACTAAATCAGCCAACCCAGCCAGTAACAGAGGTGGAAGCCTTCTCAAGTATTTACACGGCCTGATTTTTGCTTTCAGGAGAAAAGGCTCACCTACTGGGAGATGGCCAATGTTTTTATATAAGCTTTAGAATGTAATCTTGTGCTGATCTGGTACCATCCAGCAATGTACTTCTACAGAATATCTATGGCATCTGAATTCACTAAGATCCATCAACCAATTACCCTTACTGAGAGGCAACATCTAAAACATCCAGCTTAAAGTAGCAGCTGTGAATCAAGTTTAAATTTTCCACAGAAAACAGAATATAAATCAGGAGAAACAAATGGAATTTTGAAAGATAAATTAAAGCGATAGATTGATTCACAAGGTCTCATCAACAGCTAAAGGAATGAGACTTCACCGTTACAAACAAAAAACAAATCAGAAATGAAGAGATGGTCAATAATCAGCACTTGATCATCTTTAAAATTCACTTGCTCCTGTTGCAACACATCTATCATTTCTGGTCCTTTTTTGTAAGTAACTCCAACTTCACATTTTTGCAGCTTTCAAAGCAAGGTTTTGTTATGATGCAGCCTATAGAATAACAATAGCCACTTCCACATTTTTACCTCTAAATGCACAAAGTAGCAATTCTCCCTGAAATAAAAGTGAACCTCAGTATGTGCTCTGACATTCTTGACACAAATCTGAGACCCTCCATTTCAGACCCCTTCCCCTTTTCTTAATGGTTTCTTAATAGATTATTTTACTGTCAAGGGAACTTCAAACTGATTCCGGGATCAGTCTATAGAAAACCATCTTCATAAAATTTATGCTTAAATTTAACAATTATTATGTCCCAAAAAAGTCACTCAGAGAATTAATCAAATCCCATATTACAGAAACAACAAGTAATATCATGCACCAGTCCTCTGAATATGCTAAAGCATGTGGAGTTTGTCAAAGTGGGTATTTGATAAAACATAATTGTACCAACAAGCAAGTCAAAAAGTGAAGTGACAGCAGAAAAAGATACTTCCACAAACACAATAGCTGCTGACTGTTTTACAGTAAATCTGATAGACATTTTCTTATTTTAAACAGTTCAAAGATCTAGTTATTGCATGTGAAATGTTTTCACCATTAAATGTTGATTCTAAAACAAGACATGCAAAAGAAAACACAGTCATTTGCAGTGATCAAGATTATAATACAGTATCATTAAAAGAACACACTGCATGTCAATGCTGTTCAAGGCAGGATTGGTGGTGACAAGCAGGCAGCAAGCAGCAATAGGGACGCACTATCAATGGTAGATACAGTACTGCAGGACAACTGCCCTCAGTGACAGTCAGGCAGTGGCAGAACAATCGCTCTCTGTGACTTTGACAGCAGACAACTGCCCTTGGACCCAACTCTACACCTTTGGAGCCTGCAGAGACATGTGTAGGGCATGCTCCCAGATGCTGGGTGTTATGTCGAGGGGACAGGGTACTGCGTGGACGTCAAGACGCTTTTGGGATCTGGGCCAGAAAACACCAAGTGAAGGTAAGGCTGAGGGAAGACAGCATCAACCCCAACCCCCTCCCTCTGTGTTTGCCATTGGAGGGAACTGTGGGTTCCTGGTTTACACCAGATAGCCTGGTGTTTGCAGAAACTGTATCAGACCGGGCAATATGGCAGCCCAATGCATTGCAGTTATCTGTAAAAGCTGCAAGAAGGAGGGCCACCAGACCAAGGACTGCAAAGACAGCAAGTGCTGCAACCTGTGTGATGAAGCAGGCCACCTCTACAAAACCTGTCCAAAACATATACCCACTCAAGCAGCAAGGGGATTAGTGGCCAAAACCAACCTCTCATCAAACAAGGTCATCACCCCCACAACTGCAACTGTGACCAAGACTCACAGAGTTTCAGAGACTGTGTCATAGACTGAGAGCAGGGGACGAGATGAGATCCCAGGCACATCTAACCTCCAAACCCCAAGTATAGAGGCTCCTCCTGAGGAGACAGAAGTGATGAAGGAGAGAGCCATGAAGGGAGAAAGGCAGAGGGTGGGGAAAGGAAAAGGCACAGGAACCATCGAGAAACCTGCAAAAAAACTACGTGGGGGAAGAAAAGGGCAAAGGCGCAAGCAGAAGCTAGCAGCCTCTCGGCATCTGAGGAAGAAGCCAGTACAAGCACAGGATGCAGACAAAGTAAGCGAAAGGAAGGAGAGGGAAAAAAGGAAGATGCAGGATGACAACCAAGCAACCCTCAGCCCCGGGAGGACATGAGCAAGGTGGAGGTTGACGGCCCCCTGCCCTAGGAGACTGGGATCAGTGGAGAAACCATCAGCCCCATCTCCAAGAGACCAGGAGCAGCACAAAGGCAGTCACCCCCCCTCTCCCTCCACCACCCCCAGCTCCAGATCGGGAGAAGCCCAGATGCCATGGTCCCCAGCCACAGGAAAAGAACATCAACAAACCAAAAGACAGAGGACATGAGTCCAGTCAGATCTTCCCCATGACACCACCAGCACTGCCTGAGGAGACTCCACTCCCAGAAAAGGATGATCACACCTTGTTCCTGAGGCCACAGTCAATACTGAAGTTCACCCAAGTGGTGGGAATGTGGGCTCAGGCTGATGGACACTGACTGAACTAAAAACATTACAGACAGCGGACGTTAAATTTGGTACCCTAAACGTGCATAGCATTAAACACACTAGGCAATGTGTAAGTGCGTTATAATATTTGGGCAAAGTGAAACTGGATATCATGCTCTTACATGAATGTGGGCTGCCACACCTCTGAAACTATTGGAGGTGGTCACAATGATGGCCCCATGGGTGTTGGTGTGGTCAACGGCAGCAGGAGGTGTGGCAGGAGGGTGGAGAATGATGGCCTTGCTTCCAATCTGGGGATTTTACTGCGGGGAGGCAACTTTACAATCACTGAGGTGAAAGAGGTGGTTGAGGGGGCGTCTCCACCTGGTGGACCTAAAGTACCATGACACCCTGCTCTGGCTGATCAATGTGTACGCCCCGCCCATTCGGAGTGAGAGATTGGCCATCTTCCAGCAGCTCCCACCATTGCTGGCGACGTCGAGGCCACTTGTCCTGGCCAGTGATTTCAACTGTGTCATAGATGTGGCTGGACAATTCGGAAGTGCCGATATCTAACTAGACTGATAGAGATGGTGAATGATGCTCAGTTGTGGGACATCTTCAACAACCCTGTAGGTGGAGCACAGCCACAGCTCAAGCAAGTCACGGAGAGACTTTGTCTTCATGTCAAAGGCCGTCACGGTTAGAACTGTCATGCCAGTGTTCTCTGACCAAAACCTCCTTCATGCCTCCTGTGACCTAAAGGAAGAACAGAAGGCAGGCAGGCAGACGTGGAAGCTGAATGTGAAGTTGTTGTCCCCAGAGAACGTAGAGGAGCTAAAGAAGGAGTACGCCGGTTGGAGAACTGTGAAACCCTTCTTTGACACCTCAGTGACTGGCAGGGACCGACCAAGGAGAACATCAAGAGGTCCTTTATCCTAATAGGCAAAACAGTGACAGAGGGAGCTGAACCAACTCCACACTGACCTGCCATCAAGAGGGGTGGATGTGAGGGAGGAACTCAGAGAGGTGAAGAGCCAGCAAGGCTCGCTATTCATCTCAGTCCTCCTATTTTAATAGTTTTATTAAATTTTACAATAATAATAAAAGCTATATTTATCTAACTATAAAGAGGTAATATGAAAAAGGAAATACAGGTATACAAAAGAAAGGCATAAGAAAAGCTGTTACATATAAACTAGATACAACATGCAAACAAAAAAAAGGAAATAATCAGGTAATCGTTTAGTCATGGTTTCCCCACTGTCTGCCATTCCCCTTCTAAGGTTTCCTCCTCCATCACTTCTGCTTCCACAGGAGGAGCTTCTACACTTGTGGCTGGGGTTTTGGGGTTAGATGTGTCTGGCACAGACTCAGGAACAATGGGAGTCTCGGTCACAGTTGTGGTTGAGGAGGTGATGACCTCGTTTTGCCAAAATCAGTTATAACATGTGGCTAATTGAAAAATATAAAAAAATAAATAAATACTATACTACAAATTTTACCACCTTCCCTTCTGAAGTTATTTGGTAAATACATACAATTTCACTACCATCAAAAAAAAACCCCAGAACTCACAAGATCTAAATGATCTTATAGATTATGAAAAATCTTAATAAAAGGACCCCATAAACTTGAAAAGTTTATATCCATTGCATTAGAAGAACATCTGATTTTATTTTCGAGTTTGACATGCCATCACGTCATACAACCTCTGAGTATGAGTCGGAGAGACAGCATCTTTCCATCTCATCAATATTGATCATCTGGCAATGAGGGAAGTGAAAGAAACTACATGGGGTTGAGACACAGTTAATTTCAAATCAATTACTTTAGTTGATCCAGAAAGAGAAATTAAAGGATTAGGTATAAGATTTGCATTGAGAACTAAAAATAAGAAACAAGACTTCTTCCCAAAATTTGGAAAGGAACAAGACCAAAACATATGTAATAAAGTACCTTATCTAGTCTTATATTAATCACAATTTGAAGAAATATTAGGATAAAATTTAGCCAATTGAATTTTAGAAAGGTAGGCTCAATGTACTACCTTAAATTGTAGAAGAAAATGATGGGAAAATAAAGAGGAGGACTTTATCAATTTTAAGATGGAATCCCATGTAGTATCTGAGAATGAGAGTTGAAAATTTTACTCCCACAATTTTTAAATCTTATCTAGGGAGTTATCCCTAGACTTTAATAGTAAATAGCATTTTTTTTTGACTCAGTTTATAATAATAATCATCCCTATTGTATTTATTACAAGGGCCTGAAGAAGTCTCAAAAATAATGATTTCAAAAATTCCTAATTTGTAAATATCTAAAGAAATGATACTTAGGTAATTTAAATTTAAAAGATATTTGTTCAAATGAAACTAAATTATTATCAATAAATAAATCTTGAAAAGATTGGATACCCAACTTAAAACCATTCATGAAAAGCAGAATTGTGCACAGGTGGAAAAAAGAATTAAATATAGGGCTAGTAAGTAAAAATCTATGAATTCCAAAATATTTTCTAAATTGAAACCAAATTCTCAAAAGTATGTTTACCTCAGAGTCCTCCAAGATTATCTTCAGATCCAGAGTCCGTACAGTGGAGCAGGATGCGACGTGTTCACGTTTCTTCTTCCAAAAGGTTCATAGAGGGAGCTCTGTGATCCACAGCCTTAAGGAAGAGGACAGCTCAGTCGCATCCTTGCAGACGGACATTCAGAGGAAAACCAGATCCTTTTATGCCTGTATGACAATAAGGATACAGACAGAATGACCTCCCAAAACTTCCTGTCCTCTATCATGGAGGTCTTAGATGACAACATGAGGAAATGTCTGGATCAGCCAGTTACTCATGGGGAGCTGACAGACTCCATCCATTTTTTAGGTCAAGACTCCCAGAAGCGATGGCTACAGACTGAATTGTACACAGCTCTGTAGGATTGGGTGGGCCCAGACCTGCTGGAAGTATACAATGCTATACTCCTGGCAGGAAGCATGTCAGACTCCATGAAGAAGGACATCATCCTCATCTACAAAAAGGGGAAGGAGGAAGGTATCAGGAATTTGAGACTTTTTTCATTGCTAAATGCAGACTACAAAATCCTGTCCAAGGCCATCGGGCAGAAAGATCTTGGACAGCCTCACGCTTCTCAATAAAGTGCAGGACGGGAGTATGAACACCTACCTGGTCAGCTTCGACCAGGAGAAAACTTTCAACTGGATTTCGTACACATACATGATGAATGTACTCTATAAAATGAGCTTTGGAGAGGGAATTCAAAATTGAATTAAACTGCTCTACACAGATATTTGTCGTGCAGTCCAAATTAAAGGGTGAGAAATAGATTGCTTCCACATCAAGTCTAGAGTTAGGCAGTCACCAGTCTAATTTATATGTTGTATAGAGCCCTTTGCCAAAGCCATCAGGAAGGACAAGGACACAAGAGGATTGACACTGCCAGGCAACAGAGATGGCCAGGTCAAGGGCTCCTTGTACATGGACAACGTCGTGGTCTTCTGTTCCGATATGCAATCGGTCTGGAGACTGACCAGCATATGTGGGCAATTTGAATCAACAACAGGCTCCAGGGTTAACCAAAAGAAGAGTGAGATATTGCTCATCAGTAACTGGCCTGACCAGTCCACCATCCCCTTTACAGTCAGAACTGACTACCTGAAGCTGTTGAGGATCTGGTTTGGAAGGGCTGAGGCATGTACTAAGAATTGGTCGAAGCAGATCGCTAAGGTCCACCAAAAATTGGGACTGTGAGCGTGGCATTCCCTCTCGATAACAGGGAAGAATTGGTCATCAGGTGTGAGGTGCTCTCAGTATTGCTCTATGTGGTGCAAGTGTGGCCCATACCACGCACCTGCACCCTGGCAGTCACCAGAGCAGTGTTTTGATTCATTTGAAGCTCCAAAATGGATAGGGTAAGAAGGAGCGCCATGTACAATTCATCAGAAAATGGAGCTCATCCTGTTGATTACCTTCATAGGTGGCTGCATCAAGCTGCGTGTAGAACCAAGGTATGAGGGCACCAAGTATTGCTATGTGCTGAATTTCTACCTTTCCCTGGTGTTGCAAAGGATAGGCCTGGCCCCGTTGCCACGCAATGATTCAGTTAGCTGGACTTTGCTGCACTACCTATCCTTCATGGAAAAGGTTTTACAGGACAACACCTTCAACCACAAGACCATTAGGCAGTGGTCAGCACAGAATGTCCTGCAAAGCTAAGAGAGGAGGACTCGATGGATCCAGTGGGATGGTTCCCTGAGTAAACCATCCAGATTATTTGGCAGAATGCTTCATCGCCAGGGCTCACTAACAAGCACCAGGACTTGGCCTGGCTGATGGTGAGAGGAGCCCTCCCAGTGAGATCTTCCTGCACAAAAGAAACATCCCCCCTCAATGCACTTTATCTTCGGGATGGCTGCGGTGGGGTGGAGATCATCGCCCAGTTCTTTGCAAAATGCAGAATCGCAAGGAAGGAGTGGAAAGGGATGCAGGGGACTCTGTCACAGTTCATCCCCAGTAGCAGCATGACAGAGGACTTCCTGATTTATGGACTGTTCCCAGGGACACACTCAAAGTCCAACATCCAGAACTGCTGGAAGACCACCAACTCGGTGAAGGACACCCTTTGGTCTGCCCTAAACCTGTTGGTCTTTCAGCACACTGAGATGTCAGTCCAGGAATGCTGCCAGCTGGCACATTCCAGGCTGCAGGACTACGTCCTAAGGGATGCACTGAGGTTTGATGCAGCTAACGCGAGGGCACTGTGGGGAAGGAGTACAGTTTAGAGCCCCTCACCCCAATTACTGGGCTCTGAGGGCTGACACTGAGGTGAAGTTCCTTAAACCAACTTGGGGGAGGGGGGGGGGGAGAAAGGAGGAACAACAAGGTGCCACGGGGTGGTAACGGAGCATTAAGGGAGAAGGTCAAATGTACAGTGATGAGATGATTATCACCATGTAAAAGTTATTTGAACAGTTTTTTTTTCCCTGTATTGTAAATAATTTATGCAATATGATAGAAACAATTAATGTAAATCCTTGAACAGTTTCTTTCTTGTATACAATTTATTACAAATACATTTTTGGGAAAAAAATGCTCCCAGATGGTGTGCAACTGGACACACTCAATACAAGTCACACTTCTCATCTGCAAGCATAAGCCCAACATCTCTGAGGGAGCAGGCTGTCTTTTACTGGGCCATTTCCAGAGTTTGGGACATAGTCACCTCCAGTCAGAGTACCTCCTCGCTAGGACAGAACAGAGGGTATCAGCATGATCTGTGGACTGAAGTGCAGCCAGAGCCTGAGGCACACTTCCCCCACCCCCCCTCAGGTTCAAAATATTTCCTCACGAACCCCCAAGCTACCTGGTTTTCTGTGCACTGCATTTCTGTGGTTAGAGGTATCCCAGAATGAACATTTAAGGAGAGTTGGGGGGGGGGGGGGGGGGGGTGCCTCAGGCTCTGGCTGCACTTCAATCCAACAATCCTGTTCTTGAGTGTGTAAAATAGGGAGACAGTAATGGGTCACTTAATTAATCTGCTCCTGCCTGCAGCAGGTTACAGGCACTATTACATTACTCTTCCT
Source organism: Narcine bancroftii (assembly GCF_036971445.1). Lineage (NCBI taxonomy): Eukaryota > Metazoa > Chordata > Chondrichthyes > Torpediniformes > Narcinidae > Narcine > Narcine bancroftii. The sequence continues at coordinate 276,393,475 of NC_091470.1, forward strand.
AGCTTACAAATGTGTCTGGGTGTTTGTGGAGTGGGAGTGCACATCGTCTGGTGGTTTACTCAAGAATTTTTGCAAAAGGTGGGGTCCCCTTATCATTGGAGCGAATCTCATCCAGAGGACATTGCTTTAACATCAGGTTTTGGTGTTGCTGTTAATAAAGAATTTTTTAAAAATAGGAGGGAAATATGCCGACTGCAGAGACAAAGGAAGTATTAGGACATATGGCATTATAAAGGGGGATTTATAAGGGAGCAATATTGAAAGGGAGGAAATTCCAGAGCATATGGTCTTGGCAATGAAGTAATTAAAACTGAGCATGATCAAAAGAACAGAACTGGATGAGAGTAGATATTGGAGAGGGTTAATGAGGTGGAATAATTTATGATTTTTTTTTTTCTTTGGCTTGGCTTCGCGGACGAAGATTTATGGAGGGGGTAAAATGTCCACGTCAGCTGCAGGCTCGTTTGTGGCTGACAAGTCCGATGCGGGACAGGCAGACACGATTGCAGCGGTTGCAAGGGAAAGTTGGTTGGTTGGGGTTGGGTGTTGGGTTTTTCCTCCTTTGCCTTTTGTCAGTGAGGTGGGCTCTGCGGTCTTCTTCAAAGGAGGTTGCTGCCCGCCAAACTGTGAGGCGCCAAGATGCACGGTTTGAGGCGTTATCAGCCCACTGGCGGTGGTCAATGTGGCAGGCACCAAGAGATTTCTTTAGGCAGTCCTTGTACCTTTTCTTTGGTGCACCTCTGTCACGGTGGCCAGTGGAGAGCTCGCCATATAATACGATCTTGGGAAGGCGATGGTCCTCCATTCTGGAGACGTGACCCATCCAGCGCAGCTGGATCTTCATAAGCGTGGACTCGATGCTGTCGACCTCTGCCATCTCGAGTACTTCGACGTTAGGGGTGTAAGCGCTCCAATGGATGTTGAGGATGGAGCGGAGACAACGCTGGTGGAAGCGTTCTAGGAGCCGTAGGTGGTGCCGGTAGAGGACCCATGATTCGGAGCCGAACAGGAGTGTGGGTATGACAACGGCTCTGTATACGCTTATCTTTGTGAGGTTTTTCAGTTGGTTGTTTTTCCAGACTCTTTTGTGTAGTCTTCCAAAGGCGCTATTTGCCTTGGCGAGTCTGTTGTCTATCTCATTGTCGATCCTTGCATCTGATGAAATGGTGCAGCCGAGATAGGTAAACTGGTTGACCGTTTTGAGTTTTGTGTGCCCGATGGAGATGTGGGGGGGCTGGTAGTCATGGTGGGGAGCTGGCTGATGGAGGACCTCAGTTTTCTTCAGGCTGACTTCCAGGCCAAACATTTTGGCAGTTTCCGCAAAGCAGGACGTCAAGCGCTGAAGAGCTGGCTCTGAATGGGCAACTAAAGCGGCATCATCTGCAAAGAGTAGTTCACGGACAAGTTTCTCTTGTGTCTTGGTGTGAGCTTGCAGGCGCCTCAGATTGAAGAGACTGCCATCCGTGTGGTACCGGATGTAAACAGCGTCTTCATTGTTGGGGTCTTTCATGGCTTGGTTCAGCATCATGCTGAAGAAGATTGAAAAGAGGGTTGGTGCCAGAACACAGCCTTGCTTCACGCCATTGTTAATGGAGAAGGGTTCAGAGAGCTCATTGCTGTATCTGACCCGACCTTGTTGGTTTTCGTGCAGTTGGATAATCATGTTGAGGAACTTTGGGGAACATCCGATGCGCTCTAGTATTTGCCAAAGCCCTTTCCTGCTCACGGTGTCGAAGGCTTTGGTGAGGTCAACAAAGGTGATGTAGAGTCCTTTGTTTTGTTCTCTGCACTTTTCTTGGAGCTGTCTGAGGGCAAAGACCATGTCAGTGGTTCCTCTGTTAGCGCGAAAGCCGCACTGTGATTCTGGGAGAATATTCTCGGCGACACTAGGTATTATTCTATTTAGTAGAATCCTAGCGAAGATTTTGCCTGCAATGGAGAGCAACGTGATTCCCCTGTAGTTTGAGCAGTCTGATTTCTCGCCTTTGTTTTTGTACAGGGTGATGATGGTGGCATCACGAAGATCCTGAGGCAGTTTACCTTGGTCCCAACAAAGCTTGAAAAACTCATGCAGTTTGGCATGCAGAGTTTTGCCGCCAGCCTTCCAGACTTCTGGGGGGATTCCATCCATACCTGCTGCTTTGCCACTTTTCAGTTGTTCGATTGCCTTATATGTCTCATCCAGGGTGGGAACCTCATCCAGCTCTAGCCTTAGGGGCTGTTGAGGGAGCTGGAGCAGGGCGGAATCTTGGACTGAGCGGTTGGCACTGAAAAGAGATTGGAAGTGTTCTGACCATCGGTTGAGGATGGAGATCTTGTCGCTGAGGAGGACTTTGCCGTCTGAGCTGCGCAGCGGGCTTTGGACTTGGGGTGAGGGGCCGTACACAGCCTTTAGAGCCTCGTAGAAACCCCTGAAGTCGCCAATGTCCGCGCTGAGCTGGGTTCGTTTGGCGAGGCTAGTCCACCACTCATTTTGGATCTCCCGGAGTTTGCGCTGAAGATGGCTGCATGCGCGACGGAAGGCTTGTTTCTTCTCTGGACAGGACGGCTTTGTAAGGTGAGCCTGGTGGGCAGCTCGCTTCTTTGCCAGCAGCTCCTGGATTTCCTGGCTGTTTTCGTCAAACCAGTCCTTGTTTTTCCTGGAGGAGAAGCCCAGTACCTCTTCAGTGGATTGCAGTATGGTAGTCTTCAACTGATCCCAGAGGGTTTCAGGGGACGGGTCCGTGAGGCGGGTTGCAACGTCGAGCTTTGCTTTGAGGTTTGCCTGGAAGTTTCCTCTCGCTTCGTCTGACTGCAGTTTTACAACATTGAACCTCTTTCTGGGGGCTTTATTGTTCCTGGGCTTTGGCTTGAAGTGAAGGTTGAGCTTGCAGCGAACCAGCCGGTGGTCAGTGTGGCATTCCGCGCTAGGCATGACCCTGGTGTGGAGCACATCTTGTTTGTCACTTTCTCGCACCAGGATGTAGTCCAGGAGGTGCCAGTGTTTGGATCGGGGATGCATCCAGGTGGTCTTAAGGCTGTCCCTCTGCTGAAAAAGGGTGTTTGTAATGACAAGTCACTGTTCTGCGCAGCGAATATAAAACCTACGACCCAAGGACCTCGCTGCCACGTCCCAGCTTGCTCGGCCACGGCACACGAACCATGGGTGTAAAGGGTGGGGCCAGTACTGCGCGCACTGCACTCCACCTAAAAGCTCCTTTGCGCAGGCCCGAGGACAGGTCCACGTCCTCCCCCTCCACATCCTCCCCCTCAAAAGATGCTCACAAACTCAAGCTAGCATGCTGGAACATCAGAACCATGCTAGACAAGGCTGACAGCCACCGACCTGAACGTCGGTCTGCCCTCATTGCACATGAACTCCTCAGACTTGACATCGACATAGCCGCTCTCAGTGAAGTCCGCCTGGCAGATGTAGGCAGCCTCCAAGAACGCGGCGCGGGCTACACACTCTACTGGTCTGGCAAGCCTTCGGATGAACGACGCCTATCTGGTGTAGGCTTCATGGTCAAGAGCTTCATTGCCTCCAAACTCGAAAACCTTCCGACAGGCCTCTCGGACCGAATCATGTCCATGCGACTCCCACTTCAAAACAAGCGTCACATCACCCTCATCAGTGTCTATGCTCCAACCCTCCAGGCGGAACCAGCAGAAAAGAACAAGTTCTACACCGACCTGCGCAACCTCATCCAACGTACCCCTACAGCCGACAAGGTTGTCATCCTGGGCGACTTCAACGCTCGTGTCGGCAAAGACTCAGAAACCTGGCCAGGAATCCTGGGCAAGCATGGCGTCGGCAAGTGCAACGACAATGGGCGCCTCCTGTTGGAGCTCTGCGCAGAATAATTTATGATATATGCAAATTATGCCACAGAGGAATTTGTAAATAAACATGGTCTTTAATGTAAACTAATTGTGTATCTGTTATTCCTGTCACTTGACTGAAGGTTTTGAATATTTTATCCTTCATTTAAAATTTCTGATGCAACTAATGGTATGTGCATTTAAATTCTCCATCCTAGAAGGGAGGAAACCACCTCTAAATAATTTTAGGCAAAAAAAATTGTGCAGCTTTTTGGGAGGAATCTAGAATGATTAATAAATTGGGAAGTTGCATTGTTCCCACAACATATCACAAGTGATGAACATATTATTTAAGCCCTTAAAATGGCACTGACCTAATTATTTCCCAATTACAACATGCTTTTCTCAGCCCAAATGCATTTTGCCCATGTTCATACATTCTCACGAATCTAAATGTTTTACTATCAACACTTTCAGCTGCTGTCTGATCGGACATTGAGTGGTTTCATTGGGTAGACATTAAAACAATACGCTATATAGTACAATCGTACAAGAGACCAGATGACCGCTGCCCATCCTGCTCACTTGCTGATGGCACTATGTTCAAGGTTCTCACTACCATCCAGAATACTACTTATGCCACGAAATAGTCTCAGGCCAGAGATTTCCAGTGTGGAAGTAAGGATCTGCCTAGTACAGAATAAGGTAGATTGATCAATATTACTTAAATGTTCGCATGTGTTTTACTGTTTTGTAAGAGAATGCAGGAAGGATCATAAATACCAGTACCTTAACACATCGTAAGGCCCCACATTGCTCTTATCAGGGCAAACTTTAGCTTGCTAGTAAATATCATGTTAGTTTTGAATTCCCCAGATTCTGTGACTTACAAAAACAAAAGTCAATCAAGTATACAAGCTAAATGCTAATATTAATGTTCCTCCTTGATGTAAAAATAGGATTTTCTGCCTTTAGACCTCAAGTTATCTCTTGGGTAGAAACCAGTGTGAAACTTATGCGTGACTTTCCAAATGTTAGTTTTCTTATCTTAGAGTAGTAAAAATTTCACAGTAACAGGGACTGTGGTATTTCTTGGGTCCCTCAAGAGTTGTAAATGCTTGATCAAAGCAATGTTTTAAGAATGCTGGTCCCAGAGTTAGAAGCTTCTGACCAATTAGCAGACTCACTGCAGGACGAGCTGCAGGATGGCTGAGTTCTAAAGTTTTGCAAAACGAATGAAGTGTAGCATTTGACATTGTTTGTCATCCCGTAAATTGGGCTACGGTTAGAAGGCACGGAAACTTTCACACCACGAGTCAGTGGGGATGTTTCTTGACAAAGATATTTTTGCAACAGCAAAGCTCAGAACAGATATCAGGTTTGGAAGTCTGATGTCAGATGAGCAAGCTACATGCCTCCCACCCCAGAGCAACTACGGCTTTAAATCAGGGGATATTGGCTTGCATATCTTTCTGGTAAGTTCTCAACATTCGTTTTCAATTTTCCCTGGCAGCAAACTTTCAAAGCAAAACCTAGATTACCCCATATTTCAGGAGCCACCTCTCAACAAAGGCAGACCCCATTGACTCAATATTCCAACACAGCCTTCGATCATTTGATGAAAAGGATATCTAAACATCAAGATTTTAGACCTGGGAACAAATATTGTCATCGACATGACAGCGTGTTCATCAACTGACTGGGGGTTTATAATATTTTGAGAGGCAATGATAGGGACAACAGTCAAAATGTTTCTCCTAGGGTAAAAATTAATGTACTGGAGGACAGGTGTTTAAGATGAGAGGGGAAAAGTTTAAAGAAGATGAATGGAGAAAGTAATTTTTTTTTGCACACAGAGCAGTCGGTGCCTGGAACAAGCTGCCAGAGATGATGGCGGAAGCAAATACAAGAGAAGTGTTTATGAAGCTTTTAACTAAGTGCATAAGCATGCAAGGAACGGAGGGATAATGGATCACACAGCTAGAAAAGCTTTAATTTAATTAGGACGGCGCCCAAGGAGGGAGGACCTGCAAGCCTCGTCAGCAGAAATGGTTTACGGTAAGCCACTCTCCCTGCCAGTCGAATTCTTCAGCCCGTAGGCCGAAACGACACACTACGAAGGTGAGCGGCTCGCGGACCTCCGTAAACGACTGAGCAACCTAACCCCATCACCCCCATCACACCACGGCACCTGACCATCCCATCGACCGAAAGTTCTGGATGTGGCACGATTTGTGTTTGTCCGGAGAGGACCACAGAGGGCCCCGCTGCAGCACCCATATGAAGGGCCGTACAAGGTTCTCTGGCGGTCGGGTGGGACTTTTACTTTAGATGTGGGGGGCAGGGAAGAACTGTTTACTGTGGACCGCTTAAAAGCTGGTCATTTAGACTCATCACAGCCAGTGTAGATGGCCGCGCCCAAGTGCCAGCCGCCAAAGCGACAGGACGTGTAGCTGGTTCTGGGGGGGTTGTGTGGCGGTGCACATCCTCATGGCGAACCGGCCCCGCTTGTATCGCCACGTGGCGGGGTGGCCATGGGGAAATGGCATTGTCAGGGGTTTCTCTCGGACTCCAGCATCCCTTCCAGCACGCGCCATGGGCAGCGATTATGATGTCACAATACACCAGGTGACTGAGCTCATGCTGCCCTTAAAGAGGCATGCTGAATTTGAATAAAAAGAATCGTTAACGACCATCGGTGTGGTAGCAGTGATTTCCTTCAGCTCCTGCAATCGCCACAGCATCATGTTTGATGCAGACATCATATGTTGAAGGCCCTGTTCCTTCTCACTGTTCTAATGCAGTGGTAAAATGATGAGCATTAGACACGTCATTTCTATCACACCGAAGTTACTTGTATATAGAAACCAATTATAATCCAATCGAATACAAAGCAAAAGCTTTTACAGATCTGGGTACACTTGACAATAAACAAATCAATTCAATTTGCATTTAGTTCCTATCCTTCTAAATCCTTCCTATCCACCTATCAGACCAAATGTCTTGTGAGCATCATAATTAGTCCCACTTTTGTAGGTTTTTATGGCAGATTGTTCCAATTAAGGACAATCCTATTGGTGAAAAATTGACCTTTCATGTCCCTCTTGTACCTCTTCCCTATTACCTTAAACCTATGCTGTTGAGAATTGTTTTTACTGAGGAAAAGCCTGTGAGCATTCACTTTATCCATGCTTTTCATGATAGAACATAGAACATTACAGCATAGGAAGTTGACTTGGGATTATAAATTGGGAGGTCTGAAATTGTCAGATTTTTTAAAATATCATTGGGCAGCCCAGTCGAGGTTTATTGCCTCACTCTTTGAGGGAGGTGGTATCCCCTCCTGGGCACAAATTGGACTACACACAGTAGGAGAAAAGTAAGCAGGAGAGTTTATATATAAATGGGACACTAAATTGATATCAAAAAAAATGGATAACCCCACATTAAAACAAGTAATTCAGATGTGGGAAAAAAGGTAGGGATATCATCTAAAGCACCCTTGACCCAGAAGAAATTAATACGCATGAATCTGGAAAATAAGATCCTGGACACCTGGGGATAGGTGTATCAAGGATTGCTACCATTCAAACAGCTAAGGAATAACTAATGATTTGTCCAATAAAACTTCCTTCTGCTATCTTCAGCTAAATTTGGGATGGTCTATGGCCCTACCCATGTGTAGGGCCTCAAAGCCAGACTTACACAAGTTGATGGAAAGGTGGGAGTCTGACTTGGGGAATCCACGAGCAGTGCTGGTCAGACTTGTGTCTGGACAGCAGTTATTAATGCCAGAAATTGATGCAATACAATTTCCTGCATTAACTATACCTCACACCATAAAAATTACATAAATCTAATCAGAAATTTTGGAAATGTGCTTTAGGTGTGGTGTGGAGATTGGAACCTTCATACATTCATCCTGGCTGTGTACAAAGGTGAGATACTTCTGGGAGGACCTGGAGGACATTCTGAAAAAAATTATAAAAGTTGATTTTCCACAGGATCCGGAGTTGTGTACCTTCTGGAAAACATTATGGACACGAGTTTTAAACTGTCCAGATACCAAATTCAGTTTGTGAAGATCACCTTGACGGTGGCCAGGAAGTGAATAATGGTCACATGGAAGTCCGACTCTCAACTAAATATTACACGATGGAATACAGAAATGCAGAGTTGTATTCCCCTGGAGAAAATCACGTACAATTTAAGGAAGAAATATGGCACATTCGTTAGGGTGTGCAAACACATTAGTTTGCAGATATAATTCTACCCCTTCTGAATAAAGGAAATTCAAACAATCTTGCCAGTTGTGAAATGAAGCGGGCCATGGCACAGATGACGTGCTCTTGTATTTTGTTCCTTATCTTTTTTATTTTAGGTTTCTTTGGGTTTTTCTTAAGTTCCCTTAAGTGTTTGTGACTTTACCGATATTTGGTTTTTTGAATTTGTTTAATTTATAAAATCTTTTCCTTGATGTATTAGGGTATGGAGGGAGGGGAGAAGGGTAGGGAAAAATAGACTCTGTAGGTTATACACTATAGTTGAAATAAATTGTGTTTCTTCTTTAGATTTGTATAAATCTTTGAAAATCAAAAGTAAAATATTCCAAAAAAAAATTATAGAACAAGTCCTTCTGCCCACAATGTTGCGCCAATCTATGTAAATCAAATCTTTCCTTACCTTGGACCCATAATCATTCTAATTTTGCTACTCTATGTGCTTATCAAAGAGTTATCTGAATGTCCATATTGTAGCAGCTGCCACCACTACCATCACCCCGACAATAACCATATAACCATATAACCACTTACAGCACAGAACAGGCCAGTTCGGCCCTACTAGTCCATGCCATAACAAATCCCCATCCTCCTAGTCCCACTGACCAGCACCCGGTCCATACCCCTCCAGTCCCCTCCTATCCATGTAACTATCCAGTCTTTCCTTAAATGTAACCAAAGATCCCGCCTCGACCACATCTGTCGAAAACTCATTCCACATCCCTACCACCCTTTGCATAAAATTTCCCCTCATGTTCCCCTTATAATTTTCCCCCTTCAATCTTAAACCATGCCCTCTAGTTTCAATCTCCCCCACTCTTAATTGAAAAAGCCTATCCACGTTTACTCTGTCTGTCCCTTTTAAAATCTTAAACACCTCTATCAAGTACCCTCTCAATCTTCTACGCTCCAGAGAAAAAAGCCCTAGTCTGCACAACCTTTCCCTGTAACTCAAACCTTGAAATCCTGTCAACATTCTTGTGAACCTTCTCTGTACTCTCTCTATTTTGTTTATATCTTTCCTATAATTTGGTGACCAAAACTGTACACAGTACTCCAAATTTGGCCTCACCAATGCCTTGTACAATTTCATCATAACCTCCCTACTCTTGAATTCAATACTCCGATTTATGAAGGCCAACATTCCAAATGCCTTCTTCACCACACCATCTACCTGAGTATCAGCCTTGAGGGTACTATTTACCACAACTCCTAAATCCCTTTGTTGCTCTGCACATCTCAATAGCCTACCATTTAATGCATATGACCTATTTAGATTTGCAATACATTTGTAATACATTCCAGGTATTCACCATCTCTGCATAAAAACCTGACTCTGATGCCTCTCCTAAACTTTCCTCCACTCACCTTAAACAGATGCCCTCTGGTGTTGGCTATTGAAAAAGCCCAAGCTCACTCATCCTTGCTTTGTAAGATACATTCTCCAAACAAGTTATCATCCTGCTAAATCTCCTCTGCACTCTCAAAAGCATCCATATCCTTCCTGTAATGAGGCAACCAGAACTGAATGCAATACTCCAGTGTGTTCTAACCAGAGTTTTATTGAACAGCAAAATTACCTCATGATTCTTGAGCTCCACCCCCTGACTAATTAAGGCCACTCTTCTTAACCAACCAATCAACCTGCATGGAAACTTTGATGAACTATGGACCTGGACTCCAATATCCCTTTGTTCCTCCGCACTCAAGAATTCTAACATAACCATGTACTCCACCTTCAAGTTCAACCTTCCAGAGTACATCACTTCACATTCAGATTCAATTCCATCTCCCATTTCTCTGCCCAACTCTGCATCTTTTCAATATCCAATTGTAACCAATGACATCCTCTGCACCAGCCATTCTCAACAGGGGCCATATGCCCTTCCCACCCCCCCCCCCCACCCCCAGGGCCACAGCACATTAAAGGAGTAGCCACAGACAGAAATCATAAAATATTTATATATTGGAAGAAACCAACTAAACGACTGCTTTACAGGGAAGAGCACCCATAAACTGAGCCAAGTCCTAAGGAGACCATAAACAAAACAGTTAAGAATGACTTCTACATTATCCACAATACCTCCGTATCATCTGCAAACTTACTGACCCACCCCTCCACTTCCTCATCCAAGTCATTTATAAAAACCACAAAGAGCAGTGGGGGGGGGGGGGGGTCTCAGAATAAATCCCTGTGGAACTCCACTAGTCACTGACCTCTGGGCTCCATCTATTACCACCCTCTGCCTTCTGCAGGCAAATCAATTCCAAATCCATGCAGCCAAGGTCCCTGAATCCCATATGTCTCATTACTTTTTGACTGAGCCTACCAGGAGGGACCTTATCAAATACTTTACTAAAATCCATATACACCATGTGGATATACAGCCTTATATTTATCAATTACTTTTGTTATGGACCTTGGATAATTTTATTTTTGACTGAGGACAGGACTGAACCTATTGTGGGGGATTTGATAGCTGCTACGTGCTGTAGTAACTCTGGGATACCACTAGAGAACTTTGACAGCTGTCAAAGGTCTGAACCTACTGTGCTAGGCTACCACTAGTGAACTTGGACAGCTGTCAAAGCACAGGAACCACTCGTTGGAAGTCCATGGGCTTGCAGGAGAGCGAGTCTGCGGCTGTTAACCTCTCTCCAACAATGGGGAGAGCTGGAGACATGCACTGGGCAGTTTAAAAAACTTAGCGTGCTAGTTTTGAAGAGTTAAGTCGGTGGAGAGACAGTCAGTCTGACTGTGTGTGCTCATCTGTCAACATCAGCAAGCCACATGCGGGGTTGCTTTGTTCACAGATGCTAGGACTGCCATCTGGAGCTGTATGTCAGTGTGCTCACCCAGTAGTTTCAGTGGGAAAAGGAAGGCTGAGCTACTTTGTCCACAGGTGTTAGCACTGTTGTGACAGCAGTTTGGGGAACTCTGATCCCAGAGTGTGTGTGGGACTGACCATTGCCTCTCCTGTCCCCTTTCAAGAGAAGGACTTTTGTGTGACAGGAATCACGGGAACATTCAAGCCAGGGTGTCCAAAGGAGAGGACTTGTGTGACAGAAGGTCATTTGTTAACCCCAAAGAGGGCTTCAGAGAAGTGAACCTCGTGTGGTGACTAGGAGGTAACTGAAAATTCCCAGATGAAGGAAGTAAAAGTGGTTGTTGCCACATTCGAAACTCAAAACAAGTCTCGTGTTCCCCTGACAGGGTTGAAAGCCCATAGGGACCACGGTCATCTGGATACAGCCTCAAACTAAAAGACCAGTAGGCAAGGAAACAAATAATCCCAAGCCGTGAGCTGTTCCTTCTTGACTGACAGACTTGACGTGACTAACTTGGGGGTTTTGTTTTGGGAATTTTATTGATTTTTCAGGGCATTTGAGCTTAGACTATAATGGTATGGGTTTTTCCCCCACATAGGCCATATAAAAATCTGTTGTTCGTATGGAGTTGCCATTAAGGCTGGTGTTCGGGTGTTAAGTTTATCAGGTTAATTCTATTATTGTTAGTTTGTTAATAAATTTTGTGTTTAAGGGAAGCTATTTCCAATTGACATTTATCACATATAGGATCGATATGAGAATAAAAGTGATGGAGTTTATCTTTAGACATATGAGCTCTATGAACAACTTTAAACTGTATTAGTGAATGTTTAGCACATAGAGAAGAAGAGTTTACACATGTGTAAGCTTCCCTTACACATATGTTTTGGTCCTGTCCCTCTTTACAGAATTATTGGAAGGAAATTTTTTCCATTATATCTACTGTTTTGAATATTGATTTACAACCACATCCCATTACTGCAATTTTTGGATTACCTATGATAGATTTGACTTATTTATCTCTTCCTGCGGATCGTATGATTGCTTTTCTTACACTAATGGCTAGAAGATCTATACTATTGAATTGGAAAGAGGTTAATCCTCCCACTGTTTTCCAATAGTTTACCCAAACTATACTATGTTTAAATTTAGAGAAAATTAGAAACTCTGTCTATGAATCCCCTTCTAAGTTTGAGTTAACCTGGTGACCATTTATTCACTATTTTCATTTGTGGTGAGTTGATCTGGCTCTGTTTTCTTTCTATGATTATGTATGATAATTGGGCTGTAAGATGAGATCGGAGTGATCGGCGTGGTTTAGCTATATCTGTAGGTTTTTTTTAGGTTTTTTTTTTAAGTTTTTTTTAATTCAGATTTGTTTTTTCTTCTTTTTTGGGGTTTTTTTTTCTCTTTTTTCATATATTGTTATTAATTATATCTTTTTTTTTAGAGATAGTTCACACCCTAAACTGATCTAAAAATTTTTTTTATGATATATTTTTATTCTGTAATATTATTGTTTAATATCTCTGTATTAATTCATTACTTACTATGTATTTTTTATATCTCTTTGAACTGTATGTGTTTATAAATTATAATAATAATAAAAAGATTGAAAAAGAAAGAATAAATTTTGTGTTAAACTTAACCCATTCTCAATTGCTGCTGGGAAGCTTAACACTTTTGCCACCTGCTTAAACAACTCAATTAGGCTCCTACAAAGACACGCTGGCTATCCCGGAGAAGAACATGCTTCTCTAAACGCTCATAAATTGTGTCCCTAAGAATAATTACTTTATATACCATTTCTTATTGTTATTTAAGTGTATGGGAAATGTTTTCCACCCAAGATCTGGAATTATGAATGTACAAAGATGTTCTTGTATACGTCATCAAAAGCAGACTTACAGATGCAACAAGCTGATAAGGTGGTAAATTGTATTTGGCCTTTATAGCAAGAGGATTTGAGCATGAAAAAAAAATCAAAAAACTGAAAATGAAGGAAATCATAGAAAAAAAATAGTATTAGCTGTTTCTCTTTCTACAGATGCTAGCTAGCCTGCTGAAGGTGTTCATGTTTGTTTTATTGCAGGAACAAAGATGCATTTCTACAATTATTCAGAGCATATTTTGTGCAGTCCTCATCTGAGGAAAAAAAGTACAGTACAACTCAGATTATCCAAAATCGGATTCTCCAAAATCCTTATTTATCCAAATTTTTTTTAAATTTTGGATAAATGAGGATATCTGAAATAAATCAGAAATCCTAATTTATCTGAATGTTTTTTCGAAGCCGAACTGACCACACAGGTTGAAAAAAATTCACGACATGAAATTATAATGATGATTGTTGTCATTTCAGGTAACTCCCTCCCCTCTCTCTTCCCATTTCTTCTTTACCCTATTGACTTTTCTCTCCAACTTTCCCTCTCAAACTGCATGCCACTGTCTCCCAGCTGCAAGTGGTCAGAAGAATCTCTTGATCCGGTGTCATCAAGGAGAGTGGCCTCCAGGGAAGGAGTGGGATCTCGGGCTTAATGGCGTTTCCTCCCCTTCCCTCCTTCCTTCTCTTTTTTGCCTTCCCACCCTCCCTCCTTGGCACAATGGAGCACCTGACACCAAACCCTCCCCTCGACTTACTACCGCACACACATACCAAATCCCCATTGTGTGGTAGGCTTAGGAAAGGATGCAGAGTCAGGACTCGGGAGTCAGGAGCTCCGGTGACTGAGGAAGCAAGCGCCCACTGACTCTCCAGTGAGTGTTCCACTGGCCCAGGATCAGCGGCAGCCAGCATTTTTTTGGTGAGAATTAAACATAATTTTAATGCTTAAAAAGCCTTCCCTCGTTTGTTTATTTTTTAAATTGATACAAGCGATTTGCTCTTGCTACTGGGCTGTTTTTAAAAAGATAACCAGTTTTCCAGAAAAAAAAAGTCATTTATCTGACATTTTGGATGATTGGAGTTGTACTGTACTTGCCATTAAGGAAGTGCATTGAAGGCTCACTAGAATAATTCCTGGGATAGCAGGATTGTCATATAAGAGATGGAGAGTTCGGTCTGATTTCTGAATTAATTTAATGATCTAAGATGGTACATTTACTCACATTAGTTACAATAGAGATTGAAAAAGAGAAAATAATATGTCACTGTGTGATTAGTAAACTTATTCTGTGACATTCTGACTTTAAAACTAAGTGCTAGAGTTTTTCCTTCAACAAATGATTTTAAAAAGTAATGCAGCAGGGAATAGGCCTTTCTGCCCAACTCACCCATGTCTATCAAGGTGCCTTCCTGAGCTTGTCACATTTCATACTTCATTTCCAAATAAAACAAATAAGCTCACAGATGAAAAATCACCGGATGGGATAAATCAATAGCAAAAATTCAACACAAATTCAACTCTACATCTACTCTTCCCATGCAAAAACATTATTTAAACTGACCAGTTCCTTTATGAATTATACACAAAAATGCTGGAGAAACTCAGCAAATCATACCACATTCTATATATAGCAAAGACTAAAAAACATAACAAACTTTTCAGGACTGAGTCCTTTGTCAATGTAACAGTGGATAAGAGGCAAGGGGAGGAGCACAGGCCCACATACAAGAGGTCATACGTGGATATGGGTGGGAGGGCACATGAGGAAAAACCTGGGAAATGATAGGGGAAGGTGATAAGAGGGAAGGGAGTAAATAGCTGTAGAAAAGGAGACAGAAAGATGGAGAAGAGATATAGAAAGGAGAGTGACCTAACAAAGTAAAACACAAAAGTTTGCAGATGCTGGATTGTAGCAAAAACAGAAATGCTAGAGGACCTCAGCAGGTCTCACAGCGACCACATATAATCGACATTTCAGCCTGAGTCTTTCTTTAAAGTACGAGTAAAAAGCAGGTGAGCGCCTGAATTAAAAGACAGAGAAGTAAAACATGGGGAGGGGGAGGAGTACAGACCAACAGACAAAAGGTGTTAATTAGATATGGATAGAAGGATAGGAGAAAGAAAAGGCAAGGACTGAATGAGGGAGGAGGGGTTGGCTCTGTGAATGCAAAGCTGGGAGAAAAGAGACAGCGGAAAATGAAAAAGAGGGAGAGATAGAGCTAGGGGAAAAGAGACCTATGGTTTTATGGGAGAGGTGTTAATGGAAACTGGATAAGTCATTATTAAAGCCATCCAATTGGAGGGTGCCCAGATGGAATATGAGGCATTGTTCCTCCAAATTGGGGTAGTTTTAGTCTGGCACTGCATGAGATCATGGACAGACATGTTGGCAAGAGAATGGGGAGGCCACTGGGAGATTACCAGTATTGCAGTGAACAGAGCAGAAGTATTCAACAAGTGATCTCCCAACCTGCGTCCAGTCTCTCCAATGTAGAGAAGGCTACAATGGGAGCACCACATGCAGTAGATAACCCCAGAGATTCACAAGTGAAGTATTTTTGAACACCCAATTAACCTACACCCCTAGTACATTTTGAACTGTGGAAGGAAACTGGAACCCTTGGAGAAAGCCCACACAGACACAGGGAGAACACACAAACTCCTTAAAGATAGTGCAGGATTCAAACCCTGGACCCCATTCCTGGTGCTGTAAAGGCATTGTGCTAACCATTACACTAACCATGTTGCTTCACTTGGAAGGAGTATTTGGGGCCATGAATGGTGGTGAGGGAGAAGGTGTGGGCACATGCAACGCTTCCTGTTGTCACAGGGGTAGGTGCCAAGGGGGCAAGTAGTGGAACAAGATGATTCCAAGGGAGACACAGAGGGAGGTCTCTGTGAAAGGCAGGGGATGGGGGCAGAGAGGGGAAGAGGTATCTATGTTGTAGAGATAGAAATTGCAGATGATAATATGTTGGATGTGAAATCTAGAAGGGGAGGGAGTAGGTGAGGACAAGGGGAATCCTGACCTTGTTGCTTCTCGGGCAGAGGGGTCCAGGGCAGATATATGGGAAATGGAGGAGATGCGAGTAAAGGCTGAGTTGATGGCGGTAGAAGGGAAGACATCTTGGATGATCTAGAATGGAAGACCTCATATCTGTTTTCTGCTCATACCTCAGGTCCGAAGTGGTTATGTATCTTTATCTTTGCTATATAGAGAATGCTGCAAGAGTTTCTCCAGCATTTTTAGTAAGCTTCAATCACAGTCTTTCTTATTTAACTTTACGTCCCTTTATGAAGGTTGTTTCTCATCCCTCACATGGTTTCAACATGTATACTATCAAGATGTTAAAAATAAATACCAGTAGGATGAACTTACTAATGTGAGAGCCAATTGCATTAATCTCTCATGTTGATCAACATAATAGACACTGTCCTGATACCATCTATCACAATGCAGATAGTTGTACATGCCAAAGACATGCATGTGGTTCAGCGTATACTGATCCTCTCGTAGTTTCACCTCAGCAACAGCTAAAAGAAAAAAAAAATCAAAACCATTTGGTTAAAAATGATGCAATAATAAAAATATTCTGACTATAATACAAATATCATGATTTTGCAATTATTGCACATGATGAAACTTAACACAATGGAATAGCATGCTCAGAAATGTTTCATTCTTCTACATCTGGCATTGTGTACTCTCACTCTTCAGCACCAACTCATTGTAACCCTTACACTGAAGCTAATTTTCAATGTAACCATGACCACTTGCCTCTAGCCTTCAACATCACTTTAGTCGAAGCTTGGACCAAAGAGTGGAATTGCAGTGGCAAGATGTAAATGACTGGCCATGACAATGAGACAGCAACAAAAAACCCTTGTACAACCTGACATCAAGAGGGAATAACATGAGAATAGGGGGAAAAATATTACTGCACAGAAGGAGAGGGGATTTTTTTTTTTAATTTTTTATTTTTCACACTATAAACCACATTGATCAAGATACATACATTTTTCTTTTCAAATATATACAGTGTCGTTTTCTCCCCCCCCCTCTTCCCATCCCACCCTCCATACCTCCCCTCCCATTCATTTAAAGTTCAGAATCTAAGATACATTAAACCCGTCAAACAATGTTGTCACTCAATAAAAATAAACAAGAAGTTCCACTGAGTCAATTCTTTTCATTTCCTTCTCCTTCTGTCAGTTTAGGTGGTAGATGTCCCCGGTAGGTTTTCTCTATTGTGTTTCATGTATGGCTCCCATATTTGTTCAAATATTGTAATATTATTTCTTAAATTATATGTTATTTTTTCTAGTGGAATACATTTATTCATTTCTATATACCATTGTTGCATTCTCAAGTTATCTTCTAATTTCCAGGCTGACATAATACATTTTTTTGCTACAGCTAGGGCTATCCTAACAAATCTTTTTTGTGCACCATCCAAATCAAGTCCAAATTCTTTGTTTTTTATGTTACTTAGGAGGAAGATCTCTGGGTTTTTTGGTATATTGCTTTTTGTGATTTTATTTAATATCTGGTTTAGATCTTCCCAAAATTTTTTCACTTTCTCACATGTCCAAATTGCATGAATTGTTGTTCCCATTTCCTTTTTACAGCAAAAACATCTGTCAGATAATGTTGGGTCCCATTTATTTAACTTTTGAGGTCTAATGTATAGCCTGTGTATCCAGTTATATTGTATCATACGTAACCTCGTGTTTATTGTATTTCTCATAGTTCCAGAGCATAACTTCTCCCATGCTTCCTTCTTTATCTTTATGTTTACATCTTGTTCCTATTTTTGTTTAGTTTTACCATTTGTTTCCTCATTCTCCTTTTCTTGCAGTTTAATATACATATTTGTTATAAATCTTTTGATTGTCATTGTGTCTGTAACCACATATATTCAAAATTACTTCCCTCTGGTAACCTCAGACTGCTTCCCAATTTGTCCTTCAAGTAGGATTTCAGTTGGTAGTATGCCAACATTGTATCATGAGTTATATTATATTTATCCTTCATTTGTTCAAAAGATAATAATTTATTTCCTGAAAAGCAATTTTATATTCTTTTGATCCCTTTTTTCTCCCATTCTCTAAAGGAAAGGTTATCTATTGTAAAAGGGATTAGCTGATTTTGCATCAGTATTAATTTTGGTAATTGGTAATTTGTTTTATTCCTTTCTACATGAATCTTCTTCCAAATATTAAGCAGATAATGTAATACTGCAGAATTCCTACGTTGTACCAATTTTTCATCCCATTTATATAATATATGTTCAGGTATCTTCTCCCCTATTTTATCTAGTTCTAATCTAGTCCAATCTGGCTTTTCCCTTGTTTGATAAAAATCTGATAGGTATCTTAATTGTGCGGCTCTATAATAATTTTTAAAGTTTGGCAGTTGTAAGCCTCCTTGTTTATACCATTCTATTAATTTATCTAGAGCTATCCTCGGTTTCCCCCCTTTCCATAAAAATTTCCTTATTATTTTCTTTAACTCCTTGAAGAATTTCTCCGTCAAGTGTATTGGCAATGCCTGAAATAGGTATTGTATCCTTGGGAAAATGTTCATTTTAATACAGTTTATCCTTCCTATTAGTGTTAGTGGTAAGTCTTTCCAATGCTCTAAGTCGTCCTGTAATATTTTCATTAGTGGATAATAATTGAGTTTATATAGATGGCCAAGGTTTTTATTTATTTGTATACCTAGGTATCGTATTGCTTGCATTTGCCATCTGAATGGTGATTCTTTCTTAAATTTTGAGAAATCCGCATTATTCATTGGCATTGCTTCACTTTTATTTGCGTTGATCTTGTACCCCGATACTTCTCCATATTCCTTCAATTTCTTATGTAATTCTTTTATTGATATTTCTGGTTCTGTTAAGTATACTATAACGTCATCTGCAAATAAACTGATTTTATATTCCTTGTCTTTTATTTTTATCCCTTTTATTTTATTTTCTGCTCTTATCAATTCTGCTAGTGGTTCTATAGCTAACGCGAACAATAAGGGTGATAGTGGGCATCCCTGCCTTGTTGATCTGCTTAAGTTAAATTACTTTGATATACATCCATTTACTGTCACTTTCGCCAATGGCCCCTTATATAATGCTTTAATCCAATTAATATACTTCTCTGGTAAACTGAATTTTTGTAATACTTTGAATAAATAATTCCATTCTACTCTGTCAAAGGCCTTCTCTGCGTCTAAAGCAACTGCTACTGTTGGAGCTTTATTCCCTTCTATAGCATGAATTAAGTTAATAAATTTACAAATATTGTCTGTTGTTCATCTTTTTTTAATAAATCCAGTTTGGTCTAGATTTACTATTTTTGGTACATAGTCGGCTAATCTGTTTGTTAATAGTTTGGCTATTATCTTATAATTTGTGTTAAGTAAAGATATTGGTCTATATGACGCTGGTGCGAATGGATCTTTCCCTGTCTTTGGTATTACTGTAATTATTGCTGTTTTGCAAAATCTGGTAAGCTTTGTGTTTTATCAATCTGGTTGATTACTTCCAGGAGGGGAGGAATTAATAAATTTTTAAATGTTTTATAGAATTCTATTGGGAATCCATCCTCTCCTGGTGTTTTATTATTTGGTAGTTTTTTTATTATCTCTTGTATTTCTACTATTTCAAATGGTTCTGTTAATTTATTTTGTTCCTCTATTTGTAATTTTGGTAGTTCAATTTTAGTTAAAAATTCATCTATTTTGTCTTCTTTCCCTTCATTTTCAGTTTGGTATAATGTTCGTAGAATTCTCTGAAGTTTTCATTAATCTCCATTGGATTATATGTGATTTGTTTGTCTTTTTTCCTTGATGCCAATACCATTCTCTTAGTTTGTTCTGTCTTAAGCTGCCATGCTAGAATTTTGTGCGTTTTTTCTCCTAGTTCATAATATTTCTGTTTTGTCTTCATTATGTTCTTCTCCATCTTATATGTTTGTAGTGTTTCATATTTTATTTTTTTATCTGCCAATTCTCTTCTTTTAGTTGTGTCTTCCTTCATTGCTAATTCTTTTTCTATATTTACTATTTCCCTTTCCAACTGCTCTGTTTCCTGATTGTAGTCCTTCTTCATCTTGATTACATAACTTATTATTTGCCCTCTGATGAAAGCTTTCATTGTGTCCCATAGTATAAACTTATCTTTCACTGATTCCGTATTTACATGTCCTACCTAATCTCTCTTTAATTTCTTGTGCTCCATTTCAGTTAAATGTGTTTCTTGCACGAATGCTATATCAATTTTTTCTTTTTTCAGTAAATTTAGCAGTTTCTTCCTTTTGATTTGGTTATGTATTCCGTTAATATTGAAAGTCATATAGTTCAACGTAGCCATTTCATACTTTGTTTATCTTTCCTTTCTGTTTCCTCATCATCACCTTTCCTTCTTATCCATTTCTGCTTTCTTGTTTTGAACACTTTATAAGACAACATTTCTAAAACATCAAACATTTCCCTTATTCTCCTATCTAAAATTTCTTTAACCCCACTATCCCCTCCCCTTCCTGAGTTGCCCTTTATCCCTTGTCGGGCAACCACATCTCCCCTCTCCATTTGGATTTGTGAATTCACTCGCAAGCGTCAACTGATTTCGCAGTGACCTCCCCACCCAGCCCCCCCCAGAAAAGATTTCAATTTTCATATATAACAAAGGTCACTCTCTTAATTCCCTCCTTACTTCCTCTCTTCCCTTTCTTTCCCTTATTAATTCTTATCTATACTCTATATATTTTCCCTTAAATACGGATACATTCATGTACACACATATACCCATATACACACATACATACAGTTCGTGGTCATTTTTTCTCTCGTTACATGTCTTCATCTCTCTGTCTGTTTTGTAGTTGTTCTGCAAATTTTCGTGCTTCCTCCGGATCTGAGAATAGTCTGTTTTGCTGCCCTGGAATAACTATTTTAAGTACCGCTGGGTACTTTAGCATAAATTTATATCCTTTTTTCCATAGGATCACTTTTGCTGTATTAAACTCCTTTCTCTTTTTCAGGAGTTCAACTTATGTATGGATAGAAAAAAAATTTTTGACCTTTGTATTCCAGTGGCTTTTTGTCTTCTCTTATTTTCTTCATTGCTTTCTCCAATATATTTTCTCTTGTAGTATATCTTAGGAATTTTACTAAAATGGATCTTGGTTTTTGTTGTGGCTGTGGTTTAGGGGCTAATGTTCTATGTGCCCTTTCTATTTCCATTTCTTCCTGTAATTCTGGTCTTCCTAGGACCCTGGGGTCCCATCTTTTATAAATTCTCTCATATTCTTGCCTTCTTCATCTTCCTTAAGGCCCACTATCTTTATATTATTTCTTCTATTATAATTTTCCATTATATCTATCTTCTGAGCTAACAGCTCTTGTGTCTCTTTAACTTTTTTATTAGATTCTTCTAATTTCTTTTTAAGTCCTCTACTTCCATTTCTACGGCTGTTTCTCGTTCTTCAACCTTGTCCACTCTTTTTCCTATATCTGACATGACCATCTCTATTCTATTCATTTTTTCTTCTGCACTTTTAATTCTTTTTATTTCACTAAATTCTTGTAATTGCCATTCTTTTACTGATTCCATATATTCTTTAAAAAAAATATATCCATTGTCTTGCCTTTCCCTTCTTCTTCCATTTCTCTATGTTCTTCTTCTTCTTCCTCTAGGTTGGTCATCTGTTGTTTCCTTGTTTTCTTTTTACTCTCTTCTTTCTTGTTCTCGTTGTTTTCTATGTTCTCTTCCTGTTGTTGTGTTGCAGCTGTCATTCTCAGCTGTGGAGATCGACTCCTCAGCTGGTCCCCCCCTCCCGTCAGTGTTTTTTTTTCATGCTCATCGCGCATGCACAAGGAGCCGTGCATGCGCGGTTGCGCACCTTTACTTGGCTCCACGAGCCATTTTTGTAGTCCCGAGCTCGGGACTTCAACTGACCTTAGGGACCGGGCTTCTCTCTCCGCGGTGGGCCTCCTCGGACAGGTAAGGCCTTCACCTTCTTCTTCCGACGTTCTTTATTCTTCTCTTCTTCCCGTTGCTTTCGACTTTTCTTTCTTCGCTGCCATTTTCTTCCCACCTTTACTTTCACTTTGTTTTAATTTTTATGTTTGTGCCTTTGTGTTTTGTGTGTTTTTTTTAAACTTTTCCAGAGAGGGCTGGAGTTCCCTTACCGGCCACTACTCCATCACGTGACTCCTCCCAAGGAGAGGGGATTTAATTGTAAGAGGTTAATCATTCAGACCAGGACATCACTGTAGATATCATTAGGTTAGAGATGCAAATGTTCACTGATTATTGAAATAATGTTCAAAACATCCTCAGCTCCTTTGCAAATAAAGCACCCCGTGCTAAGGGGCCAGTACCAATCCCTGAGACACTCTACTGGTCACTGGTCTCCAATTTGACAAACAATTTTCCACCACTACTCTCTGGCATCTCCCATCCAACAATTGTTGATTCCATTTCACTACTTCAACATTAATACTTAATGATTGCACCTTCCTAAATAACCTCATGTGGAATCTTGTCAAAAGCCTTACTGAAGTCCAATATACACAACATCCACAGCCTTCCCTTCATCAACTTTCTTAATAACCTCCTTGAAAAAAATCTAAAATGTGTTAAACATGATCTACCACATACAAAACAGTGTTATTTACTCCTAATCAACCCCTGTCTATTATCTATAACTTCACTACCAGATTTCCTTACTTCACCTGGCTCAATATTCCTTTCCTTAGTGAATAATGAAGAAAAAAAAACATTTAAAATTTCCCCAATCTCTTCTGACTTCTCACATAGCCTACCCCTCTGATCCTCAAGGGGCCCAATTGTATCCCTCACTATTCTTTTACTTTTAATGCATCTCTAGAAACCCTTTGGATTTTTTTTTTTACCTTGCCTGCAAAAGCAGCCTCATATCTCCTTTCAGCCTTTCTAATTTCTTTTGTTTTTTTTGCACTCTTTATATTCCTCACTTCATCTATTCCCTGATGTGTATACCTGTTGTACACAACCTCTGAACCAAATTCCCAATATCCCTTGAAAACCAAGGCTCCTTATATTTTCTAACCTTTCCTTTAATCCTCACAGAGACATACCGATTCTGTACTCTCAAAATTTCCCCTTTTCCATTTATCTGTTGCATCCTTCCCTGAAAATATATTATCTTAATCCACACCCTCTAAATCCTTTTGCATCTCCTCGAAATTTGCCTTATTCCAATCAAGGATCTCAACCATAGGCCCAGCCCTATCCTTCTCCATTATTAACCTAAAATTAATATTATGATCACTAGACCCAAAGTGTTCCCCAACAAAAACCTCTGTCACCTAATCTATCTCATTCCCTGATTGGAGATCCAATACTGCCCCCTCTTGTCGGTTCTTCTATGTATTGATTTAGAAAAATTTCCTGAACACATTTGACAAACTCCAACCCATCCAGCCCTTTTACAATATGGGAGTCCCAGTTAATGTGTGGAAAGTTAAAATCTCCTATAACCACCATCTTATGTTTA
The DNA here is from genome assembly GCF_036971445.1 of Narcine bancroftii. Classification (NCBI taxonomy): domain Eukaryota; kingdom Metazoa; phylum Chordata; class Chondrichthyes; order Torpediniformes; family Narcinidae; genus Narcine; species Narcine bancroftii. The sequence continues at coordinate 276,416,807 of NC_091470.1, forward strand.
TTACACATATACGCTATCTCCTTACAAATTTTCTCCTCTAATTCCACCCAAATAGCCTCATTGGATGACCCAACCAATCGATCCTGCCATAGCACTGCTGTAATGTTTACTCTTACAAGTAATGCAACTCCTCCACCTTTGATCCCCCATTCTATCATGCCTAAAACAATGGAATCCTTGAATATTAAGCTGCCAATCATGCCCCTCTTGCAACCAAGTTTCACTGATGGCTACAATATCATATTTCCATCTATTAGTCCATGCTCTAAGCTCATCCACCTTTCTTACAATGCTCCTTGCATTGAAATATATACACTTGAAGAATGTCCCACACATAAATTCTTTTGATTACCATCTACTTTTACCACCCACACCTCCTTCATCAACTTTAACATTCTGGTTCCACCCTCCCTTCAAATCTAGGAGTTCTTCTACTCTAATCTCCACACTCTCATTCTGATTCCCACCCCCCCCCCCCACCACCGCCAAACAAGTTTAAACCCTCCCCAACAGCTCTAACAAACCTGCCTGCTGGGATATTGGTCCCCCTGCAGTTCAAGTGCACCCCATCTCTTTTGTACAAGTCAAACCTTCCCCAGAAGAGATCCCAATGATTGACAAATGTGAACCTCTGCCTCCTACACCAACTTTTTAGCCACACATTGATCCATCATATCTTCCTATTCCTACCCTCTCTAGCACGTGGCGGAGGCAGCAATCACGAGATTTCCACCCTTGAGGTCCTGCTTTTTAATTTCTTTCCTAACTCCATACATTCTTTAGGACCTCATCCCCACTTCTATCTATGTCATTGGTCCCTTCTTGGACCACGACATCTGACTGCTTGCCGTCCCCCTCCAGAATGCTGTGAACTCGATCAGAGACATCCCTGAGCCTGGCACCTGGAAGGCAACACACCAACTGGGAGCCCCGATCTTGTCCAGCAAACCTCCTCTCTGTTCCCCTAACCAGCGAGTTCCCAATTAAAAGTGCTCTCCTCTTTTCCCCCTTTCCCTTCTGATCCAAGGGGCGAGTCCCCATGCCAGAGACCTGACCACTGTGACTTGTCTCTGGCAGGTTGTCCAACCCCCAACAGTATCTAAAACAGGGTACATTATTGATGGTAATGGCCACAGGGGTGCTCTGTCCCATCTGTCTCCCCATTCTTCTCTTTCCTCACAGTCACCCAGTATAGCTGACTCCTGTCTGTTTGGGGTGACTGTCTCCCTGTAACTCCTATCCAGCTGCAAATTCAGTTCCCTAACACGGTCTCCCAGGAATTACATCTGGATGGAGCTTTTGCAGGTGTAGTCATCATGAACATTTGTGCTGTCCCTGACCTCCCACATCCTGGAATTGGAACACAGGACAACCTCAACTCCCTCCATAACCTACTCTTAAATTAAATTAGATTAAAATAAATTTATCAGCCTTACCTCACTGGGAGCACTTCCAAAGTCTCTTGAGCCAAAGTTTACAAGTCCCACTCCTTCACTACACTGCTCTTCATTGGCCACTCCTTTACCTAACTCACACTTTATTGGTTCTTGCCAATTAACTCAATTGGCCAATTGGAAAAGCCAAAGTCCTGACTCTGTGCCCTTTTTAAATTCTCCTAAAATCCACTCACCAACACCACATACTCGACCCACCTCCGATTCTGTCTCTCCTCTGACTGGCCAATTCAACCTGCCCAGTCATACACGAAAATCACACTTATACACCTGCTCCCTATAACTCTTAATTCCAATGCTCTTCAATACACATCAATAAAACAGCTTCTAATCATTCCTTGGGCAGAAAAATTACTGGCTTGACCATAGAACATTACAGCACAGAAACAGGCCCCTTCAGCCCCTCTAGTCTTGGCCAAACCATTTTTTTGCCTAGTCCCACTCACCTGCACCCAGTCCATAGCTCCATACCTCTCCCATTCATGTATCCATCCAAATTCTTATTAAATGTTAAAATAGAGCCTGCATTCACCACTTCAGCTGGCAGCTCATTCCACACTCACACCACTCCCTATGTGAAGAAGTTCCCCCTTATGTTCCCCCTAAACTTTCCCCCTTTCACCCTTAGCCTATATCCTCTGGTTTGTATCTCATCCACCCTCAGTGGAAAAAGCCTACCTATATTTATTCTGTCTATCCCCCAAGTGGGGGGGGGGGGGGGGGAAGAGAGAGAGAGAGAGAGAGAGAGAGAGAGAGAGAGAGAGAGATCAGTTCTACAGTAGCCATTGAAGCTGGCAGGGTTGTTGAAAAACTCCATTTTGAAGATGGGTTGTAAGTTCTGAGTATAGCCTGTTCAAAACCCTTATAGTCCTTACAAGAGGAAATGGCTAGCTGGAGTGTTTCTTCTGAAATAAGGGAAACAAGAGGAAGGAGGTTATCATTTGGAAAATCCATAATGGGGTAAGTTTCTTCAGCAAGACAATGAAGTGGCTAATTGGAGGAAATCAGTTTGTGTGTCCAACGAGCAAGAAATTTCTCTCTGAAACCAACAAGAATCTTCCTAAGTGGTAACCATTTAACTTTAAACACCAGACCTAATGAGAATTCATAAATATTAAATTCTGTACTCAGTTTAAGAATTGTCGGATACCAGTGAACTTGGAGAGGTGAATGATTGGACTGTGAAACAAAGAACTTTCCTCAACATATACACATTACATACAAGTGCACTTAGAATTAGAAGGGGGTTACATTAAGTTAATAGTAATAAGTTAAAGTTTGATCTTGTTATTATGTTCAAAGAGAATTAAAAGTAATTCTTGTTGCTGTTGAGTTTTGGAGTCCTCTGGGCTCATAACAGTACTTCTACATTTTGATTTAGAAAACTTTCCCGAATATATTTGATACTAGCACAATCTTATGTTTCGTGCAGCTGACTGCTACCTCTCTACAGATTTGCTCCTCCATTTCTCATTGATTATTGGATGGCCGATAATAAAACCCCATGAGTGTGGTCATACTTTTTCCATTCCTCAACTTCACCCATATAGCTCAGTAGATGAGACCTCTGATCTGTCCTGCCTGAGCACAACTGTGGTATTTTCCTTGAATAGCAATGCCACTCCTCCCCCTTTCATCCCCCCCCCCCCATTCTATTGCATCTAAAGCAATGGAAGCCCTGAACATTCAACTCCCTGTCCTGCTCCTCCTGCCAGCAAGTTTCACTAATGGCCACAATCCACGGTCTAAGCTCATCTGCCTTTCCTACAATACTCCATACATTGAAATAGATGCACCTGAGAATATTTTTACCATGCACATCCCCACATCCACATCAAGGATGCACAGAGTTTCTGCTGTTTCAGTGTTTATATCACTTCCCAAGATTATAATGCAAATTTTAAAACACAGATAATGTCCTACTTGAAAAAGACTTAAATTTTTATTACATTTTCTGTCCTCTTTATACATACCTTCCCTCACAAAAAATTTTACAAATTTTCACATTTTGAATGAACATGAAGTCAAAACTCCTCAAACTATTTCAAATCAATTTTTAATGTTACTAACTAGTAATTATTGCAATAATAGGCACTAATTATATCAGAGCTGTAATTTAAAATCTGTAGTAATTAAATGCCTTAAGCTCCATGTAAAAGAAGTGCCCACTCCAAGTACACTGAGGAATCTTTAATTAGTTTTCACTCGGTAACCTCTTAGAAAATTATATAGGTCTGAAGATGGTGAAACACTGCTCGGCTTTGAAAGAAAAATACTAAATATAGAATAAATGAATTTGAATTTCTGTAGTGGTTTGATACTTCGTGGACATCCTTAAGCATTTTAAAACTAATGAATTACTTCTGAAGTCTAGTCACTTCTGAATCTATGTGATAAAACACCCAGTGAGCACATAGCAAACTCCCACCAATAATAATATGAAAATGATCAGATAACCTGTTTAAGTGAGGGAGATAGAGAGTTTAGACAGTTGATGATATGCTTAACAATGTCAAAGTGGTTAAATTCAGAGAAAATCAAGAGGTTGAGGATAATCTGGCCAGAGTTCATCCCTCAATTTGATCATTTCACCATTGCTGGGCACGTCTTCAATTGCCTACACCAGGAGAATGGCAATGCCCTTCTTCAACAAAGCTTACATGTGCCAAAGAGAAAAGAGAGGGCTTGATCTGATGCCTCAACTAGAAGATAGTACTCAGCTTTGACTACAGGCTCCAGCTGCCAAGGGAAGAGCAAGTTTAAGGCTGGAGATGCTTAAAGAAATCTGGTACCTTGGAACCACACCCCTCCTAAATCACCAGCCTCAAAGAGGCTATTATTTTCCAATCTTTCATTGGCCATTCATCTCATTTACCAACAGTGATCACAGCTGGTATAAATATGACAGCAACATCAAGAACAGAATAAATTGATTTCACTAAGTGCACTTGAACTTATCTTAACCTTCCTTCCCCAGACATTGGCTAGGCAAGAGGGTGGTTAAAGGACATACATAGGGTGGAGAAGCTGGAGGTGTACCAGAAGAATGCTTGCAGACTGCATAGAAGAAAATTATGTCCAATTAAACAAGAAAATCTGAAGATGCTGGAGAAACAGGCCATGCAGCATAAGAAACAAATGGTAACCAACATTTCAGGCCGGAGTCTTTTGACATGGTATGAATAAAAAACAGACAGACACCTGAATATGCAGGAGGTGGAGGGAGGAAGGTGCAGGGGAGTAGCATAAGCTAACAGGTGAGATCATAGGTGATACAGATTCAGAGAAAAAAGCTGAGGTAATAGGGAGACAAGGTAGTTCTCTGAAAGGAGAGGGAAGGGGATAGATAGCTGGGTGAAAGTAGACAGAGGCATAGGGAAAGAATGAGTTTTGAAGGGGGGGAACAGAAATTGGGAGTTGATGTTAATGCCATCTGGTTGAAGCATGCCCAGATGGAATACAAGGTGTTATTTCTCTAACTTGCAAGTAGCCTTGGTTTGGCAGTACAGAAGGTCATGTACAGACATGTCAGTGTGAAAATGGTGTGCGGAATTAAAATGACAGTAAAGATTCCCTTTGTCCTCACCTACCACCCAATCCCACATATTGTCTATCCAAAGCAATTTCTGCCACCTACAATGTGATCCCACCACCAGGCACATCTTCCTCTCCCCTCATGTCTTCATTTTCCACAGGGACCACTCCCTCGAGGACTCCCTCATCCATCCTTTCCACAAATCATCCCCTCAGTATTGTGAGAGATGAGAAAAACTGATATTGCAATATGAACATGAAGAAATGAAGAAAATAAAATTGATACATAAATAAATGAATGAAGCCAGTACAAACAACATGAGACATGGATATTAGAAGGCAGGAAGCTGACACTGTCTGAGTAAGATAAGAATCTCCTAGCCCTTCAGACAGAAGCAGCAAGTTCACTGAATGAAGGAGATAAAGACAGACAATTGATGATAGAAGTAGAGTTAGTCTGAACGAGATAAGGGTCTCCAAGCCCCAGATAGAATTAGCAAGGCTTGCATAAATAATTAGAAAACCTTAGACAGTATTAGCCAGTTCTACATATATAATTAGTAAGCCATACACAGATTTATCAAGTTATGCATATTTAATTAGTAAACCCTAGACAGGATTAGCGAACTCTGCATATGAAGGGACTGTAGCTCTGAGAGTTTGAAAGGTGTGAATGGGGACAAGGGCAAGGTTATGAATAAGGACAATGGGGATAATGACATGAGAAGACACTGACAAGATACCCCCTGGTCCTCCAAGTGCACAGAAACAGCACGTAGGCAGGCAGGATTGCCTAATGCCAAACCTCTCCAACAGGAGGCAGAAGAATGTAAGGGGGGGGTTATTCCTCTTCTGAGATAAACTGTATAAAAGTTGGATGAGCCCCAGTGTATGTGTGTATTCCCAGGGTAAGGGGAAGCACCCAACTTTGCATTGTTGTATAATAAATGTTCTTTGTTCTCAATTTTTGTCTCGAGCAATTTCTTTAAAGGTAATTCTGTTTCTAACAGTATCTACCCCTATGACTGCATAAAATGCTTCACCTGTGCACACATCTTCTCCTTCACCACCATTCGGAGCCCCAAGCAATCTGTAGAGGATATCTACTGCATCTGGTTCTCCCAATGTGGCCTCCTCCACATTGGTAACACTGGAGGCAGACTGAGAGATCATTTCAATGGGCATCTGTCCTCTGCAATAGTAAGGACCTCACAGTTTTAACTCCACACACTATTCCCACACAAATATGTCTATCTATGGCCTCATGCAGTGCCAAACAAAGGCTACCAGGAAATTGGAGGCATAAAACCAAATATTCCATCTGGGTGCTCTCCAACCAAATGGCATTAACACTGACTTCTCCAGTTTCTGTTAGACCCCTCCCCCAAGTGTTCTTTCCCTATCTTCTTTCCATCAGCTCCCTCTCCTACTCTCCTATCAGAGCTACCCTTTTCCCTTACCACCTCAGCTTATTTTTCCCTCTTCTACCATCCCACTTGTATCCACCTATGACCTCTTACCTGTTAGCATGTTCTCCTCTCCCTACCTCCTTTTTTATTTGGGCACTTGCCTGTTTTTAGTTCATACCTTGATGAAAAGCTTAAGGCCTGAAATATTGTTTACCTTTTTGCTTCCTATGGATGCTGTGTGGCCCGAGTTTCTGCAGCATATTTGTGTTTTGCCCAATGACATGTCCAGATTTAGACCCTCACATTAAAAACAGAAACTATTACAGGGCCAGCGACTCAAATTCAGCACAGTCCATAAGGAGTTTGTACATTCTCCCCATGTCTGTGGGTTTCCTCCAGGTTCCTCCCACCCTTCAAAACATATGGGAGGTTGTGGGTTAATTGGATGGCATGGGCTCGTGCGCCGGAAGGGCCTGTTACCATGTTGCACATCATAATTTAAATTTAAACTCTTTTGGTCCACTATATAAAATATAACATTTATATAAACTGCCATTGCACAGGATACAAAATCACCTGTTAAGTCCACAAAATAAAATGCATTGAGAGGAAATTTTAATAACTTTTCAAGCCAACTGCCAATCTGACAAAATGTAATAATTTTTATTCCAAATGCAGACTGCAATGTGTGATTATCTGACACAAATTTGATTTTGTCAACAAGCCATGTGCATATTGTTTTATACAGGTGGCCTTTCTATTAAATGTGTTATATGGTAGAAGGCCTGAATTTAGTGGAAGATTGGGCATGGTCAGCTTTTTTTTGTGACATGCTTGCCCTTCTGGCTGAACAAAATCCACTGCAAACTTGGCATCACTGACTGAATTACTGAAGAAATAATAATACCAACGAATACAACATGCAGAAGCTTTTGCTATTCCTTCCAAAAACAACAAACAAGATAAATAGCCATTACATTCAGACTCACTATTGCAAGTCTGTGGCCATGCTGCAAACCCAGCACCAATAATACTTTACAGTTGATTTTGTAGGGACACGTGACAAATTTGCACTTGATTCTTTAAAATTTTACATTTATACAACAGAAGTGAGAAGAAATATATCAATAAAGAGCTCTCAAAAAAACCCATTAAATCTGAACAGCAAATCAAAAATATAAAGGGAGCAGAATAGAAATCAATAACCTGTATTCCATATTAGGAAATGTTACTCAGATTATAGACCTTGAGGGAGATGTGAGAGATGGGAAAATTGACCTAAAATTATGAACATGGAAGAAACTAAAGTTCATCAGTAAAATGGCTGAAACCAGTTCAAACAGGATAAGTTTGGGGCTTAGGATGCAGGAAAGCAGAGTCAGCACGATTAACATAAGAATCTTCTATCCTTTGTGACAAGACCATAGGACTAAGATAAGGAATGGTAAGGTACAATAGAATGTAGGAAGTTGAGGTAGTCTGGATCAGATAAGGGTCTCCTAGCCCTGGACAGAAGTACCAAGTCATACATTTCTAATTAGCTAACCATACACAGATTTATACATATGAAATTAGCCAACCCTAGATAGAATGAGTCAACTCTGCATATCAAGAGACTGTAGCCCAGAGAATCAGGAAGGTGTGAATAAGGACAATGACATGAAGGGACACCGACAGGATACCCCCCCTGGTCCTCCAAGTGTACTGAAACTGCACGTAGGCAGGAAGAATTACCTATGCCAAACCCATCCAGGGGGCAGAAGAATGTAAGGGGGAGGGCATTCTGATACTGAAATTGACTGTATAAAAGTTGGGTGAGCCCCAGTATGTGTGTGTATTCCCAGGGTAAGGGGAAGCACCCAACTTTGCATTGTTGTAGTAATAAATGTTCTTTGTTCTCAATTTTTGTCTCGAGCAATTTCTTTAAAGGTACTTTAATTCCTAACAAATGGGGGCTCGTCCGGGATCACACTCCCTCCACTGACAGAGTACCCCGACGACGAGAGTAGGTGCACCCCGGCTGATTCAGCTGGACTCACGGGCGACGGGTGGCTGGTCAGTGGAAGAAGCGAGTGATATCCGAGAAGAGGCATTGAGAACAAACGGCGGAAGGACGCGCGCTAGAGCAGTACTGCCAGAACTCGGTAAGAGTATTTTACTTGTTCCTAAGTATGGGAATAGCGGGCAGTAGAGATGAGAGTCCTGACACAGGACGTGACCACCAGATAGCTACGTACAGCCCGCTTGGGATGATGTTATCTGAGTGGGGCACAGGAAAGACCCGCGGTAAAGACAGACTAGCGGGCAGTAGAGATGAGAGTCCTGACACAGGACGTGACCACCAGATAGCTACGTACAGCCCGCTTGGGATGATGTTATCTGAGTGGGGCACAGGAAAGACCCGCGGTAAAGACAGACTAGCGGGCAGTAGAGATGAGAGTCCTGACACAGGACGTGACCACCAGATAGCTACGTACAGCCCGCTTGGGATGATGTTATCTGAGTGGGGCACAGGAAAGACCCGCGGTAAAGACAAACTGACGACGGTCAGATATTGTTGTAATGAATGGGTGGGATACCCGGTTAAAGGGAGCTCCGTGTACTGGCCAAAATTCGGATCCGAGGATGAATGGATGTGTGAAGCTTTGAACTTATGGCTCTATCAAAACCAACCAGACAATGTTGAGAGCAGGGAATATGCAGCCTGCTGGCTCAAGGGATCCATTGAACAGCTGGTTTTGAATGAGAAAGAATCCAGGGATAAGAGAGAGGAGGAACCTCTTGTCCCTGAACCACAGGGTTGGGATGTGTTACATTCCCTCCCTCCACCCTATGTTCCTCCTATGCCGGCTCCTATCTTTCCTTCCCCTCCTATGACCTACCCTTCTGCACCTTCCCCACCTCCCCCACCACTAGAGAAGAGAGCAGGAGTGGTATGATAACTTGCTCACAAAGCACTCGATTACCACCTCTGTTGGCAGGAGAGAGAGGTAACTTTAATTCAGAACAGCGTGAGACTCTTCAGGAAGAAAGGGCAGAACCCTTTGATTCATTTCCCAGGGAGCAGGAACCCAGACCTAATAAGCCAGAAACCAATTGGATGAGACCACTGCGGGAAGTTCCCATGAGAGAGGGTCTCGGTTTCGTAAATGTGCCCCTGACCAGTACTGAAGTGTGTAACTTTAAGAAAGAACTGACCTCCCTGATAGAAGATCCCCAGGGATGTGCCGAACAGTTAGACCAATTTTTGGGACCAAATATATATACAATATGGGGGTCTCGACATAGAATCCCCAGCAGGGGAACAATTGGTACTAACAGGTTTTGTTACCAACTCAGCCCCAGACATTAAGAGAAAATTACAAAAGACAGAAAATTGGCATGAGCAGGGAATAACCCAGCTTCTACAGATCACACAAAAAGCATTTGTCCAGACATCTGAGGATAAGCAGAAAGCAAAGGCTAACATTTTGATGCAAGCAGTTAAAGGAATAGTAGATGAGTAACAAAAAAAAAAGGCAGGGACTGTGTGCCAGCTCCTGAATGTTGGGAGAAGTGCAGGGAGTGGGAGAGTAGAGACCAGAGATAATTTCATAAATCACGACTTCCCACTTCAGTCACTGACCAATATTGATTAAAATTCATGCTAAAAATTAAATGTCATAAATGATCGTTTTTCAATACTGTAGAATTAGCGAATTTAACTACCAGTTAATTCCAATTTATGAAATAAATTGTATTTAAATGTGATTTTGCACAGGGAGTACCTGAGAGTTGAGTGATGTTATAACATTTGCAGGGAGAAATGTTTGCGCAAATAGGGTGAGTTCTATACATCTTAACTTTAAGTGTATGTGAGATAAAGAAAGGATCTGATGTGTAAATTGGCTGGATCAGCCAGTTGAAGGGGGAGTGTGCATGTCCCTTTAAGTGCACTGTGGCACTTGAAATTGAGGCTTCAGGCTCTTGTCTTGCAGTTAGAGGTATGGAGCCCTATCAATACATTTAATACATTTCTTCTACACATTCAGCAGTCAAGGTCCGTGAGTTTAAAGATCACCCACCTCTGGAGAATAAAGATACCTCTGGGGATTCCTATGGGGATTCCTATAAGTTTAATCATTCATTTCTCTGGTGCATTTTCCTCTGGAGTGAAATTAATGCCTCAGCACAATTTCTCTGTATTGCCGCTGTTATTTAATTCATGATAACTTTCCCCCATTCATCAGGTTTATATTTAAATCCGGTAGTGCGGAAGTTACATTGTAAATAATCACGGAGGTAAACCCTGCGCAACTGGATTCAGCTTAATGGAGAAATAAACCTGCGAACTGGTCTATGGTGCTGTGTGAGTACTGCAATAGGTGGAATATGATTTAAATTGGTGGCATAGTTCAGAACAATTGGGTGCCCATTGTGTTTATTCAGTTCTTATTGTATTTTATTGCAGTTTTCAATGAGCTTTACATTTATTGTGTTTTATTCAGTTCTTATTGTATTTTATTGCAGTTTTCAATGAGCTTTACATTTATTGTGTTTTATTCAGTTCTTATTGTATTTTATTGCAGTTTTCAATGAGCTTTACATTTATTGTGCTTTATTCAGTTCTTATTGTATTTTAATGCTGTTTTTAATGAGCTTTACATGTATTGTTCATTGTTGTTTACTAATTTCTTTGGAATATTGTTCGTTAATGTTTTAAGCCCCCCTGGAATAGGGGCAGCAGAGGTTACAATTCAGCTCCTTTAGAATGTAGACAGGGCATAGATTTAATGTATAATCATAATGGGATATAAGGGATCCCAATACGGACCAGAGGAATTAAACAGCTTTAGTGGAGTACATCTAATTTGTATCATAGCCTACACAGGTATTAAAGACAGGAGTTTTGAAGCGATAGCACAAAGGACATGGTGGGACAAAGACAGACAGAATGGTAGTCAGCATTGTACATGTAACAGAGAGAGAGAGAGTTTATACATATGCTAATGTACACAGACAGGCTGCAACTCACAAGTTCAATGATATATATGCTAATGTTAGCAGACAAGCTGCAACACACAGTTAAATCACAAGAAACAATCCCCCCCCCCAGCTTGGTCTCTTTTCATCACCCCATGAAAGGGAGCACCAGTTTCCAACAACGTGAGCTGCTTGACACTTTAATATCAGGCTCCAAACAGCCTTCGGAGATCGGTGGCCCTAGGGTTCGGGGCTGAAGGGGACATCAGATACTAGCCACAATCAAACGGAACCGCCTGACTACTGCTACTCGTTCGCTGCTGAAGGCAGCGCTTCTCATAGACTGCGACTCGTTCGCTGCTGAAGGCAGCGCTTCTCATAGACTGCGACTCGTTCGCTGCTGAAGGCAGCGCTTCTCATAGACTGCTACTCGTTCGCTGCTGAAGGCAGCGCCTCTCACAGACTTCGTCGGGACAACACTTAACAAAGGTCGTGTGCTTCAAAGACACTGCTTCCATATTTCAACGTATGGGATGGACTAGACTCTTTACTGAGAACTGGAGCCTGATACTCCAAACCCTAATAAGCAGCTGGACTCACTCCCCTGACCTTCATGGTGCTCCCCTACCTAAAGACTTTACACAGACATTACAATTCGGTTATTGACCAGCTGGGTAAAACTACACCTTACACTTGAAAGATCAGTGTTACTGATCTAAAAGAAAAGTGAGGAAGGGGGGGGGGGGATCAGTCACACTGACACTAGTAACCAAAGATCAGTAACACTGATCATGGTGAAAGATCAGTATTACTGATCTAAAAGAAAAGTGAGGATTGTGAGAGATGGGAAAATTGACCTAAAATTATGAACATGGAAGAAACTAAAGTTCATCAGTAAAATGGCTGAAACCAGTTCAAACAGGATAAGTTTGGGGCTTAGGATGCAGGAAAGCAGAGTCAGCACGATTAACATAAGAATCTTCTATCCTTTGTGACAAGACCATAGGACTAAGATAAGGAATGGTAAGGTACAATAGAATGTAGGAAGTTGAGGTAGTCTGGATCAGATAAGGGTCTCCTAGCCCTGGACAGAAGTACCAAGTCATACATTTCTAATTAGCTAACCATACACAGATTTATACATATGAAATTAGCCAACCCTAGATAGAATGAGTCAACTCTGCATATCAAGAGACTGTAGCCCAGAGAATCAGGAAGGTGTGAATAAGGACAATGACATGAAGGGACACCGACAGGATACCCCCCCTGGTCCTCCAAGTGTACTGAAACTGCACGTAGGCAGGAAGAATTACCTATGCCAAACCCATCCAGGGGGCAGAAGAATGTAAGGGGGAGGGCATTCTGATACTGAAATTGACTGTATAAAAGTTGGGTGAGCCCCAGTATGTGTGTGTATTCCCAGGGTAAGGGGAAGCACCCAACTTTGCATTGTTGTAGTAATAAATGTTCTTTGTTCTCAATTTTTGTCTCGAGCAATTTCTTTAAAGGTACTTTAATTCCTAACAGAGACTAGTGTTGAAATTGCAGGGGCTCTGGCAGAAATATTTAAAATGTCCTTAGCCACGGGTGAGGTGCTTGACGATTGGAGGGTAGCTCATGTTGTTCTGTTGTTTAAAAAAGGCTCCAAAAGAAAACAAGGAAATTACAGGCCGGTGGTGAGCCTGACATCAGTAGTAGGTAAATTATTGGAGGGTGTTCTCAGATATACAAGTATTTGGACAGCCAAGGGCTGATTAAGGATAGTCAGCATGGCTTTGTGCGTGGTAGGTTATGTTTGATGTATCTTATAAGAGTTTTTTGAGGAGGTTATCAAGAAAGTAGATGAAGGAAAGGCTGTGGATGTTGTACACATGGGCTTTAGTAAGGCCTTTAACAATGTCCCACTTGGAAGATTAGTTCAGAAGGTTCAGACATTAGGTATCCATGGAGAGGTTGTAAACTAGATTTGAAATTGGCTGAATGGGAGAAGACAGAGTGATAGTGAATGATTGCTTCTCAGACAGGATTAGTGGTGCGCCTCAGGGATCGGGGCTGGGGCCATTCTAGTCTATGTCACTGATTTGGATGATAATATGGTAAATTGAATCAGCAATTTGCTGATGACCTAAGATTATAGGCATTGTGGAAAGTGAGGAAGGTTTTCAAAGCTTGCAGAGAGGTCTGGGCCTACTGGAAAAATGGGACAGAAAATGGCAGATTGTGGCAGCTTACCCACACAACAGGCAAACCAGCTCACAGAGACACAGGCAAGTCCACGGCAGATCTGACTTTAAGAGCTCCAGGTGCAAGGCAAGCCAAGCCCACAGCGTAGCAGCTGATGTCATAAATGTCCCGGGAGTCACAAGCATCATTGGATTCCGAAGGATTTAAACTCGTGCAAGAGTTTTATTAAGTGGTTCAACTCATTTTCGATTTTGTGATTTTTTTTCCCCACTCACTGCGACTGCATTAATGGCCCCAACAATCCAAACGGCATTTGGACCCAACGATAACCAACCCAAGCACGCAGAATGCAGTTTCACTGAAACTGCTGACTTTCGGGACCTTGCAGCAGCAGGTCTGGTTTGAACAAGCAAAGCCCAATTCCAGATCAGGCAAATCATCTCAGATGCCACAAAGTATTACTATGTAGTCGGATCACTTGACCAGGAAACAGCAGGCCGCATCATTGTCTTCCTACACCAGCCACCAGTTATGTACAGGTATGAAACAATTAAGGCACTCTAATCCATACTTTTTGCCTCTCCCGCTGTGAGCACGCAGTGTAGTTGCTCCACATGGACAGCTTAGGCAACCATGCGCCATCGGCCTTAAAGAACGAGACGCTGGCACTGGCAGTAGCCATAAGCCATGTTTACTGTTTGAACAAGTCTTATCGAGCAGATGCCAGAAGATATCCTCCTCCTCATTGCTGATTACGATTTCAGTGTCCCACGCAAAGCAGCGGCCTGCACAGATATCCTGTGGCACACTAAGCAGCATGGCAGGGCCTTCATCGACTAAGTTACTGTGTTACATCCTAAGGCCTGGATCTTCCCCACACCACCAATGAAGCCAGTGATGCCCGCAGCAGGGAACGACCCCAGTTCAGACCATTAGTGCTTTTATCACCAAAAATGGGATTCAGGATCCCACTATTGCCGCCCATCTTGTTATTTTCTGGGAAATGCTGGGGCCAGCCATCACTAATGGCTACGGTGCTGGCCGCCATGATAACCTCCTTTACTTATGGGACTGTCACTCCAGATGAAAGTTCCTCATAGACACAGGGGCAGATGTTAGTGTCTTGCTCCCCTCGAGCCACAACACCCGCGCTGTGAAGTCAGGACCAGTATTCACTGCTGCCAACAACAGCAGTATTCGCATATATGGCACACAAACCATCCCACTGCAGTTCAGTTCCAGTCATTTCACCTGGTCATTTATGCTGACAGCAATGTCGTAGCTTTTATTTGTTGCAGATTTCCTCTGGGCGCAGTGCCTCCTAGTGGACCTCAGGGACAATGCCCAATGAATGCCAAGACCTTCCAGACCTTCACTCTCAGCAATCCCAAGTTAGCAGCCCCACATCTGAACTCTGTGACTTTGTCAGGCAAAGAACTTGCCAGAGTACTAGCGGAGTTCCTAACCATTATTATGCCACAGTTCTTCACAGATGCTCCTAAGCATGGTATACAGCACTACATTCCCACTCAAGGACCACCACTACACGCCCGGGTATGCAGGCTCCCACCCAGAAAACTCCACCTCACCAAGGAGTTCAGGAAAATGGAAATGGGGATCATTCGATGCTCAGTCAGTCCATGGGCCTCTCCACTGCATAAATGGTGCCCAAGTCACCTAGAGGATGGAGACCATGCGGCGACTACAGAAGGCTCAACACCGCCACCACGGCTGACTGCCACCCAGTGCCCCATATTCAGGACTTTACGGCCAATTTGCATGGGGCATGGATCTTTTCCAAGGTCGACCTGGTCTGCAGTATCACCAGATTCCTGTCCACCCCAGCAATGTCCCCAAGATGGCCCTCATCATCCCATTCAGCCTTTCGGACTCAAGAATGCGGCATAGACATCCCAGCAGCTCATGGACTCAGTGGGGCATGGCTTGGATTTCATCTTCATCTACTTAGATTATATCTAGATCGCCAGTTGCTCGCAGCAAGAGCATTTGACACACCTGCGCCAACTCTGCTGAATACAGCCTGGCCATCAACCCCACAAAGTGCCAGTTCAGGTTGTCGGCCACTGATTTCCTTGGGCACCACATCAACCAGCATGGAGCGGTTCCTTTGCCAGGCCAAGTACAGTCAAGGGCCTACAGGAGGCATGGGCATGATCAACTTTTACCATCAATTCCTAAGTCAGCGGCCCAAATCATGTGACCCCTGTTTGGCCTGATGTCCGGCAAGGCCAAGGAAATCACCTGGGACACAGAGTCATTAGCGGCTTTCAAGTCGGCCAAAGACGCCCTTACCAACGCCATCCTCCTGCTACACCGGCAGGTGGATGTGCCCACAACCCTCATGTTTGATGCTTCCAACTCAGTAGTTGGTGGCAAGCTGGAATAACTAATTGAGGGTCAGTGAAAACCACTCATTCTTCAGCCGGCATCTGCGACCCCCGGAACTGAAATACAGTACCTTCATCAGGGAGCTGCTAGACCTCTACCTTGGCATTCAGCACTTTCAGTACTTCTTGGAGGGGCAGGAGTTCATGGTCTTCACAGACCACAAACCCCTCACCTTCACATTCGCCAAAGTGTCGGATCCATGATTGGCACAGCAGCAACACCACCTGTCATACATCTCGGTGTACACCACCACCGTCAAACATATCTCCGGGAAAAACGTCGTTACCGACGCACTGTCTCACACCTCCATCCACTCGATGCATTTCCTGTTCCCAGCAGCTGGACAAAGAAAGGCCAGCCTACCTCACCACGGTCTCGGGCCTGCAAACTGAGGACATCTGCATCAGCCCAATAAGCAGCAAGCTCCTCTGTGACCTGTCCGCTGGCTAATCCCAGCCCAACGTTCCAGCTGCTTGGAGTGTTTTTGATGCATTTCATGGTTTGGCCCACCAATCCATTCAGGCAACCATCCAACTGATGGCAGATAGATTCGCTTGGCACGGCCTACGGAAGCAGGACATGCATATACTGCCAGATCTTTAAAGTCCAAAAGCACGTTAAGGCTCCTTCTCAACCCTTCCATCCAACAAACAAGAGGTTTGAGCAAGTCCACGTGGACATCGTCGATCCACTGTTGGTCTCCCAGGGCGAGGGGGAGAAGGTACCTGTTCAACAGGTTCACCAGGTGGCCAGAAGCTGTACCACTCGTCGACACATCCACAGAGTCCTGCACCATAGCTCTCATTACAAACTGGGTTGCACGTTTCAGTCTACCTGCCAGCATCACATCAGACAGGGAGTTGCAGTTCATGTCCAGCCTATGGTTGGTACTGACACAGCTAATTGGGACCCAGCTGCACCACACCACGGCCTACCATCCACAGTCCAACAGCCTGGTAAAGCGCTTCTGGAACCTGAAGTCGGCCCTGTTGGCGTGCCTCCAAGGTGCAGATTGGGTGGACAAGCTCCAATGGGTCCTTCTTGACACCCACATGGCTCCCAAAGACTTAGCCACATCTTCAGCAGAGTTGGTATACGGTGCACCACTGATGGTTCCAGGCGAGTTTGTGCCAGTGGCCCTTAGCACAGAGGAGACACCCACCACCCGCTGCAGTGCTTACAAGACTCTGAGAGAAGGTAGGAACAGTAGCTCATGGAGGGGGTGCAGAGAATATTCACTGGAATGATACCAAGGATGGAAGGACTTGGATATGAAGAAAGGTTGGATAGACTAGGCTTGTATTCTCTGCAATTTAGAAGACTGAGGGAGGATCTTATAGAAACATATAAATTTCTTAAAGGATTAGACAGACTAGACGCAGATAGGTTGTTTCCAATGCTGGGAAAAACCAGAACCAAGGTCACAGTTTAAGGATAAAGGGAAAGTTTTTTAGGACTAAGATGAGGAGCAAAAATTTCTTCTCTCAGAGGGTGGTAGATTTGTGGAATTCTTTGCCACAGGAAGTAGTTGAGGCCGGTTCCTTGTCAATATTTAAGACGAGGTTAGATTTGGCAATTGTGGCTAAGGGGATCAATTGGTATGGGGAGAAGGCAGGAATCAGGTACTAATCAGCCATGATCATATTGAATAGCAGTGTAGGCTTGAAGGGCCAAATGGCCTACTCCTGCACCTATTTTTCTATGTTACCTAGACCTGGAACACCCTGTGACTGTGCCACCTCTACGCCGAAGAGGTGCTGACCATGAACTCCACTCCTAACGTTGGGGGGAGGGAGTCATGTGGCGGCTCATCCATGCAAAAGACAAACTGGCTCAGAGTTGCGGGCAACTCCACAGCAGATCTGACTGTGAGAGCTGTCAGGGCAAACCCACAGCCTATCAGCTGATGTCCCTGGAATCGCAAGCATCATCAGGTTCCAAGGGATTTAAGTGTATGCAATAGTTCTATTAAAGTCAGTTAGTTCAACTTACTTTCAACTGTGTGGTTCTTTCACTCACTGTGTGCCTAGTGTGACTACAATAGATACATAGATGGGAGAGGTCTGGAGGGTTAATAGAATGGGTGCAGGTCAACGGAACTAGCAGAATGATGTTTTGGCATAGACTAGAAGGGCTGAATAGCCTACTTTCTATGCAGTTGTGTTCTATGGTTCTTAGAAGTGATAATTACATTGTTTAAAAGACATTTAGACATGTACATGGATAGGAAAGGTTTAAAGAAATATCACCTAAACCAAGCAGCTCACTTTGGTTGCTATGGATGAGTTGAGCTGAAAGACCTGTTTCCATGCTGAAAATCTCCATGACTAATTCCGAAGAAAAGGCAGATTGCAGCTTTTGGTGAGCATGCAAATGCATGCCAAAAGTAGAGATGAACAGGAGGAAGTCCAAATGAGTCAAAGTCTGTGGAAATTATACATTTTATTCTAAACCTTTGAACTCTTTGAGAATATGATTTTGTTTTAGTAAAACATGGTGGGGGGGGGGGGAAGAAGAACTGTCATGGTTGCATGTTGGACACTGTATATTAGGTGTGATAGTACATTTAGTGCAATTGTGTTTTCAGGGAGTTTTTGGAGAAGCAGTGGAAAAATAAATAATTCATTCTTGAGCTTGTTAAAAATCAGAAATGACAAAGGCATTAGACAAAATGCAGAAGCAGAAAGTTGACATGATAGGGTTTGCAATATTACACCATCAAAATATATAAGTGTGTAACAATTATATAATCCTTTATGCTCTGGGTGAAAAAAAACATCCAGAAACAAGTTAAAATGCTTTACAGGTGAAACTCTTCAATATAAATCAGCAAAAAATCCTTGCAACAGCTTTAGCTCTACCTACAGAATGGTGGGGGTGGGGGAGGAGGTAATAAAACCTCGACAGATTTTTACTGTGCCTTATGAATGTCTATTAGAAGGGCCTTGGCATTACAATTCCTAAGAGAGACGATTTCCCTATACCAGTGCTTCATTTTTAGATTAGAGATATGCTACTGGCTTCTTCCAGACTCACTGGAGGCTGTTTGAAAGCAGGACGACTCCACTTCTATACAGAACATGACCAAATTATTTCATGGCTTATTTGCAATTTTGATTCTAGATCAGTGCAGTAATGGCATGGCTCCAATAGTAGATGGCAGAATGTAAAAAGTGACTCTCTGCTGCAGTTAGAATAAGGTAGATTGGATCATTTGTACTTCAGGAATGCTGCCAAGCAAGTTAAACTCATTTCAACAGCTCTATCACAATGCAAAAGCACCTTGAAGCACCTTAGGCGTGTAAGGTGTAAATAAAAATTCTTTTTATTTCCTCCTCTTTCAACACATTTTTATAAATGTTAATAATGTGAAGCACTTTTCTTTCATAATTTTTTTCTTCAATCTATCCTACTTCAGTTCTTCCAATATGGCTGATGAGCTCAAAGTGGAATCTGATGATTCCAGTGGACAGGAACCACCTGATGGAAGGATGGGTTGTGAGTTGAAGTATTTCTTCCAACTTTTAAATGTAATTTCTGATGCTCCTGCAGGGATTTGAGATTCTTAGTGTTATCCTAAATGCCTGGAGTTCAAATTTATTATATATCTGACTGTATATTTTCAATCAGATGAAACAGTTTTTCTCCAGACCATGGATTTGGAGCCTTTGTGTATCAGAACACCTTTATTTTTGTGGATGTTAAGTGCAGTAAAACCCCTGTTATCCAGAATTCAAGCAAACAGCAGCCTCAAGCAACCAGCAAAACAGTTGTGTAAAATAATTAGTGAAAAATACAGAAGTTTAAAATTTGGGCACCTCCCCATTTATTCACCAATCACGCAAGATGCAATCTCATGCGACCGTATAACTCTTATTCCAGCATTTACCATTGGTGCGGGATACCACGAATTTCACTGTACAAGGCTATTTCTCTTACAAACATTAGTGTATGAGTCATTGATGCTTTGGGCTTGACCGCCTAACATGAGCATATTATAGCTGTACACAAGCCTTACAACATCAACTCAGCCCTCACCTGCATAGCCTCCTTTTCTCCCACATCTGTCCTGGTCCCCTATGCCCTCAGAAGCAACAAGGACAGAATTCCCCTTGCCCTAAACTACCATCCCACCAGCCTCTGCACCCAACATATCATCCTGCACAATTTCTGCCAACTGCATGATCATCCCTCTCCGCCTTCTGCGGGGACTGCTCCCTCCGTGACTCCTTTGTTCACTCATCCCTTCCCACTAATTGCCCTCTTGGTTTTTGCCTGTGTCTGCAGGAAATTCTACACATGTCCTCACCACCATTCAGGGCCCTAAACAGTCCTTTTCACTTAGGAATCTGCAAAGGTCATCTACTGCATTCTGTGCTCCTCTACATTGGAGAGTCTGGACACAGACTGAGAGATCACTTCATTGAGCTCTGTCCAATGTAATAGTGGATATCTCCCAGTATAACCCATTTCAATTCTCATGCTGACATGACTGCCCATGATCTCATGCACTGCCAAATTGGAGGACATCTTAGATTTCGTCTGGGAACCCTTCATCCAGATGGCATTAACATAGACTTTTCTGGTTTCTGTTACCCCCCCCCCCTCCCCCTCCTTCTCTCTCTCTGTCTCCTTTCCTCCAGCTCTGCATTCACAGAGCTACACCCTCCCCCAATCAATTCTCAGCTCTTCTCTCCTGCCTTCCTATGCATGTCCACATATTGTCTCTTGACTATTAGCCTGCTCTCCTCCCTCTACCCCTTCTTCCATTCTCCACCAACCTTTCTGTTCAGGCACCTGCCTGCTTTTTGTTTATACATTGACAAAAGTCTCACGCACAAATCTTTGCTTCTTTTGGACTCTGGAGAACTTGCTGAGTTTCTCCAGCACCTCTGTATATTAACAAAAATTCATTCCTTATAGCCGGACATGTAAATTCCAGAAAGGCATCACAGAGCTACTTAATAGACACCCTCGATAATTTTTCCTTTCTTGGTCCATAGATAACAAGAGAAGATAAAGAAAGGTATCTATAAACTGGTTTGAGGAATTTATTAAACATTAGAAATGTAAAAAAGAACCTTTTCAGCCCTTCTGTTCCTCCATTCATGAAGACATGAACAACCTTTTACTCCTCAATCCTCGTATCTTCATTTCCCTTGTATTTAATAATCTATCAATGTCAGATTTGCATTATGGAATATTATGGAAATTATTACTAAACATTATGGAATATGGATATTTTTAAAAAACTGCTGGAAATCTGATGATAAACCAGAACAAGAATTTATTGTCCTGAACAAGTCATGAAATTCATTGTTTTGCAGCAGCGTCATGGAGTAAATATTCATATTGTAAACCACCTGACAATAAATAAATTAAAAATTATGCACGAAAAGTAAGGCAGTGCCTTTGGTCATTTGTCATTCAGGAATCTGAGGGCAGCAGGGAAGAAGTAGTCCTTGTGTCGATGAGTGCTCGTTTTTAGGCTCCTGTACCTTTTCCCCAATGGTAGCAGAGTGAAGAGGGCATGGCCTGGGTGATGGAGGTCTTTAAGGATAAAGGTCGTTTTCCTAAGACACCACCTCTTATAGATGTCCTCATGGTGTTCCAGGCCGAGTTAACAACCTTCTGGAGTTTTTCCTTGACCTGAACATTGGCACCTCTGTACCACATTGTGATGCAACCAGCCAGAATGCTCTTCACATTACACCTGTAGAAGTTTTCAGGAGTCTTCAGTGACATACCAAATCTCCTCAAACACCTTACAAAGTATAGACAATGGGGAGCCTTGTTTATGATTGCACTGACATGGAGCATCCAGATCCTCAGAGATGTTGACACCCAGGAATTTAAACTTCTTGACCTTCTCCACTACTGAGCCCTCAATGAGGACTAGAGTATGTTCTCCAAACTTCCTCCTGAAGTCCACAATCATCTCCTTGGTTTTGCTAATGTTGAGTGCAAGGTTGTTGGTGTGGCACCACTCAAGGAGCTGATCTATCCTGTTGCTGTACACTTCCTCATTGCTGTTTGTGATTCCACCGACAACTGCGGTGTCATCGTCAAATTTGTAGATAGCATTGTAATTATGCATGGTCACACAATCATGGGTGTATAGTGAGTAGAGCAGTGGGCTCAGCACGCATCCTTGAGGTGTATCTGGGTTGATAGTCAGTGAGGAAAAAGAAGTTGTTTTCCATTTGTACTGACTGAGGTCTTCCGATGAGAAAATCGAGGATCCAGTGGCAGAGGGGGGAGTAGAGGCCTAGAGTTTGTAGCTTCTTGACCAGCACTGAGGGAATAATGGTGTTGAAGGCTAAGCTGCAGTCTATGAGGAACAGCTGTATGCATGAGTTGCTGAGTGGAGAACCAGTGATAGTGTCTGCTGTGGAACGATTGTAACGACAGGCGAATTGCAGTAGGTCCTGATCTTTGCATAGATATGTGCTAGTTTTGGCAATGGCCAATCTCCCAAAGCATTTCATCACAGTCGATGTTAGTGTAACATGGAGACCTACTGCATGATAGTCACTGAGGCAGCTAACTCTGCTCTTCTTGGGCACCAGGGTGATTGATGCCCTTTTGAAGGTGGGAACATCTGACTGCAGAAATCAATGAGAATGAATATCTGAAACAAAAACAGAAAATGCTAGAAATACTCAACAGGTCAGGCAGGCAGTATCTGTAGAAAGAGAAGAAAAGATAATTCAGGTGAGAAACACTTTCTGCTACTGTGGCATATGGTACTATTTTACTTACTGTAAACATTTGAGTATAATGCAAAAAAAAATTTTTCCCCTCAAAAATGGGGGGGGGGAGTCGCATTGTACACGAGAGTTAAAAATTTTTTTAAAATTTCTGCAATTCGCAGCGCGATTTGGGTGGCCAGTAGTCGGCAGCGCAACTCAGGTGGGTGAGGGGAGGGGGGGGTCACATTATACCACTTTTTTACCCCTTTTTCCCTTCAAAAATGGGGGGGGTCACATTATACACGGAACGCATTATACTCGAATATTTACGATAATATCTCCACATGCAGAAATTACTCCATTCTAGAGATCAGTTGAATAATACTGATTTTCATTCTTTTTTTAAACAATGACTAAAATTCCCAATTCTCATAGGATGCCATAGGTGCTCTGTGGTTTACTTAAGGTGGTAAGTGGGTGGAGAAAAAACATAATTGGCAAAAGACATGGGGAAAGGATCATGTTTTTTAACCAATGGGACAGTGCTATTGGATGTGTCTGCTTGAAAGCAGATTCACTAGTCACTTTCATAAGGAAATTGAATAAATAAATACATGAAAAATATGCAAGGTAGATGAAAAGAACAGAGTGCAACTATTTGCACAGCCAATAGTCAGAGTAAGGATATAGGACCTTCTCCTGTATTTGCAATCCTGGTTTAATAACCATAATAACTAAGAACTACCCTTCTCTAGGAGAAATGGGAAAGGAAATACAGGCTGATGACAGATAAATTATTAGTGCAGGAAGTTAAGCAGTAAAAAAAAAAGAGGCAAGTGAGAGACAGGAAATAGACTGAAACAAAAAAAAACTTGAAAACATAGAAAGATGTATTCTCCTGCATGTTGCACTTTCAAGCCAATGTGATATGAATGTTACTATCTCAAAGGAAGGCAAATTGCTCTTTTAATCAGTTGTCACCCATCTCTCCATTGTTAACAGCTGATGACCCAAATGCCACTTGACAGATTCCTGCAAGATTTATTTAACACTTCTGCCAGTAAAAGATGAATTACTTTAATGGCACCTCCGCACAGAGCCTTCTGAATGCAAAGGGCATTTTGTGACCATGAAGGAGTCCTGTGTCATTTTGTTGGTTTGAACTAAGCAATTTTAAATAGGAGTTAGGTGCATACTGAAGGATTAAATACAAAGAACAGCAACATTAACAATTCCCGCATCCCAAGTCAATGAGATGGATTAGGCAGCATACTGACCACTCAGCAGGATGAAGCAACTAATCAAACTTAAGTGGAATGCTTGTAATTCTTCAACCAGCTAAAATGGCCCAAGAGGCTGTCAAACAAAACAGACATCCTATTTATTAATCTCAATTCAGATTTTGGATTATATATCGGATTTCATCATGGTGCACAGAAGTGATGGTCAAGTCCCAGTCCTGCTCCCCCGATCTGGAACATTTGGCAATCAAGTGCCGACCATTCTACCTGCCAAGTAAGTTCACTACCATCATCCTAGTCTCAGGGTACATCCCACCCCAAGCTAACATCAGGCTGGCACTGGAGAGACTGAGCACTGTGATAAACAGCCATGAGACGGCACACCCAGATGCCTTCCCGATCATTGTGGGAGACTTTAATCAGGCCAACCTGAAGAAGTCTGACAAACTACCAACAACACGCGAGACCTGGGAAACCAACACACTCGACCATTGCTACACCACCATGAAAAATGCATTCTGAGCCAAACCACGAGCACACTTCAACAAGTCTGATCACTTGGCTGTACTTCTACTTCCAGCATACAAGCAGAGACCGAAGACCACAGCGTCAGTAGTAAAGATCCCAAAGGTATAGTCGAGGGAGGCAGAGAAGAGTCTGCAGAACTGCTGAAACATATTCAAGAATTCACCATTGACTTGAATGAATATGCAACAGGTGTCACCAACTTCATCAAGACCTGCGTGGATGAGGGTGTGCCCACCCACAAATAACAGGGGTTCCCCAACCAGAAGCCCTGAATGAATCAGAGAATCTGCAACCTGCTGAGGGCAAGAATAAGTGCATTTAAAGCTGGGGATTGAGATGTTTACATGAAGTCTAGGTACAACCTGTGGAAGGCCATCTCTGAAGCAAAGTGGCAATTCTGGAAGAAGTTTGAGACAGAGACAGATATGGCAAAGAGTGCAGGCTATTACAGCATACAAAGCGAGAGCGAACACTATAGATGGCTGCATTGCTTCACTACCTGATGAGCTAACTTCTATGCCTGCATTGAGAACAACAAAACAATGCCCACTAGAATCCCTGAAAAGCCTGAGGACCCTGTGATATCTGTCTCTGAGGGCGACGTCAGAACATCATTCAAGAGGGTGAACCCTCGCAAGGCGTCAGGCCCTGGCTGCATACCTGGCAGGATACTGAAATTCTGTGCCAACCAACTAGCCAAAGTACTCACGGACATTTTCAACCTCTCATTGTGGCAGTCAGAAGTTCCCACCTGCTTCAAAAGGGAATCAATCATCCCTGTACCCAAGAAGAGTAGCATGGGCTGCCTCAAAGACTACCACCTAGTAGCACTAACTTCTACTGTGAAGAAATGCTTTGAGATGCTGGTCATGGCCAGAATTAACATGTACTTCAACAACGATCTGGACCCACTGCAATTCGCCTATCGTCACAATTGCTCCAAGGCAGATCAATATTGCTGGTTCTCCACTCAATTCTGAATCACCTCAAAAACAGCAATTCTTACATACAGCTGCTCTTCATAGACTACACCTCAGCTTTCAATAGCATTATTCCCTCAGTGCTGGTCAAGAAGCTACAAAATCTAGGCCTCTGTACCCCGCCCCACCCCCCCCTCCCCTGCAAATGGATCCTTGACTTTCTCATTGGAAGATCACAGTCAGTACGAATTGGAAACAACATCTCCTCATCACTGATCATCAACAAAGGCATGGGTGTATAAGGAGTAGAGCAGAGGCCTAAGCACATATCCTTGAGGTGTGCCTGTGTTGATGATCAGTGGTTGTTTCCAATTCGTACTGACTGATTTTCCAGGATTGGGGAAAAGGTACAGGAGCCTAAAGATGAGCACTCAGTGGCCCAAGACAGCTTCTTCCCCGCTGCCATCAGATTCCTGAATAATTGATGATCTAGACACTGCCTTATTTTTCCTGCAGAATTATTGTTATAATTATTTTATTTTTATAGTAATGTCGTAATATGATTGTTTGCTCTATGATGCTGTCTCAAAACACCAAATTTCATGACTTGTTCATGACAGTAAATCCTGATTCTGATATAGAGAACTAATCAGAATTTTAAAAAAAAGAAAGCTTATATTGATAAAGTTGGGTTAAACCATAATCAGTCTAAATGAACAGAAAAACACACAAAATGGAAACTAAACCTTGCTTGCCAATAAGAATGCCTAAATGTCCATGTTGATGCTTACAACTGCACTTGTGCCTCTACACAAATGTGTGTACTAATATCGATTAGATACTGAAAAAGTGAAAATGGAGCTTTACACTTGGGCACATTTGAGAATGTTCACGTGTACATCAATGCATGCACACAAGGCCACGGGTATCTGTGGATGCAAAATGTGTATACCCGTGCAAGCTTCAGCATGTGGCTCTTAAAATACAAATCAAGTTTATTCTGCGTAGCTGTTATTCATAAATTATTTTTTTTTAATGAAAACCCATTCACTCACTCACACAAACATTCTCTCATGGCAAAGATCCTCTGAAACAAACTAATGAGGACTCTTCTCAGATAATTCACTTTTTTCCTTCATGTACGTAAATGCAGAGAATTCACACAAAGCTTGGCAATAACCAAACAGCACTATGGTTTTCTTTGTTTTTTTTTCTTTGGCTTGGCTTCGCGGACGAAGATTTATGGAGGGGGTAAAAAGTCCACGTCAGCTGCAGGCTCGTTTGTGGCTGACAAGTCCGATGCGGGACAGGCAGACACGATTGCAGCGGTTGCAAGGGAAAATTGGTTGGTTGGGGTTGGGTGTTGGGTTTTTCCTCCTTTGCCTTTTGTCAGTGAGGTGGGCTCTGCGATCTTCTTCAAAGGAGGTTGCTGCCCGCCAAACTGTGAGGCGCCAAGATGCACGGTTTGAGGCGTTATCAGCCCACTGGCGGTGGTCAATGTGGCAGGCACCAAGAGATTTCTTTAGGCAGTCCTTGTACCTTTTCTTTGGTGCACCTCTGTCACGGTGGCCAGTGGAGAGCTCGCCATATAATACGATCTTGGGAAGGCGATGGTCCTCCATTCTGGAGACGTGACCCATCCAGCGCAGCTGGATCTTCAGCAGCGTGGACTCGATGCTGTCGACCTCTGCCATCTCGAGTACCTCGACGTTAGGGGTGTAAGCGCTCCAATGGATGTTGAGGATGGAGCGGAGACAACGCTGGTGGAAGCGTTCTAGGAGCCGTAGGTGGTGCCGGTAGAGGACCCATGATTCGGAGCCGAACAGGAGTGTGGGTATGACAACGGCTCTGTATACGCTTATCTTTGTGAGGTTTTTCAGTTGGTTGTTTTTCCAGACTCTATCTCGGCTGCACCATTTCATCAGATGCAAGGATCGACAATGAGATAGACAACAGACTCGCCAAGGCAAATAGCGCCTTTGGAAGACTACACAAAAGAGTCTGGAAAAACAACCACTATGGTTTTAATGAGTCATCAAACCCCCACTGGAGGAATACTTAATTCTACTGGTAATCTACAATTCTTGGCTCTCATGCAAGGCAGTTCCCAATTTTAAATTCAACCTCAGAAGCCTGGGCTTCACTGAAGGAGGCATCAAATTTTCTCTTTAATTACCACAGAGCTAAAGACGAGACAACCTTCTTTGTAGATGCTGCTGTGGATTTCAAATGGTATCAGTCCCTCCTATTTATTAGCAGACAGGATTTCTATGCTTTGCTTAATGGGTGCAAGGGATTTAGAGGAAGCAATGTATTTCAAAGTAACAAGGCCTCAGAGATTTGATTGTTAATTTACAATGCACATGAATATTGCATGTGATTACTGAATTTACACCTTTCCAAGATATGGTTAAATAGACATTTTATGCTCAGTTTGGGAACAGAGGCAAAATGTGACAGATTGGCAATAAGAAGGCAAATAAGAATGGCAAATGAAGTTAACACAAATTGAACTTGGTATTCAAATAAGATTTATTTTAATCATAATTCTCCCAAATTATTCTGCAAAATGTTGAAATGGACACACTTGTCAATGAAATTAATTTGAACCATTGAAATTAAATTCAATTAACCCATTAAACAATGTCATCACACAGTGAAAATAAACAAGAAAATTGTGTCATCTACTTTTACACACTGGGTCAGTTCATTTTGTCTTCTTCTCATTCTATCATTTTAGGGGGTGGAGGTCCGTGGTAGGCCTTCTCTGTTGTGTTCCATGTAATGAGTTGCTGAGTGGAAATTAATTTTTACTGAAGCAAAAAACAGACCCTTCAGCCCATCTATGCTATATTGAATAATTTATTCTGCCTAGTCCCATTGACCTGCACCCAGACCATACCCCTCCACGCATGTCCCTAATCTCTCAGATGTCAAAATCATCCACAACCTTCGCTACAACTCATTCTACACTCTCACCACCCTCTGAGTGAAGAGGTTCCCCCAATGTTTCCCTTAAACATTTTACCTTTCACCTTTAACCCATGACCCTGCGTACAATACACCAAACTTTGTCCATTTTTCCAGCTGATCCAGAAACCACTGCGAACATCGAACATCGAGGTACTTCTTTACTATCCAATCTTTGTGTTATCTGCAAATTTGCTTATCTAATTTACCACCTTATCATTCAGATACAATTGCTATTGATTACAAACAACAATGGACCCAGCACAGATTCCCCAAGGCACGCAACTGGTTACAAGCCTCAGCAGAAAGGCAATCCTCTACTTCCATTCTGTGGCTTCTTTAGCAAAACCAAATTTCTAATACAACTTACTACCTCTTCCTACATGCCCAAGCAGCTGAACCTTCTTGACTAAACTCCCTGCCACACCTTATCAAAGACCTTACTAATGCCCTTTGAGCCATGATTAAAAAATTAACATTAGAAAGTCAACACGTAGGAAAGAAGGAAGGTAATAAAGAAAAAAAATAATAAAACAATCATTATGAGATAAAAACACAAGAACATAATCTTTTTAGAAATCAAATTTGAATCATAAACCATGCTGCTATACCTGCACCAATCCATTAATAAAGTCAAGGGAATATGTGGTTAGTGGAGGAAAGTGGTGTGAAGCTACAAAGATCTGCATTAGTCTTATTAACTGATGTTGTGGGCACAAGGACCAAGTAACACATTCCTTCTTATTCACGTTATTTTAACTGCTCTCCCCATTCCCACCCCAATCTATCTGTCCTCAGCCACTTCCACTGCTAGGGTAAGGCCAAATGCAAGATAGAAGACCATTACTCAGTATATTCTACCTGTGAAGGTCCAACCCAATGGCATGAACATTGAGTTCTCTAATTTCAGTTAACCCGCATCCCCGAACATTCTCTCCTACTGATCCACCCACCCCTTCTCTCACTCACCCTTCTTTCCGATCACCACCAGCTCCCTATACCCAGATTATTTCCTCTATCCAAACTGATTCTATCTACCTATTACTTAGACAGTGACCCACTTGGCCCCTTATCCCCTTTCCCTGCTGTTCACTTCTGTCATCTGCCCTAAATCTGCTTTCTCTCATTGCCTTCCTTTCTAAGAGTCCACAATCTGCAGTTCTTTGTTGTGTCACCTCCAAGCCTCTATTGCTATTTCCCGACCCTCCTTCCCTAGATCCACCTGCCAATCAGCCCCTCCACCTATATGGCACTGTGACGCATGCACACATAAACCATTTGTGCTTTCACACCACCAGAAGGGGATTGATGGATGAACTCAGCCAGGCTCTGAGGGTATCCCCCAGGTTTCGGAACCCAGTCGATTTTGACTGGCCCTGCCCAGTCCAACCTTTTCACACCGCACAATTGCTAGGTAGGTAACCAGGTAAATTGTCCGGTTAACCCACGTACACGGCAATATGAAAAGCCCTAGCATCTGGCAAACTAAACAAAAACACAAATCTAGCATTGATATAACATCCCTCCAAACCCTAGATATCCCAAAATTCTATAGGCTCCAATGTGCTTTTGATCTTATTGTCTGATTAATAAATATCAGCCAGAAGGATTTGTCTGTTCGTACATACTAAAGCACCACATCTAAACAACTAAAAAAAAATACATATGTCACAATTTTACTGGACACCTTCAGCTCAAACAGGAAGCAATGTGAAAACAATGAAATAATCTATTTCCTTTTTGCTACTAATGATGATTGAGCAAAAAAATGCTGGCCAGAACACAAGGGAAATTAATACTTGCTTTGTTCAAAATTATTCCATTGGTAAGTAATGGAACACAGATGGGACCTTTATTAACATTTCACTCAAAATACATCTCCAGCAGTTCAGAACTTTCTCAAAGTTGCATTGGAATACCAGATGAGAATACAGTCAGGAATGGTTAACATTGAACCTTATAGGCCCTTCAGCCCACAATGTTGTGCTGACACATGGAAACCAACTCCACAACAATCTCATTTTCCCTACCTCACACCCGTAACCCTCTATTATTCATACTAGGAGTCTTTCGAAGATCCATATTGTGCCAGCCTTCACCATCACCCCCAGTAATGCATTGAAAGCACCCACCACTCTCTGAGTAAAAACAATCTACCTGACATCTCCCCTGAACTTTCCTCCACTCACCTTAAAGAATGTCTTCAGGTATTTGCTTTGAAAAAAGGTACTAGCTACTCATCCTATTTAAGCCCCTCATAAACCTTTAGACCTCAAATGAAACCTCTCATTCTTTGCTGGTCCAAAGAGAAAGGCTTTAGCTTTCACTTTGCTTCATATAATATGTTCTCAACCCAGGCAACATCCTGATAAATCTCTGTAACCTGCCTAAAGCATCTATATCCATATCCTTCCATGTTGGGAAGGGCTGTGGCTGCCACATGACAGCACTGCCCCCTACCTAATCAAAGGACACACCATCTGCCAGTCAAGGTTTGGCCCTGCCCCAACCATTAGTGTGCACTTTGTCAATGGCCAATTTAAATTCCTTTGTACTTGGCCTTGACCCATTGGCTGTTGTAATTGGATTAACCTTCCTGGCACTGAGCATTGGTTCTCTACTAATAACCCAGGCTGGACTCCCACACACCCACCAGCACCATAAAGGTACATGTGCTTTTTCTCCCACTTCACCAGCTTGGGACCACCATGTTTCACTCCAGGCCTAGACCGTGAAAGGGTACTGGAAAAATTGTTGGTAAAATGTGCAGTTAATATATTTAATTAGTGTCTACAGCTGCGCTGGATGGGTCACGTCTCCAGAATGGAGGACCATCGCCTTCCCAAGATCGTGTTATATGGCAAGCTCTCCACTGGCCACTGTGACAGAGGTGCACCAAAGAAAAGGTACAAGGACTGCCTAAAGAAATCTCTTGGTGCCTGCCACATTGACCACCGCCAGTGGGCTGATATCGCCTCAAACCGTGCATCTTGGCGCCTCACAGTTTGGCGGGCAGCAACCTCCTTTGAAGAAAACCGCAGAGCCCACCTCACTGACAAAAGGCAAAGGAGGAAAAACCCAACACCCAACCCCAACCAACCAATTTTCCCCTGCAGCCGCTGCAACCGTGTCTGCCTGTCCCGCATCGGACTTGTCAGCCACAAACGAGCCTGCAGCTGACGTGGACTTTTACCCCCTCCATAAATCTTCGTCCACGAAGCCAAGCCAAAGAAAAGAACAGTAGCATAGAGTCACTGAGTCAAAGGGTGGTGGGGCATTGTATTCACTTTTCTTGATTATTATATGTACCAGTTCATTGTATGTGTGTGTATACTTTGTTCCCATACAATTTTTCCATGTTCATTATTAATGGTACACATGTGTTTTATTAACAAACCAAAAGAACCTAATAGCCTGAATACGCCTGGAACCGTTTGATCTCTGAAGCCAAGCAGGGACAGGACTGGTCAGTACTTGAAGGGGAGACCACTGTAAAGGTTAACCCTTTGAGTTTTTAACCCTTTGTTAATTTTGTGCCTGTCTCTTTAAAAGACAATTGTTTGTAGTGTTACCATAGTGACTATGATGCCATTGGTTGTAAAAATCCACCCAGACTAATGGCTTGCTCATATTCAACAACATGTGAATGAAGCGCGAGCACAATTTTTTTTTTTAAATTTTGTCACTTTAAATTTGTTTATCTGTTTTCTGTGTTTCTCTTTAAATATCATTATGTATCTTTAAAGTTTGAGCTTTATATATGTTTTGTATCTCTATCATACAGTATATTTTGTACATCGTTAAAGTCTTAATGCGAAGCTATGCAAAATCTTTATCAGGTTTATCAATGAATTAAAACTACATAAAGCAGCAGCCACACAGTTTGATTTATTGGATTAAAGATATCGAAATTCGGAATATCGTAGGTTATGCTTTTAGAAGATGATACCTTGAAATTAGGATATATTAGAATAAGGAAAGTGTCATCTATAACCACCTAGGGACACCAAGTGCTGTAGGTTTCTGTGATGGGCGCTGGACAAAGTGGCGACTGTTTGCCTTATGGTAGTCAAAAATTAAAGAATTTCATGTATGTTACATTCTAAATGTAGTATAACGTGACATAATGGAACCTTTATTTTTTGCCTTAACCTTACCTTTTTTCCCCATGCTCGTTATTAAATTGTGCGCTCATTCATTGCCGCTACTATTTTCCCATGACTGTGTGTGTGTTTGTGTTTCCCACATTTGCCTTCTGCAAAAAATTCCTTTACACACTAGGATGCAGAAAAACTTACCAGGCATACTGCACCATGATTTACTGGTAAATCAGCAACCTGGCATTTTAAGAGGGTCCCACCTCCAACAGTGACGCCATGAGAGATGTATTACTTACGGCACTCTGACAGCCCAGCTGACTGCACAGATACATTTCACAGCTATCTGAGCTGGACGCGCTCTGACATCCCCGCCAACTGATTCATGGAACTGCGATTCGAATCGTTACACATAAGACATTGAGATTAGAGTATGAGATTAGAGCGGGGCATCAAATTGCATTAGAAATGAGTTGCAAGTGCTTCTAGCTGTTGCAACAAGGTGAATACATCTCCTGAAAACTCAGCTGTCTAATAATCCTCAGTGACCAGAGGAGAATAACCTGTTTATCATCTCCACTATGCCTTCATCCTGTTTTGCACCGCAAGTGTCCCAAGTCTGAGATATACCATTACGCTTGCAGTAGCATAGATTCTAGTGCTTGCTGGTGTGATGGATCCAGGGCAATTGGTGAGGGCAGGGGAATACGATGAGCTAGATGGACATGATGGGTCAAATGGCCTCCTTCCCTATTGTAACCTGCAATCTGCTTGTTATCCCCAACTCCGACTTTAAGGATGCCACTCACCCTCTTTCACTCAATTCATTATAATCTGAGTGTTTGGTCCAATGAGCAAAACCTTGAATTTAGAAATGTTTGAAGTTAGGTGTCTTGTCACCACCCACCTCTGTTCCCAGACCCTCTCCTTGCTCCATGCTGCTAATAAAAGGGATGTCCAGGAAGGACAATAAGAAATCCATCTGAGTAAGTTGTTCTGTGAACTGTGGGAAGCCCAGAATGGCTGCCACTCCCTAGACCACGATTGACGGGTAGATGGAATATAGCAGCTGCCACGCCTGGCTGCTGACCATCTCCAGATTCGGGTTGTAAGGCAAAAGATCTGCCTGGAGAGACAAGTCAGCGGCTATGACCAACTCCTGTTGGAACCCGGCTCTTGGTGGAATGGGGAGCACGGTCCCCAGGTGCACAGCATGTCCAACCCTGCTGAGGATGTGGCAGGGCTCAGGGTGAGGGTGACACACTCAGAAAGGTGTGAAAAACTCCGAGGAGAGGCCACAGTCTGTCCCTGATCTCCATGTCTGGCGGAGAGGATTTGAGATTATCAAGAGATAAGAAAGATCATTTTTTATTTTTAATGACATAAGGTCATCATAAACAAGTTAAAGCGTAATGTTACGAGCCCAGAGGACCCCAAAATCCAGCAACAAGATATTCACCAAGATAAATGGTTACTTCAACAAAAGTTGGTTTTAATTATCTTTAAACATGAAAACAGAATCATACTTTAACTTGTCACTATTAACTTAACTAACCTAACTTAACCCCCTTCTAATTCTAAGCACACCTGTATGTAATGTGTAAGTTCAGAAAAGTTCTTTGATTCACAGTCCAATCTCACTTATCATTCCTCCAAGTTTACTGGTTGCAGGCAATTCTTATACTGTGCACACAATTTAACCAGGCTTTGGTGCTCGAAAGATAAATGGTTACCGCTCAGGAAGGTTCTTGTCGGTTTTCAGAGAGAGGTTTGTTTTTCTCTGGACACCCACAACTGATTCCTTTTAATCAGCCACTTCAGTGTCTTGCTGAAGAAACATGCCCCATCAGGATTTTCCAAATGATAACCACTTTCTTTCAGGTTGCTACCGAGTTCCTTTTTGTTTCTCTTATTTCAAGTGAAATATTAGGCAGCCAGTCCACTCCTCTTGTATGAGCCACAAGAGCTTTGACCAAGCTAAACTAAGCACTCATAACACGTCTTCAAAATGGGGTTTTTCCACAAGCTTGCCAGCTTGTCCTGTTCCAGTCCTAGCCGTTGCTGCAAACCGTAAAACTGCAGAACTAATCCCTCTCTCTCTCAGAGAAAAGCCTGTTTGACTCCCTCTCTACTTGCAAAAAACCACACGACCTTCTTAAAATAGCACTCCCACACAGCCTGCGGCTCTGAACCTACTTCTCCGAGTTCTTTCATCTATTGCTTTTCAAAACAACAATCTATTAATGAAGTCTCTCGGGCACTCTTCACAGCTTTCGCAAAGCCATTCAGAGCTGGCCTGTCTAGCTTGAGCAGAGCTCCAGTATTTTAAATAAGATCTGTTTTGAAGTGTTTGTATGTGACCTACTCTTAAAAAAAAACCTGCTCCAATTTATCTCCCAAAAACATTTATAATTTATCACAGTAATTACTTTCATAAATAGGTGTGCGGGGGGGGGGGGGGGGGGGGAACGTGGCAAGATGGCGTAGAGTCTAGACGTGCAATCTTGACCTATCTGCCAAGACTTGTAAATTCCCATTTTTTAACCCTTTGTTTTCAAGTTTAAACTTTTAAAAAATTTTAGTTTAGTATTAAGGAATTATTATGGCCACTAATGGTAAAAAGAGTTCAAAAGAAGTTACATTTTCTTTTTTTTTTAAACTTTATTTAAAATTTTATGACATGAATAAAATAAAAATTACATTTAAAGAAATAATAAAAAATAAGATAATAAAAATTAGAATACTACATCATTAAACTACACAAATTAACCCCCCCAATAATTATAACACAACATTAATCATCTAATTTAAAATTAGTCCAACCCTCCCCCCCAAAATAAAGAGTGAAGAATTAATTAACAATATTGTAAATAAAATAGAAAAAACCCCACTTACAAAAAAAGGATAAAACTTAACAACAAAAAAAATCAATACTAAAATAATACCCTTAAACATATATTTAAATCAAACATAATACATGTATTTAACAAATGAAATCCACTTTAAAACTAAGTTCAAATATTAAAATCATATATCAACCACATATCTGTTATTCAAAAAAATCATAATTAATAATACATAAATACAGAATTTCCATTAATACCAAGTTTCCTTTATAATTCATCGAGAGAACAAAAACATCCCTTAGAAAAACAATCAGATAAACTTTTTATTCCCTTCCCCTCCCCTTATATAAAAAAAGAAAAAAAAAGAAAAAAGTTCAAACTCTTATAAAATTCTCCATATTCTTCATTTATAACATCTTCAAAATTCTCTATTGAAATTAACTTAAATTTATTAAACTCTTCTCCCTCAATGTATTTGTACTTAATTTTCTTCTTTTTCTTCTTATCACCTTTCCCCTCATCTTCCTCTTCATCTAATTCAACATCCTCAATTTTTGACTTATTATCTTCTGTGACATCATCCTCTTTAAAAAGAAAGAAAAAAGAGAAAAAAAAACCCCCCAAAAAAGAGAAAAAAAAGGAGAGAAAAAAACCTCCTAATTCCCTCTCAATTACAATCAGAAAACAAAAAGATTTTTTAAAAAATTATTTATTTAAAAAAAAAATCATAAAAAAAGCTTCACTTCTTAACCCAAAAATTAAAAAGAAAAAAAAAACAGGTCGGAGGTCACAACTACCTCCTCCTGTTTAAACCGCCCAAAGCGGTAACTCCCCCAAAATATTGGGTGTTTGATAACTCACAGGTAGCTGATGACTTCTGGAAACTAGTGCCCACCCAGTTCCCTCTCCCAACTCCCATTTCATTAAACTATCATCATTATTTAAACTATTTAAACTCTTCTCAAAAAAAAGATAAAAGATTTATTTTTTTTAAAATCAACGTTTCCACTTCGGTCACCATTGCTTCCATTTCTTATGTTCCCTCATGTCTTTTTTTCCACAACCGTTCTTTCACAGAATTAAATTCGCGTCGTTGAAACATAATTTCTTCACTCAAATCTTGATAGAAGAAAACAGGATTATTCTGAACCATCAAAGGAGATCTATTTTGCTGGGCATTTCTAATAGCCGTACATAAAATTGTCTCTCCGTCACAATAGTTTAAACAACGGATCAAAACAGATCTTGGATTCTGTCCTGAAAAAGATTTTCTTCTTAAAACTCTATAAGCACGTTCCAGTATTAAACCTTCAGGGAATTTATCCTGTCCTAACACTCGTGGAATCCATTCAGTAAAAATTTTTCTTGGATCTGGTCCTTCTATGCCTTCTGGCAAACCAACAATTTTCACGTTGTTCCGTCTAGATTGATTCTCCAAATAATCAACCTTTTTTGCTAAATTTTTATTTTGGATCTGCAATGTTTCAATTATTCTATTTTCATCTTGCAGTTGATCCTGTGCATCGACTAAACCTTGATCACACATTTCAAATCTTTCAATGGTTTCAAGCTTAAAAGCTCCATTAATGACTTCCGCCATCACATTAATCTTGGAAATAAACAGGTTCACAAAATTAGCTAAGTGACTCGATACAGAATATATCTTATCTTCAAGATCCTTAACAAACATTTCAACAGAAGTAGATTCAGGCATAATGGGGTCTTGCTGTTCCTTAGAGACCACGGGATCTTCTGTCCCTTCCCTTAATTTAGTATCTTTTCTAGCAGTTTGACTTCGTATAAAAATCCCTCTCAAAGTCCCTCCAGCAATGCCAGGAGACTGAAGATCAGGGTTATCTTTAAGCCAAATCTCTTTAATCATCTTCACTGAATCGATGTCTGGAAAAACCGTTGTAATTGAAGATGCATTTTGCAGCGCCACCACTATAGCAGTCGAATGACAACTCTTTAACTCTCCAGCTGGTGGCGCCCCAGCTGATTCAACTGTCAAAACCTCAGCGACAACACCTGCAGTGGCCACCGTGCGAAACACTGGCACTCGTCCAGCCCCTTGTTCTGAAAGCTGTTGAGTGCGACCTTCAGAGAGCCTCACCGGCTTAAAACGAAGCTTCAATGCCGAACTCTGCACGTCCTCCTCTGGATCCATTCTACGTTGAGACCTGGCTTCTTGTAAACAAGTAGGCTCAGACAATTTCGGAAAATGTAGTTTTTTAACAGTCTGTTGATATTTTCTTTTACTTTTTTTTGCATATAAACCATTAGGCACTAATCCAACACCTCTTATTATTTATAAACTTTTAAAAGAACTTTAACAGGCACTTAAAGACAAAACAATAAATCAGAGTCAGGAGAGGTCTGGAAGGCACGTCTGTTCCCTACGCCATCTTGCCACGCCCCCAAAAGAAGTTACATTTTCGAAGTGCTGAAGATTTGGGGCCTAGATGACTTGATACAGCCCCAGACTCAATCTCTTCATTGCCTAAATCCCAAAGATCGCCTGTGAGAGCTAAAAAAAAAACCTATTGCTCACCAAATGAAGGATGGTGCTGGAATTACCCGTTCTCCGCAAGAAGGTGCGTGTTCCCAAGAAGTGGACCCCGATTTGGAAAGCCTTTTGATTTCAATGGAGGGAGCACGCAGGAAGACGACTCCATTGTTGGAAATGCATCAGGTAGCATTTCAATCTGAAGAAATCATTTTTCCTTGCGAATTGATGAGAAAACAACGAGATACGGGGGGGGGGGGGGGGGGGGGGGGAGGAGACCAGCAGCAACTTCCCCTGAGGAAGCTGGGGTGCCGTCGCTGGGAGTCCAGACCCCCAGTAAAACTTTTAAAATGCCTTCTGATGAGTTGCAGCAGGAGCTGCAGTTACCTTGTTCTGCCACTATGTCAGAGAGAGCAGAGCTGAGATTTATCGATTCACAGTGTATGCAATTAAATGTAGTTATTCAAGCTGTTATAAAACCTTTGTTGACATCTCAAATGAATGAAATGGTTCAAATGAATGCTGGTATAAGTTCAGAATTAAATATGATTAAGACACGTGTGGATGCATCTTATGAAGATTTAAAAAACTTCAGACTGCTTTTTTGGACTGTAAACAACAAGTGACTTCTAACACAGAAAAAGTGTTGAAGGTGGAAAAATCAGTCATAGAATTGGGAGATCATGAGAAGGAGCTAGAAAGAAAAATAGATTATTTGGAAAATCAAAGCAGAAGGAAATAATGTGAAAATTGTTGGTTTGCCAGAAGATATAGAAGGACAAGATCCTCTTCATTTTTTTTAAAGACTGGATTCCGCAAATATTGATGGAGAAGCTGTCCTCGCTGGGACTCAACACCCCTCCCTGTAACTGGATCCTGGACTTCATAATAGAAAGACAACAGGCTGTCCAGGTCGATAGCAGAAAGTCGAGCAGTGTCACGCTGAGCATTGACGCACCTCAGGGTGATGTGCTCAGCCTGTTCCTGTTATCATTACTGACCCATGACTGCATCACCAGATCCAGCTCCAATAGTGTCATCAAGTTTGCAGATGACACAAAAGCAGTTGGCCTCATCAGCAACAGTAATGAGTGGCGCTACAAAAAAAGGTGGAAAATCTTGTGTAATGGTGTGAGAGTAACAACTGAGTCTCAATGTGGACAAGATGAAGGAGATGATTGTGAACTTCAGGAGGACCAGGAATGACCACCCTTCTCTTTGTTTTAGAGAGAATGGAGAGCTTCGTTCCTTGGAGTTCACTTAACTAGTGAACTATAGTGGACACTCAACCCTTCCATATTTGTCAGGAAAGCACAAACAATGACTGCACTTTCTGAGAAGAGTGAAGCAGTCAAGGTTACTGACTACCATTATGTCAACCTTCTAAAAGAGCTCTATCGAGAGCATCCTAGCTAGCTGCATCACAATGTGGTACAGTTGCTGCAAAGAAATAGATCAGAGGTCAATCCACAGGAGCATGAGTGGCAGAGGATCAAATGGAGCCTGCCTCCCCCTCCCCCCACCACTGACATGATCTACCAGGATCGTTGTCAGAAGAGGCCACACAAAATCATTGTGGACCCCTTCTGCCCTGCACATAGCATCTTTCAGCGGCTCCCGTTAGGGAAAAGATACAGGAGTATCAGAGCCAGCAACACCTTACTGAAGACCAGCTTCTTCCCACGGACAGTGAAAATGGTAAATGGCCAAAGAATTGCTCGCACTAAACAGCCGATATGCTCATATGTACAAAACCTTTTCTTTTATTTGTATAGATTAAATATTTGTCCTGCAAATGTACCATTTGTCTGTATGTGTGTTGTCTGGTTGTGTCTGCATATTTTGCATTGATGACCAGAGAACGCTGTTTTGCCGAGTTGTACTTGACCTATCGTGCAGTTGGATAATCATGTTGAGGAACTTTGGGGGACATCCGATGCGCTCTAGTATTTGCCAAAGCCCTTTCCTGCTCACGGTGTCGAAGGCTTTGGTGAGGTCAACAAAGGTGATGTAGAGTCCTTTGTTTTGTTCTCTACACTTTTCTTGGAGCTGTCTGAGGGCAAAGACCATGTCAGTGGTTCCTCTGTTAGCGCGAAAGCCGCACTGTGATTCTGGGAGAATATTCTCAGCGACACTAGGTATTATTCTATTTAGTAGAATCCTAGCGAAGATTTTGCCTGCAATGGAGAGCAACGTGATTCCCCTGTAGTTTGAGCAGTCTGATTTCTCGCCTTTGTTTTTGTACAGGGTGATGATGGTGGCATCACGAAGATCCTGAGGCAGTTTACCTTGGTCCCAACAAAGCTTGAAAAACTCATGCAGTTTGGCATGCAGAGTTTTGCCGCCAGCCTTCCAGACTTCTGGGGGGATTCCATCCATACCTGCTGCTTTGCCACTTTTCAGTTGTTCGATTGCCTTATATGTCTCATCCAGGGTGGGAACCTCATCCAGCTCTAGCCTTAGGGGCTGTTGAGGGAGCTGGAGCAGGGCGGAATCTTGGACTGAGCGGTTGGTACTGAAAAGAGATTGGAAGTGTTCTGACCATCGGTTGAGGATGGAGATCTTGTCGCTGAGGAGGACTTTGCCATCTGAGCTGCGCAGCGGGCTTTGGACTTGGGGTGAGGGGCCGTACACAGCCTTTAGAGCCTCGTAGAAACCCCTGAAGTCGCCAATGTCCGCGCTGAGCTGTGTTCGTTTGGCGAGGCTAGTCCACCACTCATTTTGGATCTCCCGGAATTTGCGCTGAAGATGGCTGCATGCGCGACGGAAGGCTTGTTTCTTCTCTGGACAGGACGGCTTTGTAAGGTGAGCCTGGTGGGCAGCTCGCTTCTTTGCCAGCAGCTCCTGGATTTCCTGGCTGTTTTCGTCAAACCAGTCCTTGTTTTTCCTGGAGGAGAAGCCCAGTACCTCTTCAGTGGATTGCAGTATGGTAGTCTTCAACTGATCCCAGAGGGTTTCAGGGGACGGGTCCGTGAGGCGGGTTGCAACGTCGAGCTTTGCTTTGAGGTTTGCCTGGAAGTTTCCTCTCGCTTCGTCTGACTGCAGTTTTCCAACATTGAATTCCTCAACATGATTATCCAACTGCACGAAAACCAACAAGGTCGGGTCAGATACAGCAATGAGCTCTCTGAACCCTTCTCCATTAACAATGGCGTGAAGCAAGGCTGTGTTCTCGCACCAACCCTCTTTTCAATCTTCTTCAGCATGATGCTGAACCAAGCCATGAAAGACCCCAACAATGAAGACGCTGTTTACATCCGGTACCGCACGGATGGCAGTCTCTTCAATCTGAGGCGCCTGCAAGCTCACACCAAGACACAAGAGAAACTTGTCCGTGAACTACTCTTTGCAGATGATGCCGCTTTAGTTGCCCATTCAGAGCCAGCTCTTCAGCGCTTGACGTCCTGCTTTGCGGAAACTGCCAAAATGTTTGGCCTGGAAGTCAGCCTGAAGAAAACTGAGGTCCTCCATCAGCCAGCTCCCCACCATGACTACCAGCCCCCCCACATCTCCATCGGGCACACAAAACTCAAAACGGTCAACCAGTTTACCTATCTCGGCTGCACCATTTCATCAGATGCAAGGATCGACAATGAGATAGACAACAGACTCGCCAAGGCAAATAGCGCCTTTGGAAGACTACACAAAAGAGTCTGGAAAAACAACCAACTGAAAAACCTCACAAAGATAAGCGTATACAGAGCCGTTGTCATACCCACACTCCTGTTCGGCTCCGAATCATGGGTCCTCTACCGGCACCACCTACGGCTCCTAGAACGCTTCCACCAGCGTTGTCTCCGCTCCATCCTCAACATCCATTGGAGCGCTCACACCCCTAACGTCGAGGTACTCGAGATGGCAGAGGTCGACAGCATCGAGTCCACGCTGCTGAAGATCCAGCTGCGCTGGATGGGTCACGTCTCCAGAATGGAGGACCATCGCCTTCCCAAGATCGTATTATATGGCGAGCTCTCCACTGGCCACCGTGACAGAGGTGCACCAAAGAAAAGGTACAAGGACTGCCTAAAGAAATCTCTTGGTGCCTGCCACATTGACCACCGCCAGTGGGCTGATAACGCCTCAAACCGTGCATCTTGGCGCCTCACAGTTTGGCGGGCAGCAGCCTCCTTTGAAGAAGACCGCAGAGCCCACCTCACTGACAAAAGGCAAAGGAGGAAAAACCCAACACCCAACCCCAACCAACCAATTTTCCCTTGCAACCGCTGCAATCGTGTCTGCCTGTCCCGCATCGGACTGGTCAGCCACAAACGAGCCTGCAGCTGACGTGGACTTTTTACCCCCTCCTTAAATCTTCGTCCGCGAAGCCAAGCCAAAGATACTTGACCTATCAGATGACACAAACCTGACTTTTAAGAATTCTGTTGTTAATCACTTATTCCACCTTCAAGTTTGACCTTCAAAGTGCATCACTTCATACTTATCTTCATTGAACTCCATCTGCCACATCTCTGTCCAACTTTGCATCTTATCTATATTCTGCTGTTACCTATGACAATCCTCTACAACAGCCAATTCCAAATCCAAGCAGCCAAGATTCCTTGGATCCCACACCTCAAGGCTACCATGGGGGATCTTAACAATAACCTTTCAATTCAAATGCAAAAATAAAACCTTGGATTATAATTTTCCTCCCATCCTGTTGTCATGCATCATGCTTTCAATCCAATTATATTGAAGACATATTTTATACAGAAAATAATGTTTATATATAAAAACAGACAATCATTGCTCCAGGAACTGAAATCTTGATGGGCAGCAGGTATTGTGAACTAAAATAATCCAGCTCAGTTACAAACAGGATCACAGCAATATTATAAACATCTCTTCTAAACAGAAAATTTCAACCTTCCTCTCTGTCAACTCTTTTCATTAATTGTTTTGTTCCCTTCTTATGTCCTCTTTTCCCTTCTTGAAGCATAGAAATTAATATCACAACAGGAGATTTTCCAGTTCCAGATGAGAAAGAGACATCATTCCTTGTCATTTCCCTTTGTAGCTTATGAGGTGCTCATTCAGGCATTTAAAATGCAATAGATAGTTTGGCCTTCATCCCCTTGCCAGGCAGCATGCACAAAAATCTCATGCCACTTTGTCCCTCCCCTTTCTCCTCTCCTTCATTAATTGCTTTCTCTTTCATTACTTATCATTTCCTCTACTCCCTTTTCATCACAACTCAATTACCTGTTAAGAAAATGGGGGTCAATATTTCAGAAAATGGTTCATGGATGGGGGAGGCGTATGGAGGGATATGATCAGGGTACAGAATAAGTTTGTCATGGTCTAGAAGGGCCTGTTTCTATGCTGTAGTGTTCTATGGGGAATGTATGAAAATCAGGTAACATTTAGTGAATTAAAAAATGCTGCCACAAGACTGAGATAGAGCTACAGGAAAATGGGAGTAACTGAATTGCTCTGCAAAGTGTCAGCTTAGTCTCAATGAACCCATCCTGAGCCATAACATTTCTATAATTCTGCTATAAAGTCTTTAGATATGAAACTACTCCAAGTAATGGGACTAACAATCATCGGTCACAGAACATATAAATGCCTTTAAGATATCAGCATTGCATGGACTTGTGAAGACACATATACGTCTCAAAATTTACTACACTGATCGAGTTAACTGCATTTGTGATGTTTATTCAAAAACAGGTAAACAAGACCACATTAAAATCCTTCAACAATGATCTGATGATGGAGACTCTAATTTGAAAGGGCACTGTGTGTAAATTTATATCTTGGATGTATTCCATAATCCAAAGTGAAGGGCCAAACTAGGGCTTGCATCTGTCAAAGGAAAGATGGGGGTCAGGCTTGGGCATAACAATTGATGAATGACCAATAACAGGGGTAAAATTCCCACAGGATCCAATGCTGTTTTTATTGGGAGATATTAGAGGGGTCAAACCTAAATTGAAATTGAATATATATCAAGTGAAATTTGTTCTAATTGCTTTAGCTATAGCTAGAAAATATATCGCAATAACTTAGAAGTCAGATATTGATTTGGGATTGGATCATTGGCATGCAGAAGTTAGTAGTTGTATACCACTTGAAAAAATTAGTTATCATATGTTCTGGAAAATAAGCTCATATTAACAAGTGTGGATATTAATATTTAAATGAATCTCAGACATTTCCTTTCCCTCATAGGTCTCTTTCTGTATGTGTATGTGTGTATATATCTCTCTATTTGAAGATATTGAAGATGTACTCCTGTTGTGATTCTCTAGTCCTAGTGTTTTTCCTTTTCTTTTGTGTAGTAGGGGGTTGGAGGGAGGAGGGTGGAGTAGTTGGGTTTTTTCCTTTTCTTATATTATATTTTTCCTCCTTTATACATAGGAATGATTTTGAAATATTGTATTTGCTTATTTTGTGGTTTAAAATAAAGTATTCAAAAAAAATTGATGAACAATGATGGGAATATTTGTGTTTGAATATGCCTGATGTAAATTGTTAATGCCAGACAAATGCTGGTACAATTTAATTTCTTACATCAGTTATACCTCACACTGATAAAATTAACACAATTCAAAACCAGATATTTTCAAAATGTGCTTTAGGTGCGGTGTGGAGGTTTGAACCTTTGTCCACTCCACCTACAAGGATGAGATCCTTTTGGGAGGGCCTAGTGGACACTTAAAAAAAATTATAAAGGTGGATTTTTTTCACAGGATCCAGAGTTGTACCTTCTAGAGGACATTGGGAAGTACATTTTAGACTGTCCAAACACCAAATTCAGTTTGTGATGGTCGTCTTGTCAGTATCCAGGAAATGTATAGCGGTCACATGGAAATCCGACTCCCAGCTAAATATCACACAATGGAATATGGAAATACAGTATTCCATTCCCCAGGAGAAAATCACCTACAATTTACAGAAGAGATATGACACAGTTGTTGAAGTGTGGCAACTGTATTTTAGACACATAGGTGCACATATATAATTCACATCCCATTTCTCCCATATTACCATATAACCACTTACAGCATAGAACAGGCCAGTTCGGCCTTACTACTCCATGCCGTAACAAATCCCCACCCTTCTAGTCCCACTGAATATAACCATATAACCACTTACAGCATAGAACAGGCCAGTTCAGCCTTACTAGTCCTGCCGTAA
Source organism: Narcine bancroftii (assembly GCF_036971445.1). Taxonomy (NCBI): domain Eukaryota; kingdom Metazoa; phylum Chordata; class Chondrichthyes; order Torpediniformes; family Narcinidae; genus Narcine; species Narcine bancroftii. The sequence goes on from NC_091470.1 coordinate 276,461,702, forward strand.
CAAATCCCCACCCTCCTCCCCGAATAAGAGAAAAGAAATAATCCGTCCCAGCAGGTAAGAGATTAAGAATATGAAATGAGGAATGCGGAGCAGATGATGTGTCCTTTTGCCCTTACCTATTTTTTAGCATTGAAGGTCCTCTAGCTTAGAGGAGGATCGTTGTCTTTGTCGGTGGTTTTTGTATGCTTTATATACAACCTCCTTTGAAGAAGACCGCAGAGCCCACCTCACTGACAAAAGGCAAAGGAGGAAAAACCCAACACCCAACCCCAACCAACCAATTTTCCCCTGCAACCGCTGCAACCGTGTCTGCCTGTCCCGCATCGGACTTGTCAGCCACAAACGAGCCTGCAGCTGACGTGGACTTTTTACCCCCTCCATAAATCTTCGTCCGCGAAGCCAAGCCAAAGAAGAATATTTTTATATTTTAGTATTTCTATAATTTAAGGGATAGAGAGGGGAAGGTGTAAGGAGGGGGGAAATAAGGACTCTGTAAATCATTACGTGGAAAGAGAATATAATATTTTTATTGGATTTGCATGAATCTTTGGAAAAATCAGAAATAAAATATTCAAAAAAAAACAGTGAACAGATGAAAGTGAAGCTGCTGATAGAAAGCAGTTCAGCTTTTGATCACATAACCCCCACGCTCTTGAATCTTCATTTGATCAATTTTTTAAATAGCAAGAGAACTTATTTACATTGATCATCTCCAGAAGTCAGCCCATTATGAAAATGGAAATTTATTTGCAGCGTCTGTTGCAGATTCTAAAACTTACAATGTGCAAAGGTATTGCCAAATTTCACTATTGTGATCTGTAAAATTGTAATTTCACTCCTGATTTATAAATCATCAGTTAAAATGTAATACTTAGCACAAAGGAAATTATTAATTGGCCTTAAGTCATCATGCAGAAATAAACAAACAAACATTTGGTCTTGATTGTCCTTATTACCATTTTATGTTCCAGTTTTGCTCAAACAATCCTTTGATGATCTTACACACGGCAGCCATGACATGAAGTAGTGAGGGGGGGGGGGGAAAAGGGTGAACATCTTGGGCCAGTGGAAGTAATGCCTATTAACAGTTACTTTATTCTGGTTTTTAGGTTCTCAAGTATCATTGCAAGCCACATTTATCCAAGTGAATGGAAAGTATTTATCACACAATTACTATGTAGATAGTGGGTAAGCTTTAGGAGGTCAAGATATGATTAACATACTCTTACAACCACAGTATTTAACTAATTCAGCTGTAGATGAAAATAAAATTGGAAATTAAAAAAAAGAAAATGTTGCAAAACTCAGCAGGTAAGGCAGCATCTATTGATGTTGCATCAAAGCGAAGAGAAAGATTAGTCTAGGTAGAGGAAATGTTCTCTTTACAATTCTCATGCAGTCTCAGATCTGAAAAGTTAACTTTTTTTCTTTCCAGATACTGCTTGACTACTGAGTTTCTCCATTTCTTTTTCAACTAAATGTCAGTTCAGTGCTGGTCCTACACATGATGCTGGTGCAATAATGTCAGAAATGGCAATGTCATTGAACGTCAAGGGTTAGTTAGATTTTCTCTTCTTGCATTATCATTGTGAGATGAACCTACTACTTGCCATATCATAACTAACTGTCTGGATGTTGTCTGTACCATAGGGAACATGACTTTTTAAATGATGAGGCAGCAAATACAGGACAGTTATTCGCTCCAGTTCCAATTCAATGAAAAGGAGTCACAGATCTGAAGAACACTGAAACAGGCCCTTCAGCCTACTTGTCCATACTGCCCATGATGACTATCTGTGCCAATCCTATTTGCTTACAATAGGCCCCTATTCCTTGCCCATTCAAATTCCTGATCACATGCCTTTTAAATATATTTGTATCTGCCTGTCACCTCTTTTTTCAATTTATTCAGTTTAACATTAATTGATGTGCAATCAAACTAAACTTCTTACTACTGACCTTATAAAATATTTAATAATTAAGTTGAATCCTTTTTTCTCGGTGAAACGGAAAAAGACAAATCTTGCGGAGATTAGTCAGGTGTTTCTATCTATCATGGACAGAATAAATTAGATGGGTTCCAAGTAAATTGAGAATACTAATGTTTTCAATAAGTCAGCAAAACCTGTAATATTCTGATCTATACTACCTATTGATGGAAACACACGTAAAATAGTTTTGCGATACGCTTGCATTTGCTATGCAAAGTAGCAAATCAAAGTATTTGCCAATTACTTTTAAGATCAATGATCTTAAGCAAACAAATTTTGCCCAACAAATTGGGCCGGAGAGTAAGTGCCATGGCATTGGAGATGTTTCACAGAGACCATGTCTATTTTCCGAGGTGTAATCGATCTTGGGACAGTACCTCCACAGATAAAACATCATGGATGTGAAATGTTGCATGACCTGCTGAGTAATTCCAACATGTTCCGAATCCATCTAGAAGAGACACTGTACCATTATGCACCACACAAACAGTGCCAATCGCCGTAAACACACACCGAAACTACGTGGTGTTGGCAGGATGCTCTCTGGGCCCAGTTCGATGCCCCAGGCTGAAGCAGAGGTGGGAGCAATACAACTCAGTATCTGGGTACACCTTGCTGTGTACTCGCCGCATTATCCCAGAACTCACCGCTATCCAACTCCACAGTGTAGGTAGGCATCGGCTCCAGCGACAGCCGATAACTGTCGAACCTAGCGTCAATCAACCGCCTGTCCACACGCAGAGAGCAGTTGGCCGCCGCCATCGTGCTCCGTCCTCACTCCCAGCTTGAGTCTGTGCGCATGCGCCTCGGGCAGCTTGCCGGGAGTTGGAGTTTCTAATGGGTTTTCAGATTGTTGACTAACAGAAAATCATTCCCTTTCCTTCAATAATGTAATGTTATACTTAATAACCTTTCTTTCATTTAACCGACTTGAATATTTTAATTTATTTAGGATTGGGGTCAATTGACGACGGGGGGAATATTTATAACAGCGCACCTGCTGACTGACACGGTAAATTGTGGTTAAAAAGCGACATAAATGATCAAAAAATCTTTCTTTTAGTTTCACATTTTCGCTTTCCGGTGCGTTTTGCCTTATCTCCAGTAGCAGGCTGCTTATCGTTTGATTTCGGCGGGAACTCGCTTCCAGGAACGCGGGTGCCGGGGGAGTAGTGTGTGGTGTTGGTGCGTCTCCTTGGATCCGAGACATTAGGGCGGAGGAGGTGAGCGTGAGGGAACTGAGGGGCGTGAAAGTGGCGGGAGGAGGGATAGGGCCCGAAGGGTAAAAGGGGTGTGAAATGAGCGAGTTGAGGGGCGGCCGTGATGAGGGCTGCAGATGTTCAGTTTCTTTTCTCAAACATTGAGCAGTAGGTTCCAAGTTCACTCACTGCCAAACGTTCCTCATATTTTCCTGTATCCCCTGTCCATGTCCTTGCATCTGTATCCTCTAACCATTGTCCCACTGGCAAATATGAATGATTGTATTACCCTGCAACCATGCCTTGTTGATGAAAATACCACAACCCTGGAAACTCCCATGCGTTCTTTCGAGGGTCATCGCCTCCTTCCTTGATAATGTTGTCCTGAACTAAAAACAATGATTTGGTTTATGAATGTTCAGAGAAACACTAAAGCTGCCGACGTTTGAATCTTGAGCAAAGAAATGCTAGAGGAATTCATCCGGTCGGGCAGCATCCGTGGATATAAATAGTCAAATCTTCAGCATTTCTTTGTCACATTTATAAGATTTTTCATTCTTTTGTTCTGAATGCCTTTTGTGTGAATGTCAATATGTCCTGCCTCCTTTGCACGTTATCCCCAAAGTACCTTTGTTACTACCAACTCAGGAATTGTGCTGTTGAACCTGTATTCACATCCCTTCTGCAAAGGGTATTGTCCTGACCCATCTTGAGAGCAATGCTTCATACGCCAGACTGACATGCAGACAGTCATACTCTGACTTCAACTTGCCATTTAACACAATCATACCTCAGAGGCTTGTAGATAAACTGTCCTTGCTGAGACTTAACACCTCTTTCTGCTACTAGATTTTTGACCGAAAGACCAATCATTCTGGGTTGGGAACAAAATATCAAGTCCCATCACACTGAGCACTGGTGCACCTCAGAGCTGTGTGCTCAGCCTGCTACTGTTCACACTGCTGACTCACGACTGCACTGCTAGATTCAGTTCTTACAGAATCCTCAAACTTATGAATATTAGTGGGCCTAATCAACAACAATAATGAGTTGCATTACAGAGGGGTTGTTGGAAGCTCATAAAATAATGTGAGAACAACAACCTGAGTCTTAACATGGACAAGACAAAGGAGACAATTGTAGATTTCAGGAGGATGCAGGCCAACCATTCCCCACTACACCTCAATGGTTCTGTTGTGGAGAATGTGGCAAGCACAAAATTCTTTGGCATGCATATAAAGGGCTGACCTATCCTGCACTCACAACACCTCCCCATTAGACAGGAAGGTGCAGCAGCGCCTTCATTTCCTAAGGAGACTGATGAGGGCAAGACTACTGGCCATCTTCTTGACAATCTTTTACAGGAGCACAACTGTTTGGCTGCATCATTATGTGGTGTGATTGCTGCAAAGCATCAAACTGGAAGTCTAAACAGAATCGTTAAAACAGCCAAGAGGATCACTGGGGTCTCTCTTTCCTCTATAAATGACATTTACTGGGGTTGTTATCTAAATAAGGCTCAAGGAATTATAGAAGTTCCTTTCCATCCAGTGCACGTTAACTTTAACCCACTACCATCAAGAAGTTGGTACAGGAGCATCAAAACCAGGACTGCTAGGTTGGGACTAGCTTCTTTTTGAATTTTTGTACCCTTGAAAGTCATTCCAAATATTTACATTTATTTGTTTTGATTATTTATGTGATCATTATGCACTGTGTATTGTGTGCTTTTGTGTGTGCACCATGGTCTGGAGAGGTGCTGTTTCGTGGATTTTAAAATATACAATTAGATGACAATAAACGAACTTCTGTATGTTATTTATTAGTCATTTGCTATATTATTCACAAAGTAAAATCACAAAACTTTAACTATTCTAATGTCATAGTATTTGTATTGAGTTGTGATACTAGCGTAGGTGATAATGAGGGAAGACTGAAGAACATCAAAGTTCCAATAATTCTGTCTGGATGCCTGGAAACAAATTGAAATTGGACATTTTCCCAAGCTGATGAACTATTTTGGAATTAACTCCATACGATGAAGGGCTAAGGCCCAAAATGTTCGTTGAACATCTTTACCTCCTATGGACGCTGCAGGACCTGCTGAATTCCTCCAGCATTATTGTGTTTTTATTTGACTCCTATCTGCTCATTTGAAACACTTTTTTTTGTTAAGATAGTCTGTAACATGTTTGTATATTTTTTAAAAACCAACGTCAGAAATCTCTGTGCTTAATTCATAGCATAAATCTTTGTCCGATGCCCTTGAAGTTTATCAGTTCCATTCTCTACTGTCCACACACTGAATCAAAACAAGTATAGTGTTCAAATATCCTAAAAAGATCTGTATGAAGCTTACTTAATGAGGTCTTGGGGAAATGTAGTTGTAAAAACTAAAGGCCTCTTTTTTTTTTCCATGATCTTCAATGCTAATGTGTTCTTGTTATGTGTTAGCAATTTGAAATGAATAAAGACGTACAACTCCGAGCAACTATAAACCAGAAGTTGATAGAAACAGGCGAACGAGAACGGTAAGGCAACTTCCATATTGAATGTATTTTATATTTTCTAAATACAGTAAAATCCCCATTATTCGGCACTCAATCAACTGGAAACAAGCAACTGTATCAAAAATAAATAAATAGATTTCAATTTTATAAGACTGGGCAGGGGAGTGCTGAGACTTTATTTAGTCATACAGCTCAGTAATGCCCTTTTGGCCCATGAGCCCGTGCTGCCCAATTACACCCAATTAGCCAGCAACCCCAGTATGTTTCGAAGGGTGGAAGGAAACCTGAGCCTCCAGGGAAAACCCATGTAGACTACACAAGATTGGAACCCCAGTCCCGATCACTGGCGCTGTAACAGCAATGTGGTAACTGCTACACTAACTGTGCCACTTAATTGATCATACGTAGTTTGCTCCACTGAACTAGCAATGCTCCTCAATGCATGTGCATTCTTTTCACTGTTGCTACTTGTGTGGAGGTAAGTTGGGCCATCGGCACGGGGGAAGGTGCACCGAAGAACCGAGCAGGTGACTGGGCACTTGCATGGCGGTGAGTCGGGTTGTCTCTATTAGTATTAGGTATAATTGTAAGGCTTTATCTGTGAACTTGGGGAAGTGAGTTAATTCTGGCGGCAGCATGGTGAACATAGTGGCTAGCGCAACTCTTATAGCGCCAGTCACCAGTGTGGAATTTTAATTTTGTAAATTACAGGAATTACTTGATTAAAGTGAACTTTATATAATTAAAGACTACAATAATGATATATTTTCATATTACTTTACATTTAGCATGTTTGTCTTTTCAATGGTGTATTCTGAATTCAGGTGTATTAGTTAGGCATTTCCAACATCTCTGCAATGGGGATCTTTACTGTAATTGGACTGTCATTCATTCTGATTTGTCCTTTTTGCCTCCAGTCTGAAGGAGCTACTCAGAGCAAAACTCACTGAATGTGGATGGAAAGATCAGTTGAAAGCACACTGTAAAGGTACATATTGGTTGGGGGAAGAAGGCTGATCAAGGAGATCTTGATATTTGTTTTGTGTTGATAAATGTTCTTGTTGATGTTGGGAAATTTAACTGCAGGCTTATTGATCAAGGAGATGAGATGATGATCAGATGGGATTATTGTGTATAAATAAGTCCTATGTACAGAAATTCTTGCTGCAGCAAAGGAGGTGTATAAGTAAAAGCTGTGCAAGATGCACCAACTTCCACACTATAAATTAAATTGCCATAATATTCCAAGACAAAAAGAGATAAATAGAGAAGGGTAGATATAAAAGTATCCACATTTGCAATTAGTGCAAGATGAGTGACGTATCAATAACGCAGACAGATCTTTCAGTAATTCCGGTGTAGTTTATGGTTAGAGTTATAATAGTGCAGAGAGGTTCAAGAACCTGATAGCTGTTGAATGAAAATTGTACTTTAACCTAGAAGTGCTGGACTTCAGACTTCTGTATCTTTTGCCTGAGGTAGCAATGAGAAGAGGTTTTGATTTGGATAATGGGGAGTCTTTATTATGTTAACTTTCTTGAGGTAGAGACTCTCATAGACATTGTCAATACATGGAAGGCCAATGCCTGTGATGGGCTTGACTAGGTTTGCTTCTTTCTGCAGCCTTCTGCATTCCAGGGCACTCAAATTACCAAGCTAGGCTGTAATGCAACCAGTCAGTATGCTTTTCACAGTGCTCCTTTAGAAAGTAGATAAAGTTTTCAACGACATGCCAAAGGCATCTTAAAAAGCAGAAGCGTTGGTGTGTCGTCTTCATGGCTGTCTCATTGTACTGCCTCCAGGAGAAGTCCTCCAATATGTGGACTCCCAGGAATTTGAAGGTGCTAGCTCTGTTCACCGTCATCTCCTCAATCAAGTGCGTGGTCTCTCAGCCTCCCTTTTGTAAAGTCCTAAATAAGATCTTTGATATTGCTGATGTTGTGAGCCAGATTGTGGGCCTGATACTACACAACCAGGTTCTCAATCTCCATCCTATATTTTGACTAATTTCCAATTATTTTGAAAACCACAGTGGTTTTCTGAGTAAAATTATAGATTGTATTGGAACTGAACTTGGCTTTGCATTTGTGTGTGTAGAGATTAGGATGAGGATTTGAATCTTCTCCTATCCCCATATCATTGGCTGAGGAAGGAACTCTGGCCTGTATGTTTTCAAATATTGTGATAAGCATAAATAGGTTATCATTCAAATCAATATTTTTCTAATAAGTGAACGTAGGGAGGCTGAAGAAAATAAATAACTGGTGGTAAAAGTTGGAAAAGCAGATTAAATGAGAGTAATAGGAAACAGAACTATTTCTGGATAAAGGGTCAGATATTTAGAAATAAGATGAACAGTAATTTCTTAATTGCAGTTCATTTGTTGAGCTTATTAAATCCTGTGAATGGTTGACCTTTGAACCAAGGGAAATGGGAACCATACAGAAATCGTGCATGGACATAGTGGGCTGAAGGTCCTATTTCTGTTATTTCCATCTCTGCATCTTGGTCACTCTGATAGTTCACTTAAACACTGCCATTAGAAGGAGGCAGGAAAAATGAAATGAGGAATGAGGACATTGAGGATCACTACCGGGTACTGTGTCACTTGGTCCATTCCTGAGTGCTCATGCACACAAGTAAACTTGGAAAACGTTTTACGAAATCCATTGATGTAAAGATTGTGCAATGATGACAGATGTTTGGCAGCTTGGCAAAGTCCAGTGACACCTGTAATTAATTGGAAGAAGATTAACATTGATGATGAGAACATTCCTTAATCAAATTCAAAATACAATCCAACTAAAAAGCCCAGAAAAGACCATTTGACTTGATTTCTCTCTATATGGCATATTAGACTATGCTATCCAATTAGAGCAGTTTGATTAAAGAAATGTATTGAAGAACAATAGCTCTTTCTAGGATACACAATGATATTGTTTGGTGCTGTTCTGTTTTTCTCAGATATGTTTAGGCTTTACAGAGTTAGGTTCTACAAGAAAGTTTGCTGAATGTATTATTGAAATTTGTTGGCATGTGAATTTTAACTCTAATATTGATATCTGCCATTTTTGTTGCCATTTAATTTAAAACACAAGGGATAATATTAGTGGATTTTAGAAACTAGAGTAAAATGTTACGCTGTTGTGTATGATGAAACAATTACCCTTAACCCAATGGATTTCAAAAGTGCAAAATCTCAAGATTTGAGATGAATGTGAGAGTCATTTTTCTTCTGATTTTGAAATTGCTTTCCTCAACTGCTATAGATGTGATCAGAGAAAAGGGATTGGAGCATGTTACAGTAGATGATTTGGTGGCAGAAATAACTCCAAAAGGAAGAGGTCTGTATGTGTTAATTTATATGAAGTACTTGTATACCAATGATGAAATACTAGTGAATATGTCGATCCATCCTTTGCTTGCCGATTTAGTCTGTGAATCTCCTTTGGGATTTTCTCTTCAAAATAGTTATATTTAAGAGGTGACAGTACAAGGGAGACAAAAGTGTCCTTTTTCCTGGAAGTACAGTAAAAGTCTTAAAATCCATACTGCTCTGGGATTGGGTCGGACCGGTTTTTCCAGATCCTCAGGCAAACTTTTAAAATTCAAATTTAAAGAGAATAAACAGGTAAATTTTGATTGTTTATTAACAGAACAGTTTTTCATATAAACTACAAAGTACGAAAGAATAAGTATTTTTTCATGCATTTCCATGACTTCCGCATGGTCGCTTGTTACTGCTGTGCACCTGTGGTGCTTACACATGCATGCACGCCCAAAAGTCCGGATGCAGGCAAATAGCGCCTTTGGAAGACTACACAAAAGAGTCTGGAAAAACAACCAACTGAAAAACCTCACAAAGATAAGCGTATACAGAGCCGTTGTCATACCCACACTCCTGTTCGGCTCCGAATCATGGGTCCTCTACCGGCACCACCTACGGCTCCTAGAACGCTTCCACCAGCGTTGTCTCCGCTCCATCCTCAACATCCATTGGAGCGCTCACACCCCTAACGTCGAGGTACTCGAGATGGCAGAGGTCGACAGCATCGAGTCCACGCTGCTGAAGATCCAGCTGCGCTGGATGGGTCACGTCTCCAGAATGGAGGACCATCGCCTTCCCAAGATCGTATTATATGGCGAGCTCTCCACTGGCCACCGTGACAGAGGTGCACCAAAGAAAAGGTACAAGGACTGCCTAAAGAAATCTCTTGGTGCCTGCCACATTGACCACCGCCAGTGGGCTGATAACGCCTCAAACCGTGCATCTTGGCGCCTCACAGTTTGGCGGGCAGCAGCCTCCTTTGAAGAAGACCGCAGAGCCCACCTCACTGACAAAAGGCAAAGGAGGAAAAACCCAACACCCAACCCCAACCAACCAATTTTCCCTTGCAACCGCTGCAATCGTGTCTGCCTGTCCCGCATCGGACTGGTCAGCCACAAACGAGCCTGCAGCTGACGTGGACTTTTTACCCCCTCCATAAATCTTCGTCCGCGAAGCCAAGCCAAAGAAGACAGTAAAAGTCTTAAAATCCATACTGCTCTGGGATTGGGTCGGACCGGTTTTTCCAGATCCTCAGGCAAACTTTTAAAATTCAAATTTAAAGAGAATAAACAGGTAAATTTTGATTGTTTATTAACAGAACAGTTTTTCATATAAACTACAAAGTACGAAAGAATAAGTATTTTTTCATGCATTTCCATGACTTCCGCATGGTCGCTTGTTACTGCTGTGCACCTGTGGTGCTTACACATGCATGCACGCCCAAAAGTCCGGATGCAGGCGAGAGTTTTTGAGAAGTCTGGATTCTTGGGTGGTCCAGACTTCTGCCATCTGGATTTTCAGACTTTTACTGTAATAGTTAGTCCACACATTATTGTTTCTATATATTTTCTTCAACTTTGGAAATCTAATTTGAAACAAATAATGAGCATATAGTTAATAACAATGAATATGATTAATATTGTAGATTTTTAATATAGGAACAGAAAATTCAAACTGTTTACAGAAGACTAATCAAGCAAAAATAGATGAGATCTGCACTTTTCAGTGAAAGGTGATTTGAAGTCAAGGGGCAAGGGAATTCTGAAATGTGGGACTGACCCAGATGCTGATGAAACCAGGATAATCCTTGTTCGAGTATTGTGCAAGAACAACACCTTGTATTATGCCAGATAGCATCAACATTGACCTCCAGTCCTTGTTCACCCTCTCTGTCTTTCTCTGTCCTTCAGTCTCCCCTCCACTAGCTCCCCTTCCCCTTCTCTCCCTTCTATCAGAGAGCTATTCTTCTTTCCCTCTGCGTTCTCCCCATCCCTTCTCACTATCTCTTCTATCCTCCCATCTGTGTCCACCTATTATCCATTAGCTTGTGCTTCTTCCCCTTCTTCCATCCTTCCCACTCCCCTACCTTTTTATTCCAGCGTATGTTTTTTTTTCTGATGCCCTATGCCCTTGGTTGCCCTTTGCTTCTGCGTGACCCGATGAGTTTCACAAGCTCTTTTGTGTTTTGCACTCGACCCCAGCATCTGCATATTTTCTTGTTTAATTTTGTTTTGGAGCAGCTGTTAGCCTGGAAGATAAAGAGTGGGATAGATGAAACCATAAAGGATTTCAATAAAAAGTGTCAAAATGTAAATGAAAGCACTGAGAGACATATTTTTCTCTGTGATGTCATTGAGTGAAGGGTAAGGTGAATATTAACTCCTACTGTGACTAACTAGTTCAATCATCCAGTAATTTCCATCATCTATAAATCACAGCACTTTCCACATTCAACATGTGAGAAAGTTTAGTGTACGATTTTGTGTTCTGATGACATTTTCCTCTCTTTTGAACATTCTGATTGTACCTTTAAGTTTTAGGATGTTGCAGCATTCTATTTATACATTAGCATTGTTCTAACATTTTTTACACTGAGAGTGCTCAGTATATGGAACAAGCAACCAGAGAAGGTAGTTTGGGCAGTTATTATTGCAATGTTTAAGAAATATTTGGTGGTTACATGGAGAGGATGGGTTTAGGGAGATAAGGGACCAATTACATGGGACTGGTGTAGGTGGGACATTTTGATCGACTTGGGCAATTGGGCCGAATGGCCTGTTTCTAAATTGAATGGCGGACTAAATATTTGCAGTAGTGTGCATGATTCCACATTGCCTATGACTTGCAAAGTATGCCCACGTTCTGGTGACTACTTAAAATATACCATTTATGAAAACATTCCTTTTTATATGCTCCTTGTATATAATTTAACTTTTCAGTGTATTCAATTTTTTTTAATGTTTAAATTTAATTAAAATTTAAAAAATTTAAATTTAGACATACAACACAGTAACAGGCCATTTCAACCTTCATGTCCGCACCACCCAATTTACACCAATTGACCCCCCCCCCCCCCCCCCCGATACATTTCGAATGATGGGAAGAAACTGGAGCTCTCAGGGAAAACCCACGTTGACATGGGAAGAATGTATAAACTCCTTACAGACACCACAGGATTCAAACCCGGGTCCGGTCCTGATCGTTGGCACTGTAAAGGCATTGCGCTGACCTGAATCTGTTATCTTGCTGAGCTGATAACCTGCCCACTGTCTCTTGTAATTGTTTATGATTTGCCATATCTGATTCAAAAAAAAACCAAAAAATTATTTTTCTATCTTTTTATTAACATAGTATACATAGCATTAGGAAACTAGTAATAACACAATTAAAATGGTATATCCAAGTCTACTTAGTATATCATATATAAATTCCAAAGAGTGAAGATGAGACAGTTAAGAAATAATTCTCCTTAAAAAAAACAGAGATAAAGAATGAATCATATATATATTTTTTTTTTAAAACAACTAATTTAAAAAAAAACAACTGAGCGGCCTATCCCGAGGATTTGTCAAATGGTTTAAAACAAAAATGGCAAGAATTATATTACATCTGGAAAGGAAGAGTTAATTCATAGAATAATGGCAATAAACAACAAATTTAATACAATTGAATGTTGCTGCTTTGAGTCACACAGGTGCAGGTCTTTTAATATGCTGTTTCTCATGGACTTCATGGTGATGTTCCAATGCTATTTAATTTGCACTTAACATGTTGATTAAGGTTAGGACATAAATATTTTTATGTTAACTGTGAACCTTGGAAAGAATTAAAACAACAGCAAGGCAATGGAAATCAAAGAAAAAGGAACATTTGACATTATATTCTTGATAACAATAACCCCAAGCATCTTTCAAGTGCATGATATGGAATGAAATGCTCAGAAATAAGAGGTGTCAGAAGTGAGGTAAATACAGTATCATCTGACTTGATGACTGTAAAGTGATTAGGTTTAGAAGCCTGAGGACTTACTGGAGTGCAATAGGAAAATATTGTCTGATACGAAGACTGTGAACTTGATTCTGGTCGTGGTGAATGACAACCCAGCCAGATGATGGAGGACTCTCAATCTCTGAGTGAAAATTCAACAAGACTAGTGACTGAGAGGGTAAGCTTCCTCATCAGGGAGTTTGCAGCTGAAGCTGAAGTTAACTCAAGAGCTTTTGAGAAGCTTTTAGAAAAGAACTGGATAAAAAGATGCTATTGGAACCAGAGGGGTTGAGTTATCAGGAAAGGCGGCTACTTTCTGGAATGTAGGAAGCTGAATAATGACTAATATAGAGGTTTGTAAAATCATAAGGGATAGGGATAAGGCTTTTTCCCAGGATAGGAGAATCTAAAACTAAAGGGCACAGGTTTTATGAGAGAGGGGAAAGATTTCAGAGACCTGAGGGGCAGGTTTTTCCTCACAAAGGCTGAATGGTATATGGAAAAGGCTGTCAGAGAAAGTGGTAGAGGTGGGTATATTTACAACATTTAAAAGACATTTAGGCGGATACATGGATTGGAAAGGATTCGAGAGATATGTGGCAAATGCAGCAAAATGGGGCCAGCTTGGATGGTCACCTTGGTTGGCATGGTTGAATTGGGCCAAGGGGCTTGATTCTATGACTCTCAGTGACTCTAATGTGACTTCTATACAAAATCACATACACCCTACACTCATCCCTAACCAGAGTCCTGCCTACTGTCCTTAGTAAGTACTTTATCTGAGAACTCTCGTTAGTGCTATTATTAGTATGCTTCTTCTTTTCCATAATTTAGTGCTAAATATCCACATTTTATGGATTAATCCTGCTCCATTTATCAGCCTCCATCCCCATCTCAAAGCCATATTTGAATTCTGGTGCAATGATTGGCTCTCTCAAGAGCCCCTGCTCTCACCACCTCTACCATTGTTGGAGGAGAGAAAGGAATCTATTCCCAACGTGTCATCTTGTTGTTCTGAATTGTGCTTTGCAAACTGCTCCATTAACACTAGAGCATGGGCGGGTGGGCAACCTTTTACTATGTGTGGGCTAGATGGTATGTCAGTGCTTGAACAGTGGGCCACACTGATGCTATCATTAAATAAATAAATAAATAAATAGATAGATACATTGATAAATTAATAGATAGATAGATGGAATGAATACAGTGGTGCATTTCAGGTCAGGGAAGGCACCTTCAAATCTGGAAATGCACCAAAAGTCACGAGTTGGTCATTAAAATTACAATTTAAAAAGAAAACAGATCAAAAAGGAGAAAAATTAGTCACAGTGAAAACAAAATAACTAACCCCAAAACAGACCGCAGTGAGAGGGGGAGAATGTCGTAATGGAGAGCAGGAAAGTCACACAAAGAGCGGGGCTCTCACGCAAAGAGAGGGACATGTCGCAGAGAGAGGTTGAGTCACACACAGAGGAACTGACAGAGAAGCATTTACGCACAGATAGGGGGAGCCACGTATACAGTGGGATTCACACACACAGAGAGGGAATCCAACCCAGGGAGAGGAAGTGTGACACTCTGAGAGGGAATCCAATACAAAGAGGCAGATGATGGCAGAAAAACGAGGAGTCACACAGAGAGATGGTATATATACACACAGAAAAAGTCTCACATACATAAACAGTGAGAGAGAGGAGTACCACATAGAGATAAGTTGAAAGAGCATTACAGAAAGAGGTGGTGTTGCAGAGAGAGAGAGAGAGAGAGGTGTATCTTACAGACATGGATTTCATAGAGAGGAGAAGGCTCTCATAGACAGCGGGATAATGTCACCATGAGAGTGGGGAGAATATCACGAGGGAAGAGGGGTGGGAGTGTCATGCAGAGGGCAGGGGTTTACCTCCAAGCACAGAGAGCAGGGGAGCCACACACACAGAGTGAGCCTCCCAAAGTCACGAGGGAAGGAGGGTGGAAGTATCATGCAAAGGGCGGGGGGTTGCCTCCAAGCACAGAGAGCAGGGGAGCCACACACACAGAGTGAGCCTCCCAACGCATTGAGAGCAGATGAGCCGCGCACTGAAGGTGGGAACCATGCAGTGTGGGGAGAGCCTCACACCAAGGGGGGCAGCCACTCACCGGGCTGGATAAATTTGGATCCAGCCCGCGGGATGTAGGTTTCCCATCCCTTCTCTAAGAGCCTACAGGGATGAAAGGAATAATGCACAAGAAATATGAATTGGTGCATTCTTGCTGTCAACGTGTGTATTGTGATAAATAATGTAGAAATTGGATTAGTGTAACTTTTCTAATGTGAAATGATCTGATTTCAGGATGGAAACTTGTCTTGTTTATTGCTTTTAATTTTATTTAAAAGATTCCATCAATTCTGTTTTTGACTTGCTTGTCTTTATTTCAGCCCTGGTGCCAGACAGTGTGAAGAAGGAGCTTTTACAGAGGATAAGGACCTTCCTTTCTCAGCACGCCAGTCTCTAAGCATAAGATGACCAAACTACATTGCCATTTCTTTATTATTTTAGAACATGTATTAATTCAATTATCAAAATGACTCCCATTTGAATCTGCAATTTTATTTTTGTGATGAGCTTTTGTGACAATTTTTGATAGGTTTTTTTTAACGTTCTTAGCTATGTTTCACAAACAGCTTTTCTACTCACCCTCCTATATTTTCCTTGGTATGTTTAAAAAAATATTCACTGAAATAAAACTATTTTGAAGCTATTATTTTCCTGGATGTGTTTTAATTTTGTGATTTTTTTTTTGTTCAGAAAGTAAGTGCTCTTATGGCTAATTTCTGAAGCTGCCACTCTGCGAATCAGCCTGTTGATATTTTAACAGTTGATCAAGCTCAACTTTAATACTCTATTTCCTAAACTTCTGCTTTTACTTCCTCTCTTAGCTATAACAAAGATAGGTTTATCCTTGTCCTCTATCTTCATCCCAATAGTTTCCACATTCAATGGATCTGGCTCTGTAATTTCCAGCTCATTAAGATCCCAGCGCCAGACAGATCCCACCCTTTCTTCATTCTGAACTGATCATTCCCTCTGCAATCTCTTCCAAAGATCTTCTCATGCACGTACCAAAAAAACTCAAGATGCGCTACCTGCCCTTTTACTTCTTCCCTTCCTATCTAGGACAGGGGTGGGCAACCTTTTAATTTTAATTTAGACATACATCACGGTTACAGGCCATTTTGGCTCACAATTACGTACCAAGGGTGTAGGTTAATTGGGCGGCACGGACTCATGGGCCTGTTACTGTATTGTATGTCGAAATTAAAAGGTTGGCCACCTGTGATCTAGGATTTCAAAGAGTTCTTCCTGAGCAGACCTGGTAGGCCAAAGAGTATGTTCCCATGCTGTGTTTTTGTATGTTCAGAACTGGGTATCCTGGCACATGAATCATTCAGTAGTAATGGTATGATGGGATGTATTGTGAGTAAAAAGGTAAAGATAGCTGTTCCAACTACACAGAGCTCCAGTGGGACTATATCTGGAATAATGGATACTAATTTGGCCCCTCTAAGGAATTATTTGCTTCCAATAGAGGGAGTGCAATGAATATTTACAGTATTACTTCCAGGGGTGCGGTATGGTCTGTGAGAAGAGACTGGACAAATAGCCTCTTGATTTTTAGAAGAATAAGTAACCTCATTAAAATGTGCAAAATTCTTGCATGACTTGATAGAGTAAATGCAGGAAAGGCATTTCCAGTCTTGGGTCACCAGAACTGCAGGTTGCTGTCTCCAAAAAAAAGTCTACCACGTGGATTGAGGTAAGCAGAGAGGCACGTGGTTGCAGATGCTGGAATCTACTCAAGGAGGAACTCAGCATCTCGACCCAAAACATTAATCATCACTTTCCTTCCACACTTTTCAGTTTAATCCACATTTAAAATTTGTGTAAGGAATAGAAAATTCTCTATTTATATATTTTATTCAATCATTTTTGAAGATTCAGGAAATCTGCAGAAATAGTGCATAAACAATTCCTTCCTTGGGGTGCATTGCAGTTTTGTGATGAATAATATTCAAAATTTGCTGGTTGCCAAATATATTTTTGAGATCCTTTGAAAATTAATTCCACTTTTTATATAATGCATTGGTTCTGTATCTTAGAAAACATTGGCTAAAAAAAAACTGGGAGGTAATTTGATTTGTGAATAATAAATTGCTGAAAAGCTTTGAGTAAGACATTAAGTGTTTACTGAAATAACTGACAGAAGTGTATTTGAATGCAAAGTACTGATTAATTTGCAGTTGGTTGAAATTCTGAAACTAGTTAACCTGTTTTAGAAAACATATTAAAAGTTCCTGAGCATTCCAATATTTCAAGGCATTTATATATTGTTTCTCAGTTGAATGTATTGATAATAATTAGAACATAGAGTCCTGCAATTTTGTTTTCCTTTTCAGATACATATTCTGCTTTGAAACTTACTACAGAATCTGTTTCCACCTTATTTACAGGGAGTACATTCTACATTCCAACTCGTTGCAGCTTATAAACATGGTCTCCATCCCTGAAGTGGCTCCATTTGTCTTCTGATTTGGCCTCCTCCCAATGGAAAAGGTTTAACCTCCTACCAGCTTGTAGTCAGATTCAAATTCTCCATCTACCTTGAGATTTGATATGACATTCTCTGCCGTTTACGTGACAAGTAATGTACTATAACACCACAGCAACCCCAGGCTAAGTAGATGTCTCTCTCATTGGATACATTCTGGGTTTGTTAATAATAAAATTTCAAATGTTATTTCAATTTCAACAGTTGGGTTAACTTAATTTTTCAATTGTTTTACAACGTTCATTTTGCAAACAAGTGAAATGGTAAGTCTCAATATATTCAACACCAGTGAATAAAATCAGTTCTGAACAGATTGTTGTGGGTGGGAGAGACTGGAATGGTGTTAAATGCCATTCAGTATGGAGCTTTCACTATTTCCTCCCAGACCTCCAGAAGCGTTGCTATGATGCTGTTCTTTTGAATTTTTGCCCTTCACATGGGAGATATTCTGTTCCTTAAATGAAAATGTTCATACTTCTGCACTGTCAGTTCATCTCATATCCTTCTTGATTTTTTGTTTTGGATGCTTTAAGAAAATTTTTGGACCAGAAGATCTCATTTTGAAACCCATGTTTTGTTTGCTAATTTTATTCCAAGGCAATTGATGTAAAATATTAACTCTTTCTCTCTGCCCACTTATGCTTCTTGTTATGTTTTTGTATATCCAGTCACTCTGGCTGAAATTGCAAGGATTGGCCTAACGGCTACTAATTGTTCTTTTCCATAAGAGTTAACTGATGTGGCCACATGGAGTCTTTTGCTAGCAGGTGAGTGTGGTTACAAGTTATCATAGTGAAAGCTAGCCTAATGCCTCTTTAGTAAAGTACTCTCTTCTGATGTTTCATTGCTGAACAAAAGAAATAGAAGCAGGAGAAGGCCAATTGACTGCTATTGCAAACCTGGTCTCCATTTAACACCCTCCATTTGATTATAAAAATTACCAAAAAAATGTTATTTAAGTGAAGTGAATAAGAAAGAAATCAAAGGAATTATAGATACTATTCAGACAGATACATGGATAGGAAAGGTCTGCCAAACACAAAGAAATAGGGTTTGCTCAGTTAGACAACTTGGTCAGTATGGACGACTTGGTCTAAAGGACCTCTTTCCATTCTGTTTAACTCTGACTCCATTAACCTAATGTTTGTGCCAGATTAATGACATCTATTAATATCCATGAGTTATAAGGAGAAATTTTAACAGTCAAGATACAATTGTACAAAGGTCATGCCCATCAAACTAATTAAATTCTTTGATATAATCATCATTTTAGTATAGAGAAATATCTGTGACATTCAACAAGATGCCAAATAAAATCATGGCTAATCCACAAAGCGGAGTCGATTCGTTTTTGGAGGGGGTGGGTAACCATATGAAGCTCCGTACAAAAGCTCTCCAACAAATCTGTACTGCTTCTGCAGGATAATAGCAACCCAATGGCAGTGAGATGATCACAATACAACTTTAGTGATATTAACTGACTGGGAATCTTCAACATTTATGTTAGGATATTCCTATAGATTCACCTCAGCACTTTCCATATCATAGCAACTCATTGTCCTTTTTTAATTTTTTTTTATTTTTCACACTATGAACCATACTGACCAAAATACACACAAACATTTCCCTCTTGAATATACACAGTGTTATTTTCTCCCCTTTTCCCCCCTCCCTTCCCTCCCTCCTTCACCCCCCTCCCCACCCACTCAACGTTCAACCTATATGATACATTAAACCCATTAAACAATGTCCTTCTTGATGTGCTTTCCGAGAGCTTGGAAGCAGATAGACAGTTTCAATTTTCACTTGTGTTTCTTTATAACAATAGCATCTGGTAGCCATCATAAACTGGAGTTTCTATCCAATTACAGGAAGTGAAACAAGTCTAAACATGTTAGCTATTGATAATGTTTTAACCAGCAAAGATTACTGTGATGAGTGGTTATCTTCCTGGATCTAATTTTCATAGATTCTGATTGTGCTCAATTCCCAACACGTTTGTACTAGTCTTGCAGAAGTAAATTAGCTTAATCTATTGTTTGACGACTTAAATACATTGTATAAAGAGAGAATGCTGGGCATACTCTCAGTTCCGGCAGCAACTGCCCAGACAGTTAATGTTTCTGTTCGGGTATATTTCAAGCAGAGCTGGGAAACAAATTTGACTGAATTTAAAAATCAGGTGCAGAGGCAAGGGAAGAGGGAAGGTAAGAACAAAAAGCAAGATCAGTCATGGGGTGAAAGGTAGGAGAGACTAAATGTAATTGCTAAACTGCAGCCTGCATTTCAAATATGGATTCATAGTATGGATATGTAATTAATATAAATTCAAAATTTAATTTCTAAAGTATCTTGTATGATATGAATATTTCAATGTGCCAACCTTAAAGGTACTTTTGAAGAGTAACTTTGTAATAATTGAGGAAGTGCACCTACCAATTTACACCCAGCAAACTCCTACGTACTACCATTCAGGGATATATTTTGGTTAAGGGATAAATTTGAGTTTTATTAACATATTCTGGTAATATTTTTTTATCCAATGTGTGTGGCATATGTATTGCGAATGCACTGTGGTCTGGAGAAACATTGTTTTGTTTGGTTGTATTTATGCACAGTCAGATGACAATAAACTAGAACTTGATCTTGAAATGTTGAACACGGAACCGCAGAGAGAAAAGCCCTATTATTCTTCAAATTAGTTTAATGCAATGTTTTTAAGTTTACCTGAAAGAACTGACTATATAACATAGTTCCTCATGTGATGTTCCTTTAAATTTAAAAATTACAAAACAGCTCAATTATTTCTGTGGAAAACCAAAAATAAAACTGCAGGTGATGTTAATTTCATGTGGCGGCCCGCAATTGCAGAGATCGAGCTGGAACATCGCGCGGCAGCAGACGCAGACAGAGATCACTAAAGCAACTCCCAGGACAATGAACCAGCGGGGGTAGAAGCTGGGACAGCATCAGACTAACAACCCCAAAATGGCGTTGGTTAAGCTGCCCAGCTAACTCAGCAGAAGCAGGCTGGGGAAGAAAGGCATTCATATGCATGGATGTTCCTGCCCGCTACTGTTGTTTATGTGGATGGCTCAGTCAATCAGCAAAAATGGTGGGAACTTGAACAATATAAAAGTAGTCTCTCCAGCCCTAACAAAGGAGTGAACTTAACCTGCCACACTGTGTGTGTTTCTTTGGAGCGGTTAGCTACAATTGATGACACCGATAGTTTAGAAGGAATCTAAACCTAGCGATGGAGGACAAAGCAGCAGTCAGCGCAGTCGGCCTGAAGTTCCCGACCTTCTGGACAGTTCGACCTGGCGTGTGGTTCGACCAGGCATAGGCTCAGTTCCAGATCTGGGGCATCACAGCAGAGACCACCAGGTACTACTATATGGTCAGTGCCCTGGATCCACAGACTGCAGACAGGCCACCTTCAGAAGGCATTTACACTGCCTTCAAAGAGCTATTAACCGAGACGTTTGAACTCTCGCGGCGAGGGGCACGTTTGCTCCACCTGGATGGACTTGGAAACAGATCCCTGTTGGCACTCATCAACGAGATGCTGGCCCTCCTGGGAGATGAGCAGTCCAGCATCATATTTGAGCAGGCGTTCCTGGAACAGATGCCTGAAAACATGCATCTGCTCCTGGCAGATGTGGATTTCAGCGACCCCCAGAAAGTCGCAGCATGGGCAGACATTCTACGGAAACAAACAAAAGTGTCTGGCTACCGTGGGCCTCATAAAGAAGTACCGTAATCAGACCAGAGCAGTCCCAAGCAAGGAACAGCAGACGAGAGGCAGGAGCAAGTCCAGCAACAGATGATGCTTCTACCACCGGAAATGGGGCCCTGAGGCCTGCCGATGCCAGTTCCCCTGCAAGTTCCACGGAAACGACAAGGCTAGCCGTTGCTGATTGCCACAACAACTGGCCACCAAGAGACCCTCCTGTACGTCTGGGACCACCTGTCCGGCAGACACTTCCTGGTGGATACAGGAGCAGAGGTCAATGTGATACCCCCGACAGGATTGGACACTAGACGCAGGCTAGCGGGACCCACGTTGAGGGCAGCCAACAGCAGTATACGGACCCATGGCACTCGTAGGGCCGAGCTGCAGTTCAGGGGCAGTCACTTTTCGTGTGAGTTCACGCTGGCCGCAGTGGAACAACCACTCCTCGGAGCGGATTTCCTGCAAGCCCACAGCCTCCTAGTGGACCTTAATGGTAAGTGACTCATTCTCACCGAGACCTACCAGACCATCGCACTGAGGGGGGCTAGGTTTCCAGCAATGCACCTGAACTCCATCCAAAGCTCAAAGGATGAGTTCTCCAAGGTGCTAGCGGGATTCCCAGCAATCCTTTCCCCTCAGTTCACAGCAGAGATGCCTCGACACGACGTCAGACATCACATCCTGACCAAGGGCCCACCTCTCCATGCAAGGGCAAGATGACTTCCCCCGGAGAAGTTCTGACTGTCCAAGGAGGAGTTCAGCAAGCTCAAGGAGTTGGGTGTTGTTCGACGGTCAAACAGCCCACGGGCCTCACCCCTGCATATGGTGCCTAAAGCAACTGGGGGCTGGAGACAACGTGGCGACTATTGCCGACTCTACAAAGCCACCACCCCGGACCATTACCCTGTGGCACACATCCAGGATTTTGTGTCAAACCTGGACAGGGCAACAATATTTTCAAAAGTGGACCTCATGCGAGGATATCACCAGATCACGGTGCATCCTGATGACATCCCTAAGACGGCCATCATCACTCCATTTTGGCTGTTCGAGTTCCTGAGGATGCCATTTGGGCTCAAAAATGCGGCACAGACTAATGGACGCAGTGGGCCGAGACCTGGACTGCACTTTCATCTACGTCGATGATATCCTCGTGGCAAGTAGAACCCAGCACCTATGAAATCTCTGTAGTCATCTACAGGAGTTTGGCCTCACCATCAACCTGGCCAATTCCCAGTTTGGCCTGAACACCATCAACTTTCTGGGCCACCGGATTACAAAGGACGGGGCCACACCACTGCCCGACAAGGTAGAGGCCATCCGCAGCTTCCCGAAGCCCAGTACAACCAAAGGTCTGCAGGAGTTCATGGGGATGATAAACTTTGATCTCAGGTTTATCCCACCAGCTGCTCAGGTGATGCGCCCTCGTTCATCCTGATGTCCGGCAAGGAGAAGGACCTGACCTGGGATAACGAATCCGCACGTGTGTTTGTGGAAACCGAAGAAGCCCTGGCTGAAGCTGCACTCCTGACCCACCCCAGACCAGATGCACCCATGGCCCTCACAGTCGATGCCTCAGGAACAGCGATTGGTGGAGTCCTGGAGCAGCAGATAGAAGAAAGTTAGTACCCAATAGCTTTCTTCAGCAAACATCTGCAGCCCCCTGAACTAAAGTACAGTGCTTTCGATAGAGAGCTGCTGGCGCTGTACTTAACCATCTGCCACTTCCGGTACTTTCTTTAGGGGAGGGCTTTCACGGACCACAAACCACTGACTTTCGCCCTGGCTAAAATCTCCGATCCTTGGTCAGCCCGCCAACAGAGACACTTGTCTTACACTCTGAGTACACCACCAGCGTCAAGCACATCTCAGGCAAAGACAACATGGTCACGGACACCTTGTCAAGACACAGCATCCATTCCCTGGTCAACGGTCTGGACTTCGCAGCACTGGCAGAGGCACAGCAGCAGGACGACAAGATCCCACAGTACAGGACTGCTGTCACAGGCCTTTGGCTTCAGGACATTCCAGTCAGCACAGATACTACCACCCTCCTGTGCGACGTGGCTACCAGGCAGGTTCGACCTATTGTCTCAGTGGCATGGAGGCGACAAGTTTTTGACTCCATCCATGGGCTGGTACACCCATTCATCAGGACTACCGTCCGACTGGTGGCCAGCAAGTACGTGTGGCATAGATTGCAGAAATAAGTCCGGGGGTGGGCCAAGGCATGTACATAGTGCCAAACAGCCAAAGTTCAGCGACACACCAAGGTCACCCCACAGCCTTTTGAGCTAATGGTACGCAAGTTTGACCACATTCACGTGGACATAGTGGGACCCTTGCCAGTCTCTCAGGGCCACTTCACCCGGTGGCCAGAAGCAATCCCCTGGCCGACACATCCACCAGGTGCTGTGCCAAAGCTCTCCTCTCATCCTGGATTGCAAGATTTGGACTGCCACAGCACATTACTCTGACCGACGCGCACAGTTCACCTCCAGTTTGTGGACCAACATTGTCAACCTGTGGGGCGCTGAGCTACACAATACAATGGCATACCACCCACAAGCCAACGGCATGGTGGAGTATTTCCACAGGCACCTCAAGACCACCCTCATGACCAGTCTCAAGGGCCCCAACTGGGTGGACAAGCTACCATGGGCACTAATGGGCATCTGAACAGCACCGAAAGAAGACCTCCATGCATCCTCTGCTGAACTCTTCTACGGATCCCCACTCTCTGTTCCCGGGGATTTTGTTCCACGGGCCAGAGGACAGCAGGAGGAGACAACCACCTTCCTGTACAGGCTGCGTGAAAAGGTCAGTAAGGTCGTGAAAAGGTCAAGCTGCCCAGCTAACTCAGCAGAAACAGGATGGGGAAGAAGGGCTTTCCTATGCATGGATGTTCCCGCCCTCTATTGTTATTCATATGGATGACTCAGTCAATCAGCAAAAACGGTGGGAACTTGAACATTATAAAAGTAGTCTTTCCAACCCTAATAAAGGAGCGAACTTAACCTGTCACACTGTGTGTGTGTTTCTTTGTAGCGGTTGGCTACACTCAAATAAAATAAAATTGGTCAATGGGAGTTCCTTGCTATTGCAGCTGATGGAGCAAAGGTACTTAACAAAATGATATTCCAGTCTGAGTCCAGTCTCTCTGATGTAGAGGAGGTCACATCAGGTGCACTGGATGGAGTATATGACACCTGCATATTCACAAGTGAGGTGCTACTTCGCATAGGACTGTTTAAAGTCTCAGATGGTGGTGAGGAAGGAAATGTGAGTGCAAGTGTAGTAGTTCCTGAGGTCACAGGGTTAAGTACCAAGGGGGCAATTAATGGGAAAGGATGAGTGGGCAAGGTAGTCCCGAAGGAAGTAGTTCCTGCGGAAAATGGAGAAGGAAGGAGAGGGGAAGATGTGCCTGGTGATAGAATCAAGTTGTGGGTAGCAGAAATTGTGGAGGATAATATGTTAGATATGGAGGCTGGCAGGGTGGTTGGTGAGGACAAGGGGAATCCTGTCCTTGTTCATTTACAGGCAGAGGAGGCTAGAGTAGGTGTGCGGGAAATAAAAGACATGCAAATAAAGGCTGAGTAGGGGATACTACATGTTTTGAAGAAGGTGGTCATTTTGTATGTTTTAGATGGAAGACCGCATCCTGGAAGCAGATGCAACAGAGGAGGAGGAATTGAGAGAAAGGAATAGAATATTTACCGGGGTTAGGGTGTGAAGAACTGTAGTCGACCTAACTGTGGGAGTTGATGGGCTTATAGAAAATATCTTTAGTGAGTTTGTTTCCCGAGGAGACAGAAAGAAAGAGAAGAGTGTTTTCAGAAATGGACCAACTGAATTTGAGGACAGGGTGAAAGTTAACAGCAAAGTGGATAAAATTGACAAGCTCATCATGGGTGCAAGAGGCAGCATCGATGCAGTCATCGATGGAGAGTTGAGAAGCTTTGCCTGTGTAGGCTTGCAGTATGAATTGCTATAAATACAAAATGAATACAAAAGTTAGATATATGATAAATATTCACTGTTGAAATAAAATGGTGTTACAAGGTGCAGATAGTCCTCTTCTGGTGTTGGAGCAGTCCCTTATTAGTGTAACAAGGGGAGGTTCAAGACCCTGATAGCTGTTAGAAAGAATCTGTTCTTGGAATAGAGGTGAGTGCTGGAGGCAAATCTACAGACACTCAGTGATTTTGGAGGGAACACACTTGCTTCTCTTTCTCTGATTGTTAGAGTTGCTTCAGGCAATTTCTGCCTATGACAATTTTGTGTAGTATGACACTGTTATTATATGACAATAAATTAAATCTTGATTTTGTTCAGCGTGAAGGGATTTTGCTACCAACCTGGATTGGCTGTGATCATTCGGTCACGGTCCAGAATTCAGTTGGAGCGAGAGATGTTAAGTTCCAGAAAGGATAGTTTATCCACCAACCTCTAAGGTATGATTGTGTTGAACACCAAGTTGAGTTAATAAACAATAGTCTGGCATATGAAGCATCATTCTCTCGATGGGTCAGGTCAGAGTGGAGGCTCAAGACTATAGCATCATCTGTGGACCAGTTTGTACAGGATGGCCCACCCTCCTGATGACATCCTCTCCTAGACTCCTCCCTGGACTCCTCCCATGTGACCCTGGCCATAAAGGTCGAGTCCCCTCTTCCTTTTTTTTGAAACTTTATATTTAAAGATTTTATTACATGAATAAAACAAAGAAATTACATTTAAGGAAAAAATAAAAATGAAGTAATTATTGCAACACAACATTAATAACCTAACTTAAATCAATCTAACCCCCTCCCATTTATACGACCATTAAAAAAAAACTATATATAAAAAACCCCACCCTTCCCCCCCAAAATAAAGAGTGAAGAATTAATAAAGTTAGTAATATATATTAAAAAAAACACTCACAAACAAAAGAAAATAATAAGTAAAAATATTAACAAAAAAAGTTATCAAATCTAAAATATCACACATAAAACATATTTAAATCAGACTTAATTGCAAGTACTTAACAAATGGAGTCCACTTCAACTTATAAAAAGACATCTTATCTTGAATTGAAAAAGATATCTTTTCCATAATTAAACAAGACTTCATCTCTAAATACCACCTATCTAAGGTTAGTATATTTCTATCTTTCCAAGTAAGCACTATACATTTCTTAGCCACTGCTAAGGCTAAATAGATAAAAGAAATCTGATAATCATTTAAGCCTAAATCGATTAATGATTGCATATTCCCTAATAAAAATATATCAGGATCTAATACAACATAGATATTATATAAACTATTAAATATAGATTGAATACCTTTCCAAAACTGTTGCAATCGATCACAAAACCAAACTGTATGTAAAAAAAATATTAGCCATCTGATCACAACGAAAACAACAATCTACCTACTAAGACCAAACTTTTTTTAATTTCTCTGGTGTTAAATATAATTGATGTATAAAATTATAATTAATCATCGCTAATCTAGCATTAATCAATTTCCAAATACTATTCTGACAAATTTATATCCAAGCTTCTTCAGCTATTATAGAACCTAAATCTTTTTCCCATTTCAACTTATCTTTATCCCAATCTGTCTTATTTTCATTTTATTGTAAAATACAATACAAATCAGATATATACCCCTTTTTTGGTATGGAAAGTACATATTTCTCAAAACTAGTTTCAGGCAATAAAATCATATGTCGGCCACATACCTGTTTTACAAATGATCTTAACTGATAATATACAAATACAGAATTTCCACTAATACCAAATTTCCTTTGTAATTCCTCAAAAGAACAAAAACATCCTTCAAAAAAACAATCTGATAAATTTTTTATTCCTTTCCTTTCCCATTGTTTCAAAGTAATATTGGAGACTGTAAAAGGAACAAGTTGATTATTATATCATGGCAATCGCCCAGACCATTTATTTTTAAGCCCCAATTTATTAAGTTTACTTGCCCATAAATTCAATAAATGTTTCAATATTGGTACATCATAAGTTCGTAATAAATTTTTATTCCATCGAAACAAAAACTCATGTGGAAATTTTTCTGAAATAACTGCCATTTCTATCTTTGCCCAACTAGGTGGGTCCTCCGTATTCATTAATGCACTAAGAAATTTAAATTGAGCTGCCTCATAATAATGTTGAAAATTCGGTAATCTCAAACCTCCAAATTGAAAATCCCACATCAACTTCCTCATTGCTACCCTCGGAAATTTTCCCTTCCATAAAAAATCTCTAACTGCTTTATATAAATCCTTAAAAAAACTTTTTTTTTTAAAATAAGGAATTGATTGAAACAAATACTGTATCCGAGGAAAAATATTCATTTTTATAGTGTTAATCCTCTCCAATAAACCTAAAGGTAAATCCTTCCACCTAATCAAATCTAACTTAATCTATTTTACTAAAGGAAGATAATTAATTGAATATAAATATTGATATTCTGTATTAACATTAATTCCTAAATATTTAATTTGTTTAGTCCACTTCAAATTTATAATATTTTTATATATTGAATAATCATCTTTACAAATTGACAAAATTTCACTTTTAGCCCAGTTTACCTTATAACCAGATAATTGACCATAATTTTCTAAAGATTCTTGAATTGCTGGTAAAGAAATATCAGGATCCACCAAATATAATAAAACATCATCAGCAAATAAATTAATCTTATATTCCTCATTCAAAACTCTCATACCCTTAACATTTTCATTTTGACGTATTAATTGTGCCAAAGGTTCAATAACTATAGCAAATAAAGCAGGTGACAATGGACATCCTTGCCTAGTAGACCTTGTTAAATCAAAGGATTCTGAAATCGAGTCCCCTCTTCCTCTCTTCATTTTCCTTAGCCTGGACCCGAGCCAGCAGTCTCTTGTGCAATAAAGCCTATCGTTTCCCCTCAGTCTTTGTCTCTGTAATTATTGGGGCAACTGGTAGTGCCCAACAATTTATTACACAAGATTTTGAAGGTCTCCGGAAATGGAGAAGTTGCTGCGCCCCAATCGGCTAGAGGTAGACCCCCAAGTCCCAGGTGCATCTGTACTGTTCGAACAGTGGGTGAACTGTTTTAATAATTTCCTCACTGAAGTGGTCGATTCTGATGAGAAGAAGCTGAAGGTCCTACAGGCACGAGTCGGCCAGAGGGCTTTCCAGGCCATCCAAAGCACTGCAATCTACGTCAGGGCGATGGCTGAGTTGTGGACGCTGTACAAGCCAAAAGTGAACGAAGTTTACTCCTGTTACCTGTTGGCATCATGAAAATAACAGCCTGGTGAATCAACTGAAAAGTTCATCTGATCATTGGTCACACTGGGAAAAGACTGTTTGGGGAACCCCACGGCCATGATATCGTTGACCCAGCGTGTGAAAGATCTGGTCTGAGATGCCTGTGTGTCGGGATTGAAGTCGGATTATATCCGACAACGTTTCCTCGAGGAGGATCAACTCCTGCTAAAAAGGGCGATCCGCCTGATCAGAACTCTAGACTCGGCCCAGCACCATGCAGAGTCAATCGTGGGCAGAAGCAGGCCTACCACATATGTCCCACCACGAGGACCGCCATCCTGGAACTCAGCGTCGGGGATTACTGACCCGACCACCGCTGCGGTGACGCCATCGGCATCGTCGAGATGCAATTTGTGCAGGCAAGCTAGGCATTCCCCACAAAAGGAGCCACATGCTTGGGCTGCGGGAAGAAGGGCCATTACCAGAAGGTCTGTAGGTCCAGGCCCCTGTCCAGGAGCAGCGCAGCGTGTGTGCCTGAGGAACTTCTGGTATTGATCGCGTGCACGGTAAGGGGGGGGCACCATCTTACCTGCAACCGCTCCCAACCTCTACGGCGTGGCCTACCACACTGATGATATCACTTCCGCCCGCCACAACTCCACTTCCCCCTTCTACTCCAACGAGGGCAGCGTGGTCAACATGGAGGTCGCCATCTTGGGCTGTCCTCCCCACTGACGAGGAGGAGGAGGAGATGCCTGTCCTGGCATCAGTAACCCTGAATCAAGCCAGCCCTCACCCGATCTCGAACTCCATGATGCAGATTGAGGTGAATGGGCATAAGACGAACTGTCCGACGTGGTCCACAGACTCTCCCTTCCCATCAGGCTGATGACTGGATTGGTATCAATGGCAGCGAAGGACCAACAAACTTGTATCCTGGGGTACTATGTAGTGTCTCTAATGGTTGGGGAGGTGGGGGGGAGTGTTACAATGATTTTGTATTGTTGATCATGCCCCAGCTCTGCGCACCGATCCTCCTGGGCTTCGACTTCCAGAATCAGCTCAGGAGTGTGACAATGGTGTTTGGGGGCCCCCAACCGCCGCTGACCGTTCACAACCCCCAGCTCTCGGACCCCCCCCCAACCAAGCACCCAGTCTCCGGCACCGTCCTGTAGTCTCACCACCTTGCGGGTGGCCCCTCCATCATTATTCGTGAACCTCACCCCGGACTGTAAGCCGATTGCCACCAAGAGTAGGCGCTATAGCACAGAGGATATGCAGTTCATCCAGGCTGAGGTTCAGCGACTTCTGGCGGAGGGATCATTGCCCCTAGGTCCAGTCCCTGGAGGGCACAGATCCTTGTGGTCAGAGGAGCAGGCAAGCCCTGGGTGGTGATCAACTATATTCAGACCATCAACCGCTTCACCCAGTTGGTCGCATACCCACTACCCTGGATAGCTGACTTGGTCAATAAAGTTGCGCAATACGCAATACAGAGTTTTTTTGACCATTGACCTTAAGTCGGCTTACCACCAGTTCCCCCTCCACCCAAGCGATCGAATCTATACGAGGTTCGAGACCGACAGCAAACTTCTCCACTTCCTGCAGGTGCCTTTTGGTGTGACTAACGGTATCTCTGCTTTTCAGAGGGTTATGGACCGAATGGTAGAGGAGCACAAGCTGACGGCGACATTCCCATATCTCAACAATGTCACCATCTGCAGCCACAACCAGCAGGACCACGACGCTAACCTCGCCAAGTTCTTACGTAGGACCAAGTCCCTCAACTTGATATACAATGAGGACAAGTGCGTGTTTAATACAGATCGCCTGGCCTTTCTCGCATGCATCATGTCATTGCCCCGGACCCTGACCGCATGCGACCACTCATGGAGCTCCCAGTCCCAAACACTCTAAAGGCAGTGAAGAGGTGCCTGGGGCTGTTTTTCTACTACACACAATGGGTGCCCAATTACGCTGATAAAGCCCACCCCCTGATTAAGTCCACAACCTTCCCATTATCAGCGGAAGCCCAGACTGTTTCATCGGATCCAATGAGACATCGCAAAGGCCACGATGCATGCAATGGATGAATCCATCCCCTTCCAGGTGGAGAGCGAAGCCTCTGACTTCACACTGACTGCCACACTTAACCAAGCAGGCAGGCCGGTAGCATTTTTCTCCTGCACCCTGCACGGTCCCTAAGTACGGCATTCCTTCATCAAGAAGGAGGCACAAGCCATTGTTGAGGCGGTGTGCCACTGGCAGCATTACCTGGCCAGTACAAGGTTTACCCTGCTGACTGACCAGAGGGCAGTGGCCTTCATGTTCAATACAAAACAGCAGAGTAAAATCAAAAATGACAAGATTCTTAGGTGGAGGATCAAGTTATCCACCTATAATTACGATATCTTTATTGGCCGGGCAAACTCAATGATCCCCCAGATGCCTTATCTCAAGGGACATGCACCAGCACGCATCTCGACTGTCTCCAGGCCCTGCATGACAATCTGTGCCACCCCGAAGTAATGAGGCTCTACCATTTTGGTAAGACTCGGAACCTCCCGTACTCCATTGATGTCGTCCGGTCCACAACCAGATGCTGCCTGATCTGCACGAATGTAAGCCACAGTTCTACCGGCCAGAAAAGGCACACCTCATTAAGGCCACACGACCCTTCAAATGACTCATTGTTGATTTCAAGGGCCCCCTCCCAATCTCCAATAGGAGCACCTAATTCCTGATGGTGGTAGATGAATTCTTCAGGTTCCCCTTCGCTATTCCCTGCCCGGATATGACCTCGACGACGGTTATTAAGGCACTGTGCAGCATCTTCACCCTGTTTGGGTACCCTGACTATATTCATAGTGACCAGGGATCTTCGTTCGTGAGTGATGAGCTGCGACAGTACTTCCTAGCCAGAGGTATAGCCACGAGCAGGACCACCAGTTATAACCCCAGGGGTAATGGCCAGGTGGAAAGGAAGAACGCCACCATCTGGAAGGCGGTGCTCCTGGCCCTCAGGTATAAGAGCATGCCAGTGTCCTGCTGGCAGGACATTTTGGCGAGACCCTCCACGCCATCCGGTCATTACTATGCACCGCTACTAACACCACCCTGCATGAATGCCTCTTTGCTTTCCCTAGAAGAGTGGCCAACGGTTCATCCATTCCTCCCTGGATGGCAACCCCAGAGCTGGTCCTGCTACGGAAACATGTCAGGGACCACAAGATGGACTCACTGGTGGAAGCAGTGCACCTTATTCACGCCAACCCCCAATATGCATTTGTGAGAGGTACCCTGATAGCAACAAGGACACTGTACCGATCAGAGACCTGGCGAGGGCCGGAGACCCTGAAACAGCCTTGCCGGCCTCCGGCCAGACTGCAGATCTGATCGCACTGCACAGGAGCACAACCCTGGAGTCTGAGCCACCTCCCTCGCCGCCGGACTTCCAGGAACCTAGCCCCCGTGAGGCAGCGGACCTCCCATCCCCCTGGGAATCCCCCGCCAGCACCCTGACCCAGACAGTTCCTGCCGCAGACACTCCCGCGACGGCCTCTCCTCTGGAGAAGTGACGCACGGACATGCTGGCCCCTTGGTGGTCTGGCAGAAGGAGGAAGTCGCCCGTGCGACTAAACCTCTAGTCAGAGCGTCCGCCTTTCCATCCATTTTTTTCCCTCTCCTTTTTTCTCTCTGATTGTTCCTGGTGGTTTCTATTTAAAAAGAGGGGGTGAATGTAATGATATGGTTGTATGTACAGGCAGGCCTGCCCTCCTGATGACATCCTCTCCTAGACTCCTACCTGGACTCCTCCCATGTGACCCAGGCCATAAAGGTCGAGTCCCCACTTCCTCTCCTCATTTTCCCTTGCCTTGACCCAGGCCAGCAGTCTCTTTTGTAATAAAGCCTATCGTTCCCCTCAGTCTTTGTCTCTGTAATTATTGGGGCAACTGGTAGCACCCAACACATCATGGAAGTGGAAATAATTTATGAAACTGGTGAGCAGATTGGTTCAGCAGTAACCAGTAGAGTAAGGATAATCAATCTGAGTTGCATCCCCATTAATTTGTTCCATTCATCAATAATAAAATTAATACAATACCCACAGTAACTGTAGCATTAGCTGCAGAGAAACCATTTGATTGATTGGAATGGGATTTTTTTTTATTTGAGACACTTAATGCTTTTGGGATTCCAAACACTTTTATAAACTGGATAAAGGCATTGTATGATCAACCAAAAGCAAAAGTGATTATGAATAAACAAATCTCACAACCCTTTTTGCTTGAAAGGACTTCTAGACAAGGTTGTCCATTATCATCCTTTTTGTTTGCATTAGCAATTGAACCATTGGCGGAAGTAATTAGAACTGATAATGAAATTAAAGAATTTGAAGTAGGTAATAAAGAACATAAAATTAGTTTATTTGCTGATGATGATATATATTTAACAAGACCAGAAATAACTTTAAATAAGTTGAATGAGAGATTAAAAGAGTATGGGTTAGTATCGGGTTATAAAGTGTACAATGGAGGAAAACCTATCCAAGTCTGATAATAGCACAATGATCAGTGAGATATTCAGTACTCTAGATACATTGCATGAACGAAGATAGTATGAATTAGTGAAACTTGCAGGTAGATTTCAGTGCTCCCATTTTGGGTCCAAGTAAGGTCACCACTTGCCCATGGTGTGAAAAGGCCTAGTGCTGCATTCAATTCAATTCACAGCTGTGATCAAAGGTAAAGTGTATCCATTGCCAGCAGGTAAACTACATTTCAAATCATCATGAATTCAAATCTGGCGCTCTCTAAGGAGTTTGTAGATTCTCCCTGTGTATGCATGGGTTTCCTCCAGGTGCTCTGGTTTCCACCTGCCCTTCAAAACGTATGGAATTTATAGGTTAATTGGTGTATTTTGGGAGCATGAGGTTGTGGGCTTGAAGCGCCTGTTACTGTGCTATATGTCTTAAATGTTAAAAAAATTAAATCTCTCACCTGGTTGGTTAATTTGGTGTAATTGGGTGGCAAGGGGTTTCATGGGCCAGAAGAGCCTTCCAACGTGCTAGATCGTTAAAATTTAAAAAATATTTAAAATTGACACACTGCAATTGATTATTTAATTTTGTCTCTGGATATAATAATTGGGGCAAGGGAGGGGGATGAGAGGGGAGGAAAATGTAGTGCGTTTTTATTATTATGCATTGTTGACATTTTAAGTTTGAAAAATTAGAAATAAAATATTTCTTTTTAAATTGACATCCTTTGGTGCCACTTTTTGTTTAATCTCTTCTTCCATCACCACTCCCTGTCACATTGCACCTTCATTCCTTTTGTTAATCTCTCCAGCTGTCCAGATATTTCAGTTTGTTCTGCACTCTCTTCCCATGAGTCAATTTTGTTTGAGATGTTTTATACAATTAGTTCATAACTACAACCTGATGCTGCTTAATGTTAATCATAATATGGATATACCCTGCTTTACGAAACTAGTGTTTCTATGAAAACTTTCATAAGTCGAAATGACGTAAAAAGAAGACCCATTCACTACTATTGGAAGCTATTTTCGTAAAAGCGTAAACCCATTCAAACCCTTTCGTAAAAGTGAACATGGTTTTCTTCATAAAAGCGAATTTTCATAATTCAAGTATTCATAAAGTGGGGTATACCTTGGACTTCAATATACGACACTGGTTAAAAACCTGCATACCACAGGAAGAGGACATTTTACCACTGTTCCTCTGCCATCTCTCTATCTAGAGATAGGTGGAATCTCCAATCCTTTACTTTTGTCTGATGTGGTTAGTGTGTTCTCTGCTTGCAGCATTCAGAAGCTGAAGAAATTGGGGCCAGGATGAGTGGCTGGTCCGTGCCATGGAGTATGCTACTCTCTCTCAGTCTCTGGTCATTGCAGTTGTCAGGTAACTAAAGATTGCACAAAATCATACCAGCATCTGCAAAGCAAATGTTTGTTAAAATTGCATTTATTATAAAGATGCACTTTTATCAGGGCAATACTAAACTTCTTACAGAACGATATACAGTAAAATCCCCATTATCCAGCACCAACAGGGATTGCAGATGCCAGAAATGCTAATTTTCCATTTGACTGAGACACGCTCTTACAATGCCTTACTAATACACCTGCATTAAGAATACACCGTTTAAAAGAGTAATGGCTATACAAAATGTAATTTGAAAAAAAAGCAGTAACATGGTCTTTAATTAAGCAAAGTTCACTTTAATCAAGTAATTCCCGTAACATACAAAATTATGCTGCCGTCATAATTAACCCTTCTCCCGTCCTCCCCAGGTTTACAGATAAAGCCTTACAAATATACCTGATACAAAATAAAGATATAGACTCTTAGTAGGCATTGATAGGGAGACACTTTGGGAGTCGCCCCAGCAGCGAGTGGCATCGGCCAGCTCTTTCTCCTGGGTACCGCCATTTTTATTCAAACACAATTTTATTGTAACTCTATTCAAACAGCTGCTATGGGCAGGGGATGACTTGGGGTGCTCCACTGGCTGAACGTTTGCTCCCAAGGGGTTGTGTGTGGCTTCAGAGAACATTTGATTTTACAATTTTAAACTTTTATTTAAAACTTCATTTATTCTTATTTTCTTTTGATCATTTATTTATTTCTTTATTTGCCAATTGTTTGAGTTTCCGGTTGGTTGCATGCCAGATAATGGATTTTACTCTATTAGCCTGTTATTGTAATATTACCATCTCCCTCCTCAACCTCAAGACACAGGAGCAGAATTAGACCATTCAGCCCATCGAATCTGCTCCATGTCTTCCCACATCACTTTACCTTACAACATTGTCTCCTTATCACTGTTTATTCCCTTCATTCACTGTTGTCTTCTCTCTCTTTCCCTTCACCATCATTGTCCCCAGTCAATAGCTTATTCTACCCATCTCTGTTTCTTTTCTTGGTCTATCAAATTACTACTTCACTGTTATTTTTCCTCTCCCCTTGTGTGTATTTATATGTTTATTTATTTTGCAGTTTCCCAGACAATTCCAAAGGTTTTTGATATCTATCCTCGCGTTGGGAGCAGGAATGGAGCAACGAGACTGACAATCAAAGGAAAGGGTAAGGAGGTGTCCCTCCTTTGCAGTGAGATAATTGATGAACCTGCCTCCTGCTGCAACAAATGCACTTTGGTTCTTTTGACAGGATTCTCAGGAGAGAGCCAGTTTGACTATGGAGCAGAAAATGAGAAGCTGGGCAACAGTGTACAGCTGGTGTCAGAAACCAGGTCCATTCCCTGTGATGTGGAGAAGGATTCCAGCCACGAAACACAGATTGTTTGTTACACCAGGTAGTTCATTCATTCTCAATGATGTGACTCGCTCTGCAAATATGAGACAAACAGTTGCTGAACAATAGTGTAGTGGTGAACTTACATTGTAGTGGGCAGCACAGGTTGCATTGCAGATAGGATAACACTATTACAGCAACAGTGAACCGGGTTGCAATCTGGCTTTGTCTGTAAGGAGTTTGCATGTTCTCCCCATGTCTGAGTATGTCCCCTCCAGGTGCTTTGGTTTCCTCCCACTCTATTAGCATATGGGAATGAATGGTTAATTGGTTGCAATTGGGCAGCACAAGTTTTGTGGGCCAGAGGATGTTCTACAGTGCTGTATTGTTAAAAGAAATTAACCAAAACTCAACACCAGGTCTTGTGGCCAAACCAACACCAGGTCTTGTGGACAACCTTAAGCAGTCTTTAACATGGAAGAGTGGAAAGACAATCTGTCTAGAAATCAGCCTGACATAAACTCAACAGTCATTTTGAGCACAACAGATCTGCTGAGATGAAATGATAATGAGATGAGATTTAAGTTTATTGTCATGTACATAAATACAGTGAACAGATGCATCTAAATTCATACTTGCAGCAGCCACACTCAGGCTCTTGAACCTCTCCTTGTTACATTAATCAAGAGGTGTTCTGATACCACAAAAGGGATGTATTATTGTAGTCATTTTTTTTGCATGAGGACAACTGTGAAAATTTATTATCTAATTTTTGTATTATCTCTTTTTAATTCAATTAAATATACTTTTGTAGTTGCCTTTTAGTTTTTTTTTTACAAAGTTTACCTGTTCAGCTAAAGCAAGTTAAACTTTTGGTTCATATGTCCATTGTACAAAATCATTATTATTACTCAGGTACATAAGATACACCAACTACAGTAGCATAATTTAAATTACTGCAATATTCCACAACAGAAAAAGCTTGCAGTGGGATCTAGAACAGGTGGTAAAATGGCAGATGGAATTTAATGCAGACAAGTGTGAGATGTTGCACTTTAGAAGACAAACCAAAAAAGGATGTACACTGTAAATGGTAGGGCACTTAGGAGTGCGGTAGAACAGAGCGAATTGGGAATACAGATACATAGTTCCCTGAAAGTAGCATCACAGGTGGATAGGTTTGTAAAGAGAGCTTTTGGCATATTGGCCTTCATAAAGCAAATGATTGTGTACAGGATATTATGTTAAAGTTGTATAAGACATTGGTGAGGCCACATTTGGAGTATTATGTATAGTTTTTGTCACCTAACTTCAGGAAAGATAACAATAAGATGGAAAGAGTGCAGAGAAGATTTACTAGGATATTGCCCAGACTTCAGGTACTGAGTTACAGGTAAAGGATAAACAGGTTAGGACTTTATTCCCTAGAGCATAAAAGTTTGATGGGAGATTTGATAGAAGTATTTAAAATTATGAGGGGGATAGACAGAGTAACTGTAGATAGGCTTTTTCCACTGAGTGTAGGTAAGGTACAAACTAGTGGATGTGGGTTAAGGGTGAAAGGGGAAATGTTTCTGGGGAACGTCTTCACACAGAGAATGGTGGGAGTGTGGATTGAGCATCCAGCTGAGGTGGTAAATGCAGGCTCAATTTTAACATTTAAGAAGAATCTGGATAGATATAGGGATTGGAGAGGTAATGATGGACAATGGGCAGGGTCCAGCTCAGTGGGAGTAGGAAAAAAATGGTTTGGCGCAGACTAGAGGGGATGAGGTGTCCTGTTTCTGTGCTGTAAGGCTCTATGGTTCTATAATAAATATAAAAGCATAGATAATAAATATTCAGTTGCAGTTAGTGCAAGTTTAAAAAAAAAGTGTAATTTCAACAGTGAAGGCATATGTTTTGGTTGTCCTGGAGTAGTTTATAGTTAGAGTTAGGGTAGTATGGGGAGGTTCAAGATCCTAAATGGATAAATACTGATCTTGAACCGAGATCTGCTGAACTTCAGAGAGTTTATCCTGTTTGGGCAGATGAAGACATGATCTTGGCTAGTTGGATCTGAAGCTTTGTGAACTCTGATCTGAGTCCTTTGACCTTGCAAATTTTACACCCAGCTGAAATCCTTCCTCTCTAGGTATTGGAGGTAATAACCCATCCTGCATTTAATGCTATGCTAAATCTTTTCCAAACACCCCTTTCTCACACATGTTGCTTTATTTATTTTGTCCCCATTGGCAATTTGATATTTCCTAATATATTTTTATCCAATCCAGCAGAAACTCCCTTCTAGTTAAATTCCATAAGGAAGAGTATTTGGCCCCCTCACTATCCCCAGTTCCCCTTTACACTTTTGTAGAATCCACTAATGTGGAAGGAGCTCTAAATCATCAGTCAACTGCCATTTCTAAACTTCGGATAGCTGAGGTCCTTCCTGGGCATTTTGTCCTGAGTGGATTTCCTCTGGCACGTGATATGTAGACTTGGAACCAAACTCATTAAAACCACGGAGAAGGTTCTGGAAACCCTGGGTGGGCCAGATCACACCTTTTGAGTCAAAGAACTGTTAATGTCTCCAGTTGAAAACTGAAGCTAGTGACCGACAAAGTTGTTAAGAAACGGGGATAAGGGAAGGCCAGAGAGACCTCTGCCCTGAGTATTTCCAGGTGGCACAATGACACAACTAGTAGAACTACCTGACAGTGTCAGCAATCTCCAGTGCTGTCTATGTGGAATATGCAGGTTCTCCCTGCTGATTTCCTCCAGGTGCTCTGGTTTTGTCCTACAACCGCAACGCCACATAGACTTCTAGATTTATTGTCCACTGGATTACTTCTGGCATGTAGGTGTGCTGTAGAGTCAGGAGGGCCTGAATGGGAATGTGGGGAGAATATAGTGGGTGTCAATGAAGACTCAATAATAGTAGGGCCTGTTTCTGTGCTCTTTGACTCGATCACAATTGCTTTGTTTCAGATTAATTTTGGTGATCCATAAAAAAGCTATTGCTTTGACTTCAGTCAATGTTGTTCCTTGTTTCAGGCCTCTGCCAATAGACCGGTATCTCGTTGTCGTGAGTGTGGATGGGGTTCCTACTTACAACAAGTGGATGACCTATTATGTGAGTTTAACATTTCTTAGTGCTTATCGTAAGTCACCAAAGATCATGGGAAATGCGAATCAAAAAACTTGCACTCTGATTCAAATAAGCTAAAATGAATTGTACTTTGAATCTCTTGCTTCTGAAAGATATTTTCCCCTCTTAGCAAAATTAAACCCACACCAGTCAGATACTGGTCCTGTTCATGGAACGAGTAAGGAACTATTCTTTGCCACAATTTTGAAAGGGCACTCATTTAGCTGTCTTAGGAACCATCTTATTCCCAGTGCATCACAAGAAGACCAGGGCTGGAGGAGTCACGTGATGGAGTAGTGGCCGGACGGTGAACTCCAGCCCTCTCCAGAAAAGTCGAAAAAAATAAAGGAAAACACAAAGGCACAAAAATAAAAATTAAAGGAAAGTGAGTATAAAGGTGGAAAGAAGATGGCGACGAAAAAAGAAAAATCGAAACCAACGGTAAGAAGAGAGGAAGAGAAGACAACGGAGGAAGAAGAAGGAGAAGGCCTTACCTGTTCGAAGAGGCCCGCGGTGGAGAGAGAAACCCGCTCCCTCAGGTCGGTAGAAAGTGGACTACAAAAATGGCTCGCTGAGCCGAGTAAAAGTGCGCAACCACGCATGCAAAAAAACACACCGACGGGAGGGGCAACCAGCTGGGGAGTCGATCTCCACAGCCAGCAATGACAGCTGCAGAACACCTGCAGCAAGAGGAGAACACAGAAGACAACGAAAACAAGAAAGAAGAGAAGAAAAGGACAACAAAGAAACAACAGATGGCCAACCCAGAGGAAGAAGAAGAGGAAGAGGAAGAGTACAGTGAAATAGAAGAAAAGAAAGGCAAGACAAGGGATATACTTTCTCTTATTAAAGAATACATGGAGTCATTTAAAGAATGGCAAGCACAAGAATTTAGTGATTTAAGAAGAAGAATAAACAGTACAGAAGAGAAAGTGAATAAAATAGATATGACCTTATCAGAAATGGGAAAAAGAATGGACAAGGTGGAAGAACGAGAAGCAGAGTAGAAATGGAGGTAGAGGACTTAAAAAAGAAATTAGAAGAATCTAATAAAGAAGTTAAAGAGACACAAGAGCTGTTAGCTCAGAAAATAGATATAATGGAAAACTATAACAGAAGAAACAACATAAAGATAGTGGGCATCAAGGAAGATGAAGAAGGCAAGAATATGAGAGAGTTTATAAAAGATTGGATCCCCAGGATCTTAGGATGTCCAGAACTACAGCAAGAAATGGAAATAGAAAGGGCACATAGAGCATTGGCCTTCAAACCACAACAAAAGCCAAGATCTATTTTAGTAAAATTCCTAAGATATACTACAAGAGAAAAGGTACTGGAGAAAACAATAGAGAAAGTAAGAAAGGACAACAAGCCACTGGAGTACAAAGGGCGAAAAATCTTTATTTATCCAGATATAAGTTTTGAACTCCTGAAGAAGAGAAAGGAGTTCAATACAGCAAAGGCGATTTTATGAAAGAAAGGGTATAAATTTATACTAAAGCATCCAGCGGTATTGAAAATATTTATTCCAGGACAGCAAAACAGACTATTCTCGGATCCAGAGGAAGCACGAAAATTTGCAGAACAATTACAAAATAGACTGAGAAATGAAGACGTGTAACGAGTGTACGAAAGACCGCGAACTAAAAATACACAAAAGTTTTGAACTCCTGAAGAAGAAGAAGAAGGAGTTCAATACAGCGAAAGCGATCTTATGGAAAAAGACTATTCTCGGATCCAGAGGAAGCAAGGAAATTTGCAGAACAACTACAAAACAAGCAGAGAGATGAAGACATGTAATAAGAGTAAAAATGACCACGATCTATATGTATGTGGGTAAAAAGGTATATGTGTGTATAGATATATAGTGTGCATACATGAATGTATCCGTATTTAGAGGAAAATATATAGAGTATAGACAAGAATTAATAAGGGAAGGAAATGGAATAGAGCGAATAAGGAGGGAATTAAAAGAGTGACCTTTGT
The DNA here is from genome assembly GCF_036971445.1 of Narcine bancroftii. Classification (NCBI taxonomy): domain Eukaryota; kingdom Metazoa; phylum Chordata; class Chondrichthyes; order Torpediniformes; family Narcinidae; genus Narcine; species Narcine bancroftii. The sequence goes on from NC_091470.1 coordinate 276,502,688, forward strand.
TACATATGAAAATTGAAATCTTTTCTGGGGGGGGCGGGGTGGGGAGGAGTTACGGTCACTGTAAAATCAGCTGATGCTTGCGAGTGAATTCGCAAATCCAAATGGAGAGGGGAGATGTGGTTGTCCGACAAGGGATAAAGGACAACCCAGGAGGTTGTCCCAGGAGAGTGGCGCTAAAGAAGTTTTAAATAGGATAATAAGGAAAATGTTTGATGTTTTAGAAATGTTGTCTTATAAAGTGTTCAAAACAAGAAAGCAGAAATGGATAAGAAGGAAAGGTAATGATGGAGAAACGGAAAGGCAAGATAAACAAAGCATAAAATGGCTACGCTGAACTATATGACTTTAAATATTAATGGAATAAATAACCAAATTAAAAGGAAGAAACTGTTAAATTTACTGAAAAAAGAAAAAATTGATATAGCATTTGTGCAAGAAACACACTTAACTGAATTGGAGCACAAGAAATTAAAGAGAGATTGGGGAGGACACGTAACAGCAGCATCGTATAATTCAAAAGCAAGAGGAGTAGCTATATTAATTAGTAAAAATGTGCCATTTAAAATAGAAGAGGAAATAATAGATCCAGCAGGGAGATATGTAATGATAAAATGTCAGATATATTCGGAGTACTGGAATCTACTCAATATATATTCACCTAATGAAGAAGATCAAAGGTTTATGCAAGATATTTTTTTGAAGATAGCAGATATGCAAGGGAACATATTAATAGGAGGGGATTTCAACCTGAATTTGGATTCAAATATGGACAAAACTGGGATAAAAATTAACAGAAAGAACAAAGTAACCAAATTTATAATTAAATCGATGCAAGAAATGCAACTTTTGGATATATGGAGGAAACAACACCCAAAGGAAAAGGAATATTCATATTACTCGGCTAGACATAAAACATACTCAAGAATAGACCTATTTTTATTCTACAAAACATTTAAAGACTTATTAATTCCGCCCCTCCTGGATGTAATCAACCAGATTGATGAAACACAAAGCTTACCAGATTCATGTAAAACAGCAATAATTACAGTAATACTAAAACAAGGGAAAGATCCACTCTCACCAGCGTCATATAGACCAATATCTTTACTAAACACAGATTATAAGATAATAGCTAAACTATTAGCAAACAGATTAGCAGAGCAGGTACCGAAAATGGTAAATTTAGACCAAACTGGATTTATCAAAAAAAGACGCACAACAGACAATATTTGTAAATTTATTAACTTAATTCATGCAGTAGAAGGAAATAAAGCACCTGCAGTAGCAGTTGCTTTAGACGCAGAGAAGGCCTTCGACAGAGTAGAATGGAATTATTTGTTCAAAGTATTGCAAAAATTCAGTTTACCGGAGAAGTATATTAATTGGATTAAAGCATTATATAAGGGACCGTTAGCGAAAGTGACAATAAATGGACATGTATCAAAGCAATTTAACTTAAGCAGGTCAACGCGGCAGGGATGCCCACTATCACCTTTATTTTTTGCGTTAGCTATAGAACCACTAGCAGAATTGATAAGAATAGATAATAATATAAAAGGAATAAAAATAAAAGACAAGGAATATAAAATCAGTCTATTTGCGGATGATGTTATAGTGTACTTAACAGAACCAAAACTATCAATAAAAGAATTATATAAGAAATTGAAGGAATATGGAGAAGTGTCGGGTTACAAGATAAACGTAAATAAAAGTGAAGCAATGCCTATGAATAATGCGGATTTCTCAAAATTTAAGAAAGAATCACCATTCAGATGGCAAATGCAAGCAATACGATACCTAGGTATACAAATAAATAAAAACCTCGGCCATCTATATAAACTCAATTATTATCCACTAATGAAAAAATTACAGGACGATTTAGAGCATTGGAAAGATTTACCACTAACACTAATAGGAAGGATAAACTGTATTAAAATGAACATTTTTTCAAGGATATTATACTTATTTCAGGCATTGCCAATACAAGTGACAGAAAAATTCTTCAAAGAGTTAAAGAAAATAATAAGGAAATTTTTATGGAGAGGGGGGAAACCGAGGATAGCACTAGATAAATTAACAGAATGGTATAAACAAGGAGGCTTACAATTACCAAACTTTAAAAATTATTATAGAGCCGCACAATTAAGAAACCTATCAGATTTTTATCAAACAAGGGAAAAACCAGACTGGACGAGATTAGAATTAGATAAAATAGGGGAAAAGATACCTGAACACATATTACATAAATGGGATGAAAAATTGGTACAACATAGAACTTCTCCAGTATTACATCATCTCCTCAATATTTGGAAGAAGATTCATGTAGAAAGAAATAAAACAAATTATCAATTACCAAAACTAATATTGACGCAAAATAAGTTACTCCCTTTTACAATAGATAACCTTTCCTTTAGAGAATGGGGAAAAAAAGGGATTAAAAGAATAGAAAATTGTTTTTCAGGAAGTAGATTCTTATCCTTTGAACAAATGAGAGATAAGTACAATATAACTGGAGATACAGTGCTGGCATATTACCAATTGAGATCCTACTTGAAGGATAAATTAGGAAGCAGTTTGAGTTTGCCAGAGGGAAGTAACCTTGAATATGTGATTACAGATACAATGTTAATGAAAAGATTTATAACAAATATGTATATTAAACTGCAAGAAAAGGAGAATGAGGAAACAAATGGTAAAACTAAACAAAAATGGGAACAAGATTTAAATTTAAAGATAAAAAAGCAAACATGGGAGAAATTATGTTCTGGAACGATGAGAAATACAATAAATACGAGGCTACGTATGATACAATATAACTGGTTACACAGACTATACATTACACCTCAAAAGTTAAATAAATGGGACCCAATAGTATCTGATAGATGTTTTCGATGTTAAAAAGAAATGGGAACAAGAATTCATGCAATCTGGACATGTGAGAAAGTAGAAAAATTTTGGGAAGATCTCAATCAGATATTAAATAAAATAACAGAAAACAATATACCAAAGAATCCAGAGATCTTTCTCCTAAGTAACATAAAAAACAAAGAATTTGGAATTGATTTGGAGGATGCACAAAAAAGATTTGTTAAGATAGCTCTAGCCGTAGCAAAAAAATGTATTATGTCAACCTGGAAATTGGAAGATAATCTGAAAATACAACAATGGTATATAGAAATGAATAAATGTATTCCATTAGAAAAAATTTCATATAGTTTAAGAAATAATATTGAAATATTCGAACAAATATGGGAGCCTTACATTAAATACAATAGCGAAAACCTACCGGGGACAATCATTACCTAAGTTGATGGAAGGAGAAGGAAAGAAAAGAATGGACTCAGTAGAATTTCTGGTGTATTTTTGTTGAATGACAACATTGTCTGACTGGTTTAATGTAACCTAGATTGTATACCTAAAATGGATGGGTGGGGGGGGGGGGGTGGGGGGGGTGGCTTGGGAGGAGGGAGGTGGGGGGGAGAAAAAGTCACTGTATATCTGTGAAAAAGAAAAAGTGTGTATCATGGCTAATGTGATTTATGGTGTGAAAAATAAAAAATTTTAAAAAAGAAAAAAAAAAGAATAGACCTATTTTTGTTATCAGCTTGTATGCAAGATAGAGTAAGGAAAACAGAATATAAAGCTAGAATACTATCGGACCATTCACCCTTAATATTGACAGTAAAGTTAGAGGACATCCCTCCAAAAATGTATAGATGGAGATTAAACCCCATGTTACTTAAAAGACAGGATTTTAGAGCATTTATTGAAAGACAAATTAAAATGTATTTTGAAATAAATACGGAATCAGTGAAAGATAAGTTTATACTATGGGATGCAATGAAAGCATTCATTAGAGGGCAAATAATAAGTTATGTAACCAAGATGAAAAAGGACTATAATCAGGAAACAGAGCAGTTGGAAAGGGAAATAGTAAAAATAGAAAAAGAATTAGCAATTAAGGAAAATACAACTAAAAGAGAATTGGCAGATAAAAAAATAAAATATGAAGAAGACCAGGGCTCAGAAATCAAAGCATTTGATTTAATATGACACCATGTTTTGTCAAGACAGTATGGGCAGAAGGCCTATTCAGTGCTGTCCTGCTGTATGTTGCATGCTCTGAAAGAAATACCAACATATCCAACTGAAAGCCAGCACTGTAATTTCACCAAAACTAATAATAACTTCCTCTTTCACAGGCAAGAAACTACAATACCCCAACCATTGAGGAGATTTCACCAAAGTCAGGATTTCCAGGTCTGAGCTACACCCTTTTCTTGAACCGTTCCCAGCCAGACAGTAAAACCATATCACAACAACATGTGTCCACGCTCCCTTAATCAGCAGCAAATCTTGACCTAGGATGGAATAATCAGTAGTCTGTCCTTGCACATGGACACTGGTGATCTCATTGGCTCTTATGGTTCAGGTTCAGCCAACCATCTCTTGTGCTTTTGATTCAGTATGGCCTAACTGAGATGGGAATAACAAGCTGCACAACTCTCATAGGTAACATAGGCAAAACCTGGCAGCAACTGCAGGTAAAAGTGGAAAAGCAAAAGTCACTAATCGAATATAGGAACAGGGGTTTGCCATTCAACCCATCAAGCCTTCTCTGCCATTTCATTAGATCATGGCTGATCATGCCATGGACTCAGCTCCACCTAACTGCTTTTTAACCAAAACCCTCATTCCCTTACTTTGCAAAAATATATCTAACTGCATTTTAAATGAGTCACTTTCTACTCTTTGGGGAAAAAGGGTTTCTCCTGATCTCCATCCTAAACCAACCCCTCAAATCTTGAGGCCATGTCTTCCTCATTTGTTCATGCCACCACCAAGCTCCTGTAGTTTGGGGTTGTTTACTTCTCATGGCCGTTTTATCAAGAACATTGTGTTTTATTCAGAGTTTCCTGATTCAGCAGATCACAACTAGCCCATTCTAAATTTGAACTTTACAGCACAGTAGAATGTCCTTCTAGCCCATTGTTTTTAGACATACAATATGGTAACAGGCCCTTCCGACCCATGATCCCATGCCTCCCAATTACATCCAATTAACCTACAAACCAGTATGTTTTGAAAGGTGGGAGGACATGTAATACCCAGAGGAAACCCACACAGACAAGAGGAGAATGTACAAACTCCTTACAGACCGAGCTAGTGCTGGTGCTGTAATAACATCATGCTAACTGCTACAGTAACCGTGTCACCCTCATACATAACCCTTAGTCTGGAACCATTGGTATCCACTTGAGAGGCAGGAAGGGACCTCCATTTAATATTTTGCCAGGACAGTACCCTGCCTGACAAAGATTGTCCTCTCCCTGTGCTCCACTGGAGTATTGGCTGGGATTGTGTGGTGAGTTTCAGGGATCAGGACTTGAACCAACATCTCTAAAAGTAGTTCCTGTGTTATGATGTTCTAACAAACTGCAACTTGAGTGTCAAAGTTCTCCATCCTTCCACCTTCCTCCACCACTTCTCATTTTCTTCTGGTTCCTAGGCCAACTGATTACTATTCGAGGGAAAATTGTAACTGATTTCTACAGCAGTAATGAACCAGAGGATTCTAATCACAGAAACACGAGGATTTTGAGGTAAACATGTATGAGTGAGTGGTGCAGCCTAGTGACCCACAATATGTTTTGGTCGAGCCTTGATGTTCCTCTGGTGTCTGTTCGATGAAAGCAGACTTGGAGTTTGGTTCAGTAAAGATGTAACTTGACATTAAGTTTGATGAGTCACAATTTGATGTTTCTTGGTTTAATCCCAGAGCAGATGATTATGTATAATCATGGATTGTGATGAAGGGAAAGAATTCTATGTTGTGCTGCTTCCTGGGAGTTTAATCTAATCAAGGAGAGAGGGGAAGGAAAGTTGAGACAAAGCTCTTTCAGTACATCCATGATCACTGAACTAGATCTTTTTTCAAGTAGATACTTATATTTTCTTGACCATGTCCTTCCTTGGCTCATGGTAAAGAGCATGATTAAATTTCTTGTTTAGAAATTGTAGCAACGACTTTATATTTTTGTGTTTTGTCAAAAAACTTTGAAACTAGAATGAATAACTTTGAATGTACAAGTTCAAAAATCCAGCAGGATTTTCAAATGCCATTGACCATGAATGAGTAATCATGTGACTTCTTTCTGATCCCAGAGTCTACGCTGGAGGAATGCTCTGTGACCTTCTTCATCCAGACTCAGATACATTGTGAGTTTGTGACAGCTGGGCTGTGGGCAGGGAAGTTCCACTAGCCAGCCTTAGTTCAGTCTGACCCACTACACCATTGCTCAAAGTGGCTGAATGATTTTGTTCACAAATGTTACCTAACTCATTCTGAACTATCCTGCAATCCTAGGTTAATTGTAGATTCATCCCAGCTGTAAAATTGGTCCTTTGTGGTCTTGCACAATCTGATTTGTGTGCATTTCGTGGTTAGAATGTTCACTAAATTCACTGGATCTTTAGGGAGGTGGGAATATTTTCTAGATTCACTGGATCTTTAGGATGATTGGAATGTTCACTAGATTTACTGGACTTCCATGATGTATTGTATGGAAGGGTCCGTGGGGTGCAGCAGAAAGCAAGCTCCAAGACTTGAATCACAATCACCAATGATCTTTATTAAGATAACTAGTGCAAATGGCTCTCCCATTCAAGCACTCACACACTCGTTCTGACTCGCACCCAACCGTGGGACTTACCGGGGATAAAATGGGCTCAGTGCAGTGGCAGGCAAAAGGGAAGGATCCCCTGAGAGTTAGACCCCGAGGGAAAATGTGCCCTTGCATCAGGGCTACCCATGGGGATTTCACAGCCTCCCACCTCAGAAGGACTGTGGCTCTACTCTGGTATCTCTGTGCACTGGAATTCCCTGGCTAGCCTTTGGGAGCACAGTGCCCCGTTACCTGCAGTCGTCGCAGATGGCATCCACTGTAGTGACCACGATCCAGGCAGGGAGCAGGAGCATTACCGTGTGGAGGAAAAAGAAAGAAAGAGCCCACTCAGACAAATAAGTCCCACACTGCTGAGCAGTGACCAGTTACTGGGGCCACTCAATGACAGTGCGTGCTCAGGCTTGTGGCTAGGCATGCACTGATTGCCTGGTTGCTGGACAGCGGGGTGTGGCTTTCGATAAAAGGAGATCAATGATTGGCCATATAGTACATATTGGAATATTCGCTAGATTTACTAGATCTCTATGGTGGTTGGAATATTCGCTAGATTCACTAGATCTCTATGGTGGTTGGAATATTCACTAGATTTACTAGATCTCTATGGTGGTTGGAATATTCACTGGATCTCTATGGTGGTTGGAATATTCACTAGATTCACTGGATCTCTATGGTGGTTGGAATATTCACTAGATCTCTGGTGGTTGGAATTTTCATTAGATTCACTGGATCTCTATGGTGGTTAGAATATTCACTAGATTCACTGGATCTCTATGGTGGTTGGAATATTCACTAGGTTTACTAGATCTCTATGATGGTTGGAATATTCACTAGATTCACTGGATCTTTAGTGGGGTTGGAATATTCACTTCTTTTACTTGGTCTTTCGGGTGCTTTCTTCCAAGGTCAGCAGCCAGCTTCATCCCTTTGCCACTAAAAGGTCCAGGTCATGTTAATTGGAGGTCTGATGACACTCTGTCCTACCTGAGCACTTAACTCAGTGTTCCTGCTTTCTTCCTACTCTCTCTTGGTGATACCTGATCAGTCAATGGGGTTGAGATGGACTTGGGCAGTGGGGCACGCTAAGAGTTTTATACCCACAGAGAATATGATATCAGCTCAATCTTGAATCCAATCGCAACTTTGTACTTCAACCCTGAGATCCATTTTGCTCAAGTAACTCACTGTACAAGTTCCCAGTAAAGTGGAACTTTGTCAGGAACCTGTCTTCTTTCTGATCCAATAGTAGATTGTGAGAATGATATTGGCCCAGAAGAAATGTTTCCCCATATGAATTCAATCTTTCTATAAACTGATGGCAACATTCTTATTCTTGTTGAATTCATTAAACTACTTTATACTTTCAGATATGGTTTGAAACTTAACAACAAGAACAGTGAAAATGGTATTATGATTTGCAAAATGACTGGAACCTACGTTGGTGAGATTTATTAGTGTTTCATTAATGATCTAAATGATGTTGTCAAAACAGAACAGGCTTACCTTTTCAACCTATAAATATTTATTTCAGGTCATCATAATATAAGCTTCATTTTGGATAATAGCTATGGAAGGTAAGACGTGTCCAACAACTAATTTAAATTTGCTCAATAGAAATTGTAGAGCCCTAGATATTCATAAAGCTGTGTGTGTACATGCCAGGTACTGGTTCCTGTGCAATTATCCAGCAGTAATTACATGGCACCAGTTGCTATTTGCTTTTTGCATACTTTAGGTATGTCACAGCTGTGGTCCGAGTGTATTGTTTTATTTTGAATGATGATCTTAATTTCTGAACAAATTTTGAATGATATTTAATTTTTAGAGCCGACATGCTCTACTTAGGCTCAGTTTTTCTTGGTCTAATATGTCATGTTTTTCTCTAAAACATGCTCATGGCTCTCTGCATAATATATTTGCACCTTGTATATCAACATTACATTTACAAGGTAAAATTTCAATCATTTTATTGCAAAATCTACTGCTTTTTGTGCTACTGTTTTTGATATAAATCAAAATGAATTTAATATTCATAGCATAACCAATCAGCATGATAATTCCTATGATTTAATTACAAATTCCTTGTTTCTCCTTTTTCAGGTCATTACCTGACGTGAAAGTTTATTTTGTTTCCTCTCTCAATAAACTCAGCATGTTCCAAACCTATGCAGGTAAGGACACAATCATTCACTTGGGTTATCAAGCTGAGGAGCAACTGTCTCCTGTATCAGCACAATGATTCTGAATGGACCTCCACTTCATTATCTAACAACAGCTTCACAGAAGTGATATTGAGCAAACTGGCACCAAGCTGCAATAGGAAGTGAACAAGAAAATATGCAGACGTTAAAATTGTAGTTTACGCAAAAATGCTGGTGAAACTCAGCAAGTCATGCAGCTTTCTATATGTGGAAAAGATAAAGATACATAGCCATTGTTTCAGGCCTGAGCTGTTCATCAAGGTATGAGCAAAAAGCAAGCAGGTGCCTGCATAAAATAGTGGGGGCAGGAGAAGGAGCACAGGCAAGTGGATATGCATGGGAGGGCACAAGAGAAAAGCACTAAGAAGTGATGGGAGAGGGGATAGCTCTCTAAATGGAGAAGGAAGCGGGTGAATAGCTGGAGAAAAGGAGACAAAGGAATGGGGAAGAGGTGGAGAGAGGGAAGTGGTCAGCAAACCAAAGATAGCAATATTTATGCCATCCGATTGGAGACTGCTCAGGCAGAATATTAGTATTGCTCCTTCTTCACTTTAGGGGTGACCTGGGTTTGGCAATTCATGAGGCCGTGGACGGACATGTTGGTATGGGTGTAGGGTATGGAGACCTTCACTCTATTTGCAGCAGTGGCAGGAATCTCCCAGAAACCAACCGTTTCGATTCCATGCTACATAAAGAACGCTCGTAACAGTTCAAACAACAATTTATGCTGTACATGCAAGCCATTAGATTCTATAGCAAAGCTGATGCATGGAAGATTGTACTGCTACTTACCATGGCAGGGTCTCAAGCACTAGAGGTTTTCAATATATTTGCTTTTGCCAAGGCAGATGACCAGGACAAGTTCAACAAGGTTATCAAGATGTTTATGTCATGTTGTTAGAATAAACATCTCTAGGAAAGGGGATGTAATGGTAGAGCTAGTGCTAGTGATCAACCTGACCACTAGAGAGAGTCAGATATTAGTTTGTGACTGCTTAGGTGGGATTCAAGATGGATGCCTCCACACAGTTGTGAATGAGATCTGTAGCTAATAAATTTATAAGAACCCAAGTTTATTTTTGACAATGAAAGATGCAACTACATTGAAGTACAGCAGGCACTTTAATAATAAGATAAACATGTAGCATTACAGAAGGTGCAGGGTATGATGTTACTTGGGCAAGGTGCAGGGTATAGAGGTGCATTCAATTGACCAGTGCAAGGGCATCATCTTTAACCAATGGGAGGTCCATTCATGAGTGTGATAACAGCAGGAAAGAAACTGACCTTAACATGGAGGTTCATGTTTTCAAACTTGTGTATCTTCTGCCTGACAGAAGGTTGAGAGAGAAGGGAGTGTGACCAGGAATGGACAGGCCCTTTACTATGTCAGCAGTTTTTCTAAAGCAGCGGGAGGTCAGATCAGATTCAAATATGTTGTCAGAGTACATACTGCACATGACATCACATACAACCCTGAGATTCTCTTTTTCCTGCAAGTGAGGCCGAATTATCACTTATTGGCAATGTAAAAAAAAGACTCAAACAAATAAAGAAATGTAAACAAACTGACTGTGCAATACAGAGAAAAAAAATCAATAAAGTCCAAATGTAAGAGTCCTTAAATAAGTCCCCGATTGAATTTTTTGTTGAGGAGTCCAATAGCAGAGGGGTAGCAGCCATTCCTGCACCTGATGGGGCGAGTCTTGTGGCACCTATACCTCTTTCCTGATGTTAGCAGCGAGAACAGGGCATGTGCTGGGTGGTGTGGATCCTTGATGATTGCTGCTGCTCTCCAAGGGCATTGCTTTCCATATACCAGATCATGATGCAGCCAGTCAGCACACTTTCCACCACAAATATGTAGAAATTTGCCAGGTTCTCTGACTTCATGCCAAAACTCTTCAAACTCCTGATGGGGGTGAGATGTGGATGGAGTCAATGGCGGGGACAGAAGGGGACATGGGGGTTTGCATGATGGACTAAGCCTTGTTCGCAACCCTCTCCAGTTTCTAGCGGTGTTGGGCAGAGCAATTCCCTCACAGAGCTGTAGTGCATCTGGAATCCTCACATTCTCATCCTGGTAGGCCCATCTTGCTTATCCAGGGCAATCCCAGAGTGCAGAGACGAGTGCAGAGTACGGTGAGTAATGGGAATAATGTATGGAATGTGTCTGGGATAGAGTATGAGCCCACCCCCACTCCATCCCCCAGAGACACTTGCGGTTGGAAAAATGCTGGTCCCCTATTCACACAAATAAATACTGTAAACAAAAAAAATACTTTAAAAGAACTAAACAGCAAATAATTTTAAAGATGTAACCCGTCCAATATTTTCCCTTTATTATTTAGTGATTAACACAGAAGGTGGCATTTCATCCCATTGAGTCCATGCTTTCACCCAGCAGGGCCACTCCTCTCCATAGCTCCTGTAACTTATTCTCTCCCATCTGCTCATCAACTCCACCCCAATTCTCCTGCCATCCGTCCACACCAAGGGGACATTTACTGTATGTCAATTAACCTCCAGCTGGTTCTTGGGATGTGGGGTAAAACTGGAGTACCTGGAACAAACCCACACAGTCACAGGGAGAACCTGCAAACTCTAAATAGATAGCCTCCTAGGTCAGGATCAAAGCCAGAGCTGTGAGATTGCAGATACCTGCTGCACCACCGTGCTCAAAAAAAGTCACAGTGGAACTCAGCAGATCATGCAGCATTTGAAGCAGTTGACATTTCAGGTCCAAGCCCCTTGGACCTCTCTAATATTTCATCCTCTGCCGGGTCACACCATCTTCAACCTTCTGGTGTCCATAAAGGATCGCCTCCTTCCAGGTTCCAGTTCTTCAACACCTGCAGACTTCTTGTTTAACCTAAGCACTGCCATACTTGTCTCTATTCTCCAATCCCTACAATTCAATCAAACAAATGGACATGGGATCTACTGGACCAGCTGCAGGATCCAAGGCTGTGAGTGCTGGGAATCTCAGCAAACTCTCGCTCTGCCATTGAGATCCATGCATTGTCTGGTGGGAGGGCGCAGCTGGGAAATGGGAAATGATAAGAGTGGGAGCTGAATATGTTGCTGGAAGATAAGAGGGAGTTTGGGAAGAAGCTGAGGTATGGAAGGGAGCCAGGGGCAGAGGGTGGGAGAAACTCTGTGAGAGAAGGGAGGGCCAGTGATGGTGATGGGACACTAGATTTAGATTTATTGTCAGAGTACATACAAGACATCATGTACAACTCTGAGATTCTTTTTCCTACAGGCAAGGCAGAATTGCCACTTATTGGTAGTGCAAAAAAAATTGTACACTATGTGCACATTTAAACAACTGTGCAATACAGAGAGGAAAAAAATCAAACAATAAAGTGCAAAAGAAAGAGTCTTTAAAAGAGTCCTTGACTGAGTTTGTTGTTGAGGAGTCTGATGATGGAAGGGTAGGAGGTGAACCTGGTGGTAAGAGTCTTGTGGCGCCTATACCTCTTTCCTGATGTTAGCAGCAAGAACAGGCCATGTGCTGGGTGATGTGGATCCTTTATGATTGCTGCTCCTCTCCAATGGGAGCGTTCCCTGTAGATGTTCTCAATGGTGGAAAGGGTTTTGCCTACCTTTTGCAGGGATTTACGCTCAGAGTGTTCCCATATCAGACCACAATGCAGCTGGTCAGCACACTTTCCATTACACTTCTGTAGAAATTTGCCAGGTTTCTGGTGTTATACCAAACCTCTGTATTCTCTTGAGGAAGTAGAGTTGCTGAGACTCTAGAGGTTACCACACTCTTCTTGGGCCCCGGAACGATTGATGCCTGTTGGAAACAGGTGGGTACCCTGTCCTGCCAGTGTGAGATATTGAAGATATCTGTGCATTCATTGGTAAGTTGGTCAGCAGAGACTTTTAAAACTCAGCTGAGTATTCCATCCAGACTGGATGCTTTCCTTGGATTTAGTCTCCTGAAGGAAGCCCTCACGTCATCTCTTCACCAGAAAGGATCATTAGGGGACATGGGGGTGTGCAATGGTGTTTTTTTTCTTGTGATCAAATCAGGCATAGAAAGCATTAAGTTATCTGTGAGTGAGGCTTTGCCATCTCCTATGGCACAGGATTTTGTTTTATAACAAGTTACGTAATTTAGGCCATGCCACAGCTGTCAGGTGTCCCTCATGGATTCCACTTTCATTGGGAAACTCCTCTTCACCCAGGAGATGGCTTTCTGCAGGTCATACCTGTTCCTTCTGTAGTGATCTGGATCTCTGGACTTAAATGCTTGTGATTTGACTCTCAGCAGATTCCGGATTTCATTGCTCATCCAGGGCTTCTGCTTGGGGAAAACCTTAAATGATTTTGGGATACACTTGATCCACAGCTGTTTTGATAAAGTCCATAACGGCCCTGGTGTAATCATTGCTTTCCAACTGTTTCCTTAAACACCACCCAATCTGCTGAATCGAGGAAGTCCTGCAACTGTTCTTCAGCCTCCTGCAACCACTTTCTAGCTGTCCTGATCTCCGAGCCTCTCATTTTAGGAACTGTCTGAAGGCAGAAGGAGCACAGCTAGATGATTTGACTTGCCAAAATGCAGTCTCAGGAAAGAACTTCAGACCTTTCTTTTCTTAGTATTGCAGTGATAGAGTGTGCTAGGATCTCTGGTGCAGCAGGTTACAAGCTAGTGGTAGTTGGCTAGGGTTTTCTTGAGACAGACCATAGTCTCCGACTCTGACCACATCATGCAGCTCCACAAGTGCCTGTTTGTAATTGGCATCGGGAGGGATATAAACTCTGGTGAGAATCTCTGATGAGAATTTTCAGGATGGATAGACCTCCAAAATGGATTGCCCTGAAATTTCGGCTTATCACAATTTGCAGGTATGTATTTGAAAAGGTTGTTAGCTCGCTGTGTTTATTTCTTCCTTGCCATATTTCTTTGGCTTGGCTTCGCGGACAAAGATTTATGGAGGGGGTAAAAAGTCCACGTCAGCTGCAGGCTCGTTTGTGGCTGACCAGTCCGATGCGGGACAGGCAGACACGATTGCAGCGGTTGCAAGGGAAAATTGGTTGGTTGGGGTTGGGTGTTGGGTTTTTCCTCCTTTGCCTTTTGTCAGTGAGGTGGGCTCTGCGGTCTTCTTCAAAGGAGGCTGCTGCCCGCCAAACTGTGAGGCGCCAAGATGCACGGTTTGAGGCGTTATCAGCCCACTGGCGGTGGTCAATGTGGCAGGCACCAAGAGATTTCTTTAGGCAGTCCTTGTACCTTTTCTTTGGTGCACCTCTGTCACGGTGGCCAGTGGAGAGCTCGCCATATAATACGATCTTGGGAAGGCGATGGTCCTCCATTCTGGAGACGTGACCCATCCAGCGCAGCTGGATCTTCAGCAGCGTGGACTCGATGCTGTCGACCTCTGCCATCTCGAGTACCTCGACGTTAGGGGTGTGAGCGCTCCAATGGATGTTGAGGATGGAGCGGAGACAACGCTGGTGGAAGCGTTCTAGGAGCCGTAGGTGGTGCCGGTAGAGGACCCATGATTCGGAGCCGAACAGGAGTGTGGGTATGACAACGGCTCTGTATACGCTTATCTTTGTGAGGTTTTTCAGTTGGTTGTTTTTCCAGACTCTTTTGTGTAGTCTTCCAAAGGCGCTATTTGCCTTGGCGAGTCTGTTGTCTATCTCATTGTCGATCCTTGCATCTGATGAAATGGTGCAGCCGAGATAGGTAAACTGGTTGACCGTTTTGAGTTTTGTGTGCCCGATGGAGATGTGGGGGGGCTGGCTGATGGAGGACCTCAGTTTTCTTCAGGCTGACTTCCAGGCCAAACATTTTGGCAGTTTCCGCAAAGCAGGACGTCAAGCGCTGAAGAGCTGGCTCTGAATGGGCAACTAAAGCGGCATAATCTGCAAAGAGTAGTTCACGGACAAGTTTCTCTTGTGTCTTGGTGTGAGCTTGCAGGCGCCTCAGATTGAAGAGACTGCCATCCGTGCGGTACCGGATGTAAACAGCGTCTTCATTGTTGGGGTCTTTCATGGCTTGGTTCAGCATCATGCTGAAGAAGATTGAAAAGAGGGTTGGTGCGAGAACACAGCCTTGCTTCACGCCATTGTTAATGGAGAAGGGTTCAGAGAGCTCATTGCTGTATCTGACCCGACCTTGTTGGTTTTCGTGCAGTTGGATAATCATGTTGAGGAACTTTGGGGGACATCCGATGCGCTCTAGTATTTGCCAAAGCCCTTTCCTGCTCACGGTGTCGAAGGCTTTGGTGAGGTCAACAAAGGTGATGTAGAGTCCTTTGTTTTGTTCTCTTCACTTTTCTTGGAGCTGTCTGAGGGCAAAGACCATGTCAGTGGTTCCTCTGTTAGCGCGAAAGCCGCACTGTGATTCTGGGAGAATATTCTCAGCGACACTAGGTATTATTCTATTTAGTAGAATCCTAGCGAAGATTTTGCCTGCAATGGAGAGCAACGTGATTCCCCTGTAGTTTGAGCAGTCTGATTTCTCGCCTTTGTTTTTGTACAGGGTGATGATGGTGGCATCACGAAGATCCTGAGGCAGTTTACCTTGGTCCCAACAAAGCTTGAAAAACTCATGCAGTTTGGCATGCAGAGTTTTGCCGCCAGCCTTCCAGACTTCTGGGGGGATTCCATCCATACCTGCTGCTTTGCCACTTTTCAGTTGTTCGATTGCCTTATATGTCTCATCCAGGGTGGGAACCTCATCCAGCTCTAGCCTTAGGGGCTGTTGAGGGAGCTGGAGCAGGGCGGAATCTTGGACTGAGCGGTTGGTACTGAAAAGAGATTGGAAGTGTTCTGACCATCGGTTGAGGATGGAGATCTTGTCGCTGAGGAGGACTTTGCCATCTGAGCTGCGCAGCGGGCTTTGGACTTGGGGTGAGGGGCCGTACACAGCCTTTAGAGCCTCGTAGAAACCCCTGAAGTCGCCAATGTCCGCGCTGAGCTGTGTTCATTTGGCGAGGCTAGTCCACCACTCATTTTGGATCTCCCGGAGTTTGCGCTGAAGATGGCTGCATGCGCGACGGAAGGCTTGTTTCTTCTCTGGACAGGACGGCTTTGTAAGGTGAGCCTGGTGGGCAGCTCGCTTCTTTGCCAGCAGCTCCTGGATTTCCTGGCTGTTTTCGTCAAACCAGTCCTTGTTTTTCCTGGAGGAGAAGCCCAGTACCTCTTCAGTGGATTGCAGTATGGTAGTCTTCAACTGATCCCAGAGGGTTTCAGGGGACGGGTCCGTGAGGCGGGTTGCAACGTCGAGCTTTGCTTTGAGGTTTGCCTGGAAGTTTCCTCTCGCTTCGTCTGACTGCAGTTTTCCAACATTGAACCTCTTTCTGGGGGCTTTATTGTTCCTGGGCTTTGGCTTGAAGTGAAGGTTGAGCTTGCAGCGAACCAGCCGGTGGTCAGTGTGGCATTCCGCGCTAGGCATGACCCTGGTGTGGAGCACATCTTGTTTGTCACTTTCTCGCACCAGGATGTAGTCCAGGAGGTGCCAGTGTTTGGATCGGGGATGCATCCAGGTGGTCTTAAGGCTGTCCCTCTGCTGAAAAAGGGTGTTTGTAATGACAAGCCGCTGTTCTGCGCAGAGCTCCAACAGGAGGCGCCCATTGTCGTTGCACTTGCCAACGCCATGCTTGCCCAGGATTCCTGGCCAGGTTTCTGAGTCTTTGCCGACACGAGCGTTGAAGTCGCCCAGGATGACAACCTTGTCGGCTGTAGGGGTACGTTGGATGAGGTTGCGCAGGTCGGTGTAGAACTTGTTCTTTTCTGCTGGTTCCGCCTGGAGGGTTGGAGCATAGACACTGATGAGGGTGATGTGACGCTTGTTTTGAAGTGGGAGTCGCATGGACATGATTCGGTCCGAGAGGCCTGTCGGAAGGTTTTCGAGTTTGGAGGCAATGAAGCTCTTGACCATGAAGCCTACACCAGATAGGCGTCGTTCATCCGAAGGCTATTTATTAAATAGCTAAAAAGTACTTATTAGTTGAAGGTGCAGGGATTACCTTCTGATTTAGCATCAAGAGCCAGAAAAATACCAGGAGAAATATAACTTGCAGTAAAATTGTCATGTGGATAATTGGATTGAAGGATCTGGCATGGTAAATTACACCTCACTGTATAATTGGATCATGGATTTCCTCACCTCCAGACCACAATCAGAGAAGATTGGTAAGAACCTCTCCTCCACAATCTTCATCAGTACTGGAGCACCACCGGGCTGTGTTCTTAGCCCCTGCTCTAGTCACTTTACGCCTACGGCTGTGTAGCTCGGTACGACAATAACGCCATCTACAAATTTGTCGACGATATCACGTTAGAGGGTTGTATAAAGGAAGGGGACGAGTCAGCATAAAGGAGGGAGATTTAAAACTTGGCTGAATGGTTCACCAACAACAACCTTGCACTCAATGTCACCAAAACTATGGAGCTGATTGTTGTCTTCAGGAAAGGAAAGCCAGAGGTATATAATCCAGCGATCATTGAGGGATCAGAGGTGGAGAGAATGAGCAAATTTAGGTTCTTGGGAGTCACTATCTCAGAAGATCTTTCCTGGACCCAACACACCAATGGCATCATGAAGAAAGCACATCTGCCCCTCTACTTCCTCAGGAGTTTGTGGAGGTTTGGTATGACTCCAGAAACCGTGGCAAATTTTGACAGAGGTGTGTTGGAAAGTGTGCTGAATGGCTGCATCAAGGTCTAGTATGGAAATACCAATAGCACTGAGCGTAAAGCCCTCCAAAAGGTAGTGGACACAGCACAGGACATCACAGGCAAAACCCTTCCCACTGTTGAGTTCATCTACAGGGAACATTGCCATTGGAGGGCAACAGCAATCATCAAAGACACTCACCATCCAGCACATGCTCTGTTCTCGCTGCTGCCATCAGGAAAGAGGTATAGGTGCCACAAGACTCACACTCCCAAGTTCAGGAAGAGCTGCTCCCCCTCCACCATCAGACTCCTCAATGACAAACTCACTTAAGGACTCTTACTTGTATACTTTATTGATTTTCTTTTGTTTTCTCTGTATTGCACAGTTTGTTTACATTCATTATCTGTTTACATTTCTTTTATTTGTTTACGCTGTATACGGTTTATTTTTTGCACTACCAATTAGTGATAATTCTGCTGCACCTGCAAGATAAAGGAATCTTAGGGTTGTATGTGATGTCATGTATGTACTCTGACAATAAATCTGCAATCTAAATGGTATCTCAGCTATAGGAAAATCTATGGCTCCCTTTCAGTTCCTGCTTATAAAGAAATATTAATCTACAAAGATTTTGGGCACTGCAGCGTCAAAGAATGCTTTATCAACCCTGGTTACAGCTATCAGTACATCTCCATCAGCCTATTGAATGAAGACTGGTTTCCAAGGTCAATCCTATGTTCTGTCTCAGGGAAGGAGTGAGGCTTCAGCAGATTACTCTTGCACCCGTCACAGAACCAAATTTTCAGATGAAGACACGAGACACTGCAGATACAAAAAGCAAATGGCTGGAGACTGCTGAATTCTTCCAATGGTTAGTTATACTTTCTCCAGTCCTCCAGTGAGGTTCTGAGTAGGGAGCAGCCCCTTAACACACTGAGTCTGCAAACTAACGCGGAGTCAGGTTATTTCCCATTTAACGCTGCTCTTTCCCCTTTCACTTTGTTATAGAATTCAACCACAGGAAAGCACCAGCAGAGACCATATACAGAACACAAGCTTTTTAGAGGAGAACATAGAAAACTACAGAATAGTTCAGGGTCTTCAGACCACATTGTGCCGACCTAATAACCTACTCTAATAGCTGCCAATGCATACCTCCATTTTTCTCAGTTCCATTTACCTAATAGTCTCTTAAAAGATCCTATTGTGCTCGCCTCCACCACCATTGCTGGCAGTACATTCCATGAAGCGACCTCTCTCTCTGTTTTCCAGGCTTTTTTTGGTGCAGGCTGGAGCAGTATCTGCTTTGCTGAATTTCCTTACTTTTCCTCTGAAACCTTGACTGAGCTGTAAAGGCAGATCCAGGCCCTGAAGTCACAGCAATCCTCGCACGCATTGAAGCAGGGAGATAGGGTAGAGAGATCTTGCATTAGGATGAGGTTGGCTGAGGCAAGGAGCCAGAAATGGTGCTATATAGATGTATGAAGAAATGGCAGAGACTCAGGACTGAGAACAAGAGAGGCACTGGTATAAGGGGAAGTGACTGAGGATAATGATTGATTGAGACCAGGTTGTAGAGAAAGCAGGAATGAGTAGGGTTTTTTTTAATGTGAGCAATACCAGGAGTAGGGATGAGCATAGATCCAATTAAGAGGCCCATTACTGTGTAACTCTCCACTAGCCAAGTTCCAAACCTGTCATCCAATATGCCCCAGGTGTTCCAACATTAGAAAGGTCTGTGGAGAGCAGACCTTTCCCTCCAAGACCCAAATCAGAGCCGAGGCCAACTGGAAATTGAAATTGGGAACAGACTTGATTTCCCTCTTGTGCCGCTCTCCACAGGCCCTGGAATGTTTCTGGAAGTTTTGCTATCAATTTCATGATTTGGGTTTTTTTTTGCTAAACTCAACTTGCTGGATAAATTTGATTGTGAAATCATCAAAATGTAATTAAAACACAGAGACAAAATAAAAACCTGCAAATGTTGGAAATCTGAAATAGAAAACTTCTGATGAAAGATTGATGACCTCAAATGTGGGCTCAACAAGCCTGTCCACTGCCTGCTGCCTGACTTTGCTGAGTATTTTGAGCATTCTATAGCTTAGCACAAAACTATACTTTTGTTTTTGTGACAAAATGTGATCCAAAGTGAAGCCAGATATCTGTTGATGCCTGATGATATTAACTGATGTGTTTCTTCCCTGGAAGAGGTGACTGGGATCTACCCATCTGAAGGGAGTGTGGAAGGAGGCACACGGCTAACTGTGAAGGGGAAGTTATTTGATGAAACAGATACCCTGGCTAGAGTTACTGTGGCAGGTATGTGCTGGAGGAGGTGGGGGGGGGGGGTGGAGGTTGGGGTTGGGAGACAGGCAGGACAGATGTGTAACATGAGAGTGCACTTGGCTACCTCAGAGCTACCCAATATTCTTTCCTATGTGAAGAGACTATTCCTGCAGAGTAAACTCCCAAGGCAGCCAAGTAACATTGGTTAAGGAACAACTGTTTGATCAGTGGGAACCCTGCTCCTGCTTTTCTTTGATATGACACCAGGGGGTACTTCATTGAGCAGAAAATGCCTCAGCTAATATCTCATCTGAACATGGTGTTCCATACTGAAGCATCATTGTAATGTTGAACTTTCTCAATGGGAATGAACCCTTAACCTCCTGGTTCAGGGAAGCCGATATGCTCCATTTATTGTTCATTGATGCTGGTAGACAGATCAACTCACCTGGGAGTCTTCATCCAGTGGGGTTGCAATCTTCTGATAACCAACATATATTAAATTTGTTCCTGTTGCCTGGTATCAATGAATCTTGAGCAAATGTGAGCTTCTGGAGGGACTCAGCAGGTCAGACAGCATCCATGGAGAACTGGTCAGTCAACATTTCAAGATAAAGGGTCCCAACCCAAAACTTTGACTGGTTGTTTCTCTCCATGAATGCTGCCTGACCAACTGAGTCCCTCCAGTAGCTTAACTTTGTTCAAGATTTCAGCATCTGTAAAGTTGGTGTTTCCCCAGTAAATCTAGCATGTTGCACAAAATTATTTAATTTTAAACTTTCCTATTTTTCACCAGCACTTCTAATTTATGATTTAGAGCAGGCACAGTTCTGGGAAGAGCAATTTATAACAGGTGATATTAACCCTCTTTTATTTGAAAATATCTAAGCTGTTATGTACTGAACCTGTCATCCAATGCGCTGTGTTCAATAAATGTAAAGAATGCTTTCAATTAATGAAAGAAGATACATTCATGATCAATGTCGATCTCAACTCTTTCTCATATGTTTGATTTGTGTTATTCTTTGTCTTTAACAGATTTAAACTGTGAGATTCTTAGTGTCAACTCAACTGAAATAATCTGCCAGGCTCCAAGAGAAGGCAATCTTTCCTGGACAGTTTTCCCAGGTAGTTCATTTTTTAATTGGTAGATTTTCATCAATTTTTGGTACATATATCAGCCTGTTAATAAATGCTCATCTGATGTCAAATGTAAAGTTCTTGGTCATTGAAAATAGATAGGATTGGATAAACCAGATGATCTGTTAGATATTTATGAGGACATGCAACAGGCTGGCTATTTTCAACCTAGCTGTTATATCCTAAACTAGATTGGTTCTTTAATGCTAATTGTAATAGCACACAATCTCAGTCACCACTCCTTCCACCCCCATGCCTAAACTGCTTGGGTTGATCTTGTGTAGAACAAATGAGCCAATATATGCTGCAAAAGAACAGGTGAATTAGTTAAATATAGCTAACTTGTAAATGAGCTTAGTCAGAAATACTTCAGGAAATGCAGCACATAGAAGGCAGCTGCTGTTAAAGCTTATGCGACCATTCAGTATCTGCACAGAATTCCATAGATTCTCTACTCTCTGGGAGAAGAAATTCTTTCTCAACTCCACCTGAAATGGATAGTTCCTTATTCTGAAACTGCTTACTGTTGTAGATATGCTGAAAAGGGGAAACATCATCTTGACATTCTCCCCGTCAATCCTCATCAGCATACTGTGGCTTTCAATAAAATCATCTAAACTCAAACTGAGTAAAGGTTTAGCCTGCTGACTCCCTCCACTAGAACATTGTTAACAGGAGTAGGTCATTGACCCTTCAAGACTTCCTCACCTATTCATCTTCCACCTCATTGCCTTCTCCAGAGTTATCCCCCCATCCCTAGACTCCTTTAAACCCAGAGATGTTTTTGATCTCTACTTTGAATGAACAATGTCTTAATCTCAGGGAAAGAGAATAGCAATGTTCACCCAGCCTCTAGACAAAGAAATTCTCTCCTTATCAGTGGTGTGCTCACTATTCTGAGACTGTGCCCATGCTCTGGACTCCTTAGCCAGGGGAAACATCCTCCTGCACCCAGCCTGTAGAATCCTGGAAGAATTTTCAATCAGATTATTTTATTCTTCCAAACTCAAGAGAGAAGCCTAATCTACTCAATCAGTTTACATAAAGTAAACTAGCTAGGTCATGCCAAGTGACTGGTACATTCCAGATATTAGGAGATGGAAACCATATGAAGCACCCCAAGTGTGGTCTCATCAATTTCTATATATTTGCAGTAAATACTTCCTTTCTCCTATATGCAAATCCTTCATGAAGACAAGCTGTTACATTTTCCTGCTGCCTTTCAATGGCTCATGTCCTGAATATATAGGTCCCTTTAAAAGTCAACTCTACCCATTCTCTCACCATTTAAAGTATTCTAATTGAGCACAAAAATGGACAACAGCATATTTTCTGCAATTATACTGCATCTGCCTTGTTCATGCCCACTCACTCAGCTTGTCTCCTTCCTTTAAAGCTTCTGTGCATCCTCTTCCTGACACACAGACCCAACCAATCTTAATTTTTCAATATTTTTATTAATTTCATTCAACAAAAATTACATAAGTAAATAAACATGAATAGAGCAAATTTATAGAATACTATTAACTGTAAAATCTACATTATGTTTAAAAAAAAAACATGCAAAAATTTTTTTAAACTAGCTCATCTACTCAGGGCCTGTTGGTAAAATACATAGTCCACTATTTGATATGAAATATGCCTTCCAATGATTGAGAAAAGAAGGACATAACCAAAATATATGATACAATGAACCATCTTCAGTTTTACATTTATCGAATTTAGTAGACAAGTTAGGATAGAATTTAGACAATCAGGTTTTGGAATAGTGGGCATGATGTACCACTTTAAATTGCAATAGCTAATGTGTCAAAAATAGAGAAGATGAATAAAATAGAATCCCATTGTAGTCTCAGAAAATATTTGTTGGAAGTCTTGTTCCCATAATTTTTTTATTCCATCCTTAGATAGCAAAAGTAGTTTATACAGGGCAGACAAAGAAGTGGGACATAGCGCAGGCGACATGTTTCTTTCAGTTTTGTTTTGAGTTTTTTTTTAATTTTATTTTTAATTTAATTGACTACTTTCAGTTGTACAAAGGGGTGGGGAGTGATTTTTTTTCCATAGATAATTTCTCCAGGCCATTGTGCTATAAGTAGAGGGTGTTGGATTTCCAAGTGATCACAATACATTTTTTTTGTTACAGCCAATGCTATTTTTATAAATGAGATTTGATATTTATTCAATTTGTTGATTATTTCCATAAAATTACCTAGTAGATATAGCTCTGGGTCACCCGTGAAGGCCACTCCTGTTATCCTGGTTAATTTTTCTGCAATGTCTTGTCAAAATGGCTTCACTTACACACATGACCACGTAGTATGTAAATAAAAAAAGTTCCTGTCTCAGACCCACATCTGAAACACATCTCTGATATTTCTGCTTTTGATCTATGTAATTTCTGTGAGGTAAGATGTTATTGATGTCTTGCACTTATAATTGATGTCATACTGTCCTTACACCAATCTGATCAGCTTCTTTCTAGAATCACCACACCCAAATCCAACTCCTATCTTTTTCTTGACCTCTGCAACCCTGGTTTTGAACTTTTACTCTGGAGAGCATAGTACATTTTTGTTACAAATTTCCCCATTCAGACTATTCGTTCTATTTCACTAATTTCAGGTGGGGTCAACGTTGGTCCCCATCTTTCTTTTAAGAATGATCTAAGCTGGAGAAAACAGAAGAAGGTACCATTGGCCACTCCGTATTTGTGTTTTAATTGTTCGAAGGACATGAGTTCCTTCCATATAGCAGTCTTCCATATATTTTTTGCCTTTGTCATTACCCATTACCATGAATTTAATATTCTGTTGCCTATGTTCATAGACTATAACATTTTTACACAGTGGTGCTTTTATTGATATCCCTACTTTTTTTTCCCCTATACATTCATTAATTTCTTGCCATGATCTGATCATATTTATCAGTATGGGATTATCTGTAATTTTTGTCTAGTGATTTGACATTCCATCTATAGATAAAATCCTTTGCTTCCCCCTCCTCCATCGAGTACATTCCCATCTGAATCTGGGGGAGGGGGGAGTGGTTTGTTTTCAATGTTGAAGGCTGTGAGAAATCTCGACTGTGCAGCTAAGTAGTATTTTTTTAAATCTGGAAGTCAAAGTCCTCCCTATAGACGACACTTTCCTTATTCTAATATATCCTAATTTCAAAGTATCATCTTCCAAATGTGAGCTGCGATATTCCAAATTTAGATCTCTTTACTCCAATAAATCCAACTCTGTGACTGCTATTTTATGTAGTTTTAATTTGTTGATAAAATGGATAAACATTTTGCATAGCTTCACATTAAGACTTTCATAATGATGAATACCAAAGGATTTACTGTATGATGATTCAAAGATATGTAGAGATACAAGCTTAAAGAGATACATAAAGGTATTTAAAGAGACAAAATTTAAAGAAAATTTCTCGTGCTCACGCTTCCTTCACATCTTGAAGAATAACGAGCAAGTCATTAGTGGCTTGTCAGATATTACGACATATTACATCATAGTCACTATGGTAACACTACAAATAATAGTTATCTTAAAGAGACAGGCACAAAATTAACTAACAATCAAAACACAAGGTTTTAACCTTTACACTCCCAGCTCGTAGTCCCATGTCAATTTTTTCAGTGCTATTCTTGGTACTTTATTATTCCACAGGAATTGTCTAATTTCATTGGTTAGTAGTCTAAAGAAGTTTGTAGGTCACAGGATAGGGAGTGATTGAAAAAGATACTGCAGTCTTGGCATCACTTTCATTTTGATGCAATTAACCATTCCCACTAATGTAATCAGTAATTATTTCCATTTCTGCAGGCCCCTTTCTATTTTCCCAAGAAGAGGAACATAATTTAGTTTGTACAGATTTTGTAAGTTGTTGTCAATCACTATTTCAAGATATTTGATTTCATCTGTCTTCCTTTTTGGTATCTTTCATATTTAAAATTTGTTAATGGCAATATCTTGCTTTTGTCCATATTTATTTTATAACCTGAGATTCTTCCATATTTTTCTAGTGTTCCTTGTAATTTTTCCAAAGATTTAGCTGGGTCTGATAGGAACAATAGCACATCATCAGCAAATAGACTAATTTTATGTTCTTCTTGTCCAACTTAGAAGCCCTTTATATCCGATCTCCTCTTATTATCTCTGCCAGCGGTTTAGTCGCTAAAATAAAAAGCATTGGGGACAGGGGGCATCCCTGTCTATTTGATCTACTCAAGGGGAACACCACTGACATCTGATTATTGTTTATAATTTTAGCTTGCAGTTTATGGTGTAAATTGTTTTATCCAGTTTATAAATGTACTGCTTATGCCAATTTTTTCCGGTGATTTAAATAATAAGGGCCATTTCAAACAGTCTAATGTTTTTTTTCCACATCCATGGAGACTGTAATACTTGGATTCCATTCAAATTTTGCTTTGTGTATTATATTAAATAATCTTCCTATATTTGAGGAATGTCTTCCTTTAACAAATCCTGCTTGATCTGTATCTATCAATTTTGTTAAATATTGTCCAAACCCATTAGCCAACAATTTTGCTAGTATCTTGTAATCAGCATTTAACAGGGATATTAGTCTATATGACAAAGTTTTTAATGAGTCCCTATTTTATTTTTTTTAACACTAATAATAGCAGTTGAGAATGATTCTGGCAGAGTCTGTGTTTCTACTTCTTTGTCCAGAACATCCATAACAGGGGCATTAATAGTTCTTTAAATTATTTGTAAAACTCAGGTGGGAATCTATCCTCCACCAGTGATTTATTGGCCTGTAGGGTACCCAAGGCCTTTTCAATTTCTTCCCTTGTAAAGGGAGTATCTAGTCTATCCTTTGTCTCTCTTCTAGTTTTGGAAGTTCAACATTCAACACAAATTCTTCCGTTTCATTCTCGTCTCCTAGTAATTCTGATTTTTAAAATTTTGTTTAGTATTGTCCAAAAATGTCATTGATTTCCTTTTGTTTATATACAAGAGTGTATGTCTCTGTTTTTATAGCATTTATCATTCTTGATGACTCCTCTGCTTTAATCTGCCAAGATAAAACTTTGTGCACTGGTTCACCCACCTCATAGTATTGTTTAGTTGTTAATATAACTTTTTCTGTTCTATATGTTTGTATTGTATTATATCTTAGCCTTTTATTCTCCAGCAATCTGAATTTTTCTTGTAGTCCTGTTCTTTGATTTTTTTTTCTAATTCTATAATATCTTTCTCCAGTCTAAATACTTCTGCCATATATTCTCTCTTAAGATTATTTGTATAGGATATAATTTGTCCCCTCAAATATGCTTTGAGCATGTCCCATATCAAAAAAAATTATTGTTAGTAGATAGCTGATTTGTTTCACAAAATTTTCTATCTGTCTCTTTACAAATTCGTACTACCACACAACTTAAAAGGACAGACTTTTAAGTAGTGTGGTGGTAAGATGCCATCTATATACATTTTCTTGCTTTTCCATTATTGCAATAGTTAATGTGAGTGGACTGATAGAAGCCTTGCTAGGTATTCTGTTTTTATCACTTGACTCTTTAAAGTAGGCAGACATTAAAAACAAGTCACTCCTTGTATGTGAATCATGCACCCTTGAGTAAAAGGAGTAGACTCTCTGTGGGATTTAATTGCCTACATGAATCAATAAGATTTAGATCCTTCATATATTTGCTGCTTTCACCCTCATAACTGTTCTTGCAGATTTATTTAGTATTGGGCCCAAGCAAAAATTTATATCCTCCAACCAATATATTTTGTCTTTCCTGTTTTTAAGAAGATATCCTTCATAAAGGTTTCATCATCATAATTTGTAGCATAAATATTCATAAATGTTCTTGCTTCTCCATAAATTTTAAAATGTGCCATTGAATAGCTTCCGACTTGAACAATCAAAGGGTCTTCTATTAACACTGGTGTATTTTTATTAATTAAAATCGCTACCTCTCTTGCCTTTGAACCAAAGGAAGACAATATTATTTGCCCTACACATTTCTTTTTAATTTATCATGTTCCAATTTGGTAAGATGTGTTTCCTGCAAAAAGATTATATCCACTTTTCATTTCTTTAGATATGCTAAGACCCTTTTCCTCTTCACTTTCCCGTTTATCCCATTAATTTTAAGACTAATAAACTTCAGTGTTTTATCCATACCATTTTTCAAATAAATATTGTATAACAATAAAATATTTCCAATTTTTTAAAAATACTGTATCATTTCCCTTTTAAGAGACATTTCCCTTTTCATGTCTCTTGTAAAAGGCATTTCCCTTTTAAGAAGCATTTCCCTTTTAAGAAACATACACATTTCCTCTTTAAGAAACACATACACATCCCTGGCTCTGATCCCGGAAACCCACAAGAAAGCCCATGGACTCTTCCGAAGAAGAACCTTCCCTTTCGTGCCATCTTTTAAAACCGCTCCTCTCCCGGTGCCATTTTCCCCCTTAAATCGGAGTTCCCACCCTGCTACTTCCTTCACCACTTTCTTTCCAGAGCTCTCCATGTAAATTACAATGATTTTCCTTTCAGCAGTAAAAATAAGATGGTTCAATACTACTAAATATAAATAAAAAAGATACGTCTTTCAGTTTTCTCATCTGGCATCTTTAATCTTTTCATAAATTTCATTAAAATTCTTTCACTTCTTTGATCTTGAAAATTTATTAATTACCTTCTGAGACATCCACCCTCAACTTTGGTGGGTAAAACATTGAATATTTTCCTTTCTTTGTTTGACCAAGGCAGGGCTAAAGTCCTGAAAAAGCATTGCTTTTGTATAGTCCACCACTAATGGACCATTATTATTTTTTGAATATTCGTATGCTGCTCCCAAGTTCACCAATTCGTTTGGGTCGAGAGTCCAGGTGAGCCCTTTCAATCTCCAACTTTGCATTTAACCTGTTTTGTCCCAGCATTTTTGTGATCCATGTTTCAAAAGGCACTTTCATGTAGCCAATTGCCCTACATGTAAAGCCGCATGTTTAGACAATATGTGGCTGTTTTGAGGCCACCTGAATGTGCAGGAGGTGCTCTTGAGGTGAGCTACATGACCCTCCTCCGAGAGGGATAATCAGCTCAGCTGAGTGGCTCCCCAAGCCGCCTGAATGCAACTGGCTGAAAGTGGATGTTAAAGGGTCAGGCTGCTGATCACAACTGACACTGGGCAGGAGCCGGTGTGTGCTCAGAGCCACATCCTGTGCAGCTGTGTCCTTCAGGTGGCCAGTGTTGCGCTTTAAACGCTGCCACCTGAACGGCAATTTAAAGGGCCGCTTCTGCTTCTTCAGGCGCATTCTTAGCGTAGAATGCACCTGAAAAAGCCTAAAGAAGCTTGCCAGGTTTTTCCCCTTGATTCCTTCTCTCAGTCCAGTGTTTCTTATATTTGTTACGTCTGCTGAAATTTTCCATATGATCGATCTTATCCATCAATCCTTTTCTGTGTCCCATGTTTTTGCTTTTTTTTTCCTAGATCTTTTACCCTGTCTTTTGTTTTGTCCAGCTCAGCCTCCAATTGAGTCATTTGTTCTGTTAAACCTTCCACGATTTTTAAATTTCCGATATCTTTTCCGATATGTCTCTTATCGCTGATTCAACATTTGTGAAACGATGGTGTTCTGGATGGTGGCTGTATCTTGGGATGACCCTTCCCCCCACCCAGCTCCGCTGGGTTCAGCCAGTCCCAAGACCCCTCCTGAGTCGCTCTCCTCATCGGGCTTTCACTTGATGCTCCTGGCTGAGCTGTTGCTTCTTCAGTTTTTGTTTTTGGTTGCCTTGGTCATTTAGCACTCGTTTTATCCATTTTTGACGATAAAATTCTGGTTTTTGAGCTGTCAGACCATCTTTTTAATACTTTTTATGGAGAGCTCTTCCATAACACGTCTGCTCAGATCCTCAGCATGGCCACGCCCCCTGTGTGTGTCTTTTTTTTCAAACATGCCTAACTACAAGTAATCCCTGGGCAACATTGCAGCTGCTGCAGTGCTGCTTGGAAGAGGTAGATAGAATTTTCAAAGTCTACTTTTTTTGGAATTTTCTGGTCTACTTCACTGCTACACGGGGCCTTTGAATTTAGTAATCTTAAGATGTTGGATATAAATAAAAACAAACATTTAGACCATAATCCCATGATTTAGGAGCAGAAATGGGCTATTTTGCTCTGAAATTCAAATCATAGCTGATGCACTTTTCCTTTCAATTCCAATATCCTACCTTCTCCCCAAAACCTCCAATGCCCTTACTAATCAAGAAACTATCAACCTCTGCTTTAAATAAACCCAAGGAATTGAGCTCCATAGCCTTTTATGGCAATGAATTCCCAAGAATTCCAATGAGTTCCTTGAATGTTTTCTCTATCGTGAGTGGACAGCTTAGTCACCATAGACAAGTTGGGCCAAAGGCCTGTTTCTAAACTATAAAACTCAGTAAATGAATCTTCACTCCTTATGGCATGATAAAGCTGAGGGGCCAGGTGTGAAGTGCATCCAACCTCAGTTCAGCATGTTTATGCTCTGCTGCTAATGGTAAGTCCATTGAGAGAGTATTAACTTGAATCGGCTAGCCTACCAATAGCTCAGCTACTGGTGGGGCACAAGGGGACACATCATTTTATCATTGCACATATTGACTTTTCCAATTTTCTATTGTTCAGGAGGAAGAGGATTAAAGGTGGAAACATGGAAAGGTGGTTCTCTAAGTGACTTGCCAAACTATAGTGAAAGCACAGTGGGATACACTTCATCATGGACTGATGAAGCCTATTATAAACCCTCCACACCATGGACTCCATCAGTTACACGTCTGAGTGGGTTCTTCATTGCACCAGAAACTGATAATTTTCGTTTCTCGATCAAAGGGAGAGGTGCATTTGAGCTTTATTTTAGCCTAACTGGACTACCTCAAGATAAGGTATATCTAAGACATTTAATCATGGCAGACTGTTTATTGATTCATCTAGCTATGAACTTGTATGAAAATTTAGCACCAGATCATCGATACTGGTAAATGTTGAGATCTTATGAAAGTGAACAAAGATGGTGATGAGGACTGTAATATAGCCATCTCCAACAATGGGCACAGATCAAGCAAATGGGTTAAACTCCTTTGATATCAGAGTCAGTTTCAATAACAGAATATAAATTACAGGGCAGCAAGGTTGGCGTAGTGGTTAGTGCAATGCTATTACAGTTCCAGCGACCTGGGTTTAAATCCAGTGCTGTCTGTGTGGAGTTTGTACATTCTCCCTATGTCTGTGTGGGTTTCTTTTGGATGCTCTGGTTTCCTCCCGCCCTTTAAAAACATACGGCTATTGTGGGATAACTGCTCTATTTGGAGAGCACAGGTTCATGGGCTGAAATGACCTGTTACCATACCATATGTCTAAATTTTAAAAAACAACACAGGTCTTCAATTAATTGCTTCAAATATGCAAGACTACATGTAATCTAGTAAAGAATTGGGAATGGGGGCTACAAAAATTTTCACCCTGAAGAGTCCTGATATATGTAAATTCCAAAACAAATCTGTAACACTTTGGGCCTGAGCACTTCATGGTATAAGTAAAAGCAGCCAGGTGCCTGATTAAAATAGCGGGGGAAGGAAGGAAGGGGGAAGGGGCAGGGGGAGGAGCACAGTCTAACAAGTAAGAGGTAATAAGTGGATATAGGTGGAAGAAGAGAAATCTGAGAAGTGATATGGGGTGAGGGCCAAGGGTAGCTCTCTAATAGGAGAAGGAAGGAAAAAGAGTGGTTTGCCTGACCTTGATTTGAAGCCAGAGCTAAGAGGCTTTTTCTTTCCACTCTTTCCACTCACATATCACCTTAAGTATTCCCTATGCCATAGATGCTCTTTGGTTAGTAAGGGATTACTTCAAGTGGTACGTGAATGGAAAGAAAAAGTTTGAAAACCACTGCTTTAAAGCCTCACGTGGCATTTCTGAGACCCAGCAGTAAGGCTAGGAAGACCCTCAGCTTATTTTTTGGAAAAGAAGGAACAAAGAATTAATTCAAAAAATAAGTTTTCAAAGGTATGCGGTTGTCCAATAAGCCCAGCGCACACATATTTGTTGCTTGATAAATATTTGAGAACTTAAAGATGCTCCTCCAATTGGAAATGAAGGAGGAGTTTGTAGATGTTTCATCTTGCATGACTTTTTTCTAAAAATTAACTTTATTCACCATAAAATTAAATACTAAGGAAAACAGTGCAAAGTGTTTTCACATTCTTAAAGTGATATTCCTAAATCCATTTTGTTATTGAACATTTTAGTGTAAATATTACAATGTTCAATAACACTATTTCCACCAATGCGGTCCTCTGTGGTTATTCCCACTTCATTTGTTTGAGAGACTTCCCCTCCAGTCTCAGCCCCTCAATACCTGGTAGTGGAAGGACTCTAGACTGTTAGCTTTCCCCACAAATCCCTCACGTTGGCTGTGCCAAGCCTCAGCATGTACTCGTATCCTGGAATGTGCCACTCAGCAACATTCCCTCACTGATATCTCTCTATGCTGGAAGACCACATGTTTCAGGAAGACCAAAGGGCATCTTTCACTGAATTAATGATCTTCCAGCAGTCTGGAGGCCTGTCTGTGTCTGCATGTGTTCCCAGGAACAGCCTGTAAATCAGAGAGTCATTTGTTATATTGCTGCTGGGGATGAACTGTGACGAGGACCCTTTTTTTTTCAATCTTTTCATTAATCATTCTATAGGTAAACAATACATGAGGAGGATAGGAATACATGATCAAGAAGGGAAGAAAAAACATCACTATATGACATCATATGATCTAACATATTGCATTAAACCACAGTGAATGAGATCTTCAAATAAAATAAAATTTTATTATATAAAATCCCACCTAATTTAAGAAAAAAAAGACTGGACAGCCTATCCTGAGAATTTATTAATAAAATTTAACCATCTGGTCTTTACCAACAAAGAGAAAAGAAATAAAATTAAATATCGTCCAGAAGGGAAAATAATTATACATGTGGAAATAATTTATAAAAGGTCAGCAAGTCTCTTCAAATTTAACAGAAGTATCAAATGTACGACTCCTAATTTTCTCTAAACTTAAACATGACATAATTTGAGAGAGACAAGGAGCCTTGCATCCTTCTCCACACATTCTTAACAATCCAGTCTGCAAAGAGGTGGGCAAATGTCTGTATTCTACCAGTCATCTCAGGGGTACAGTATATTGGGTTTGGTCGAACAAGAAAGATCTGACTATCTTACATGTTTTGTGTCTGCATTAATTCTTAGACTAAAATAGCCTATGGCACTTGGCAATACTGGAGTTATTTTGTGTCCCGTAGCCAAACCTCTGATGTACTGCGACTTGAGAAAGGGAAAGGGTAGGTTCACCTGACCAAATCCTCTGACTTGCACATAACAATTGTGAAATTACTTATAAAATATACACATGCAATGAAAATATTTGTCAATTGTAACTTGCATTTGATACATGCAAATTAAAATGAAAATACTGAACTGATCATTTACTCACATAATTTATACATGCTTCTTAAAATTTGCTGAATTGTGTTTGAATTAAGAATTACATTTGTAATTTCCATGATTAACAGAAAACTAAAATGTATTTAGGATGAATTTTAAGAAATATGACAAAACATCTTTGGAAATAGTAGCCCTGAGATTTGTTGAGTGTGCTAAGTATGAGCGTACACTGGTCAGAGGAGTCAGAGGCTGTTGTTCATCACTCTTTCTCGAGTCAGACTGTGGTATGTAGTCTTTACTGTTGCAAAGGTGGCTAATTTGACTAAGTTAGGTTCCTTTCACACAGGTGACAAAAGTGTAGGGATGGGGCAGCATCAAGGGATTCAGAAATGTTGAGTCTACTGACCCAGTGGGAGGGTCAGATCAGCCCAGACACTAAGCCCACTGTTGTGGAAGGGTTAGGTCAGCCAGGACATTGAGCCCATTGTCACAGGAGAAGGGTCAACCCGGACACTGAGGCCACTGTCCCAGCAGAAGGGTCAATCAAGACACTTATCCCACTATCCCAAGGGAGGGTTGTCAGCCTGGACACTGAGCCCACTGTCTCAAGAGAGGGTCAGGTCGACTGGACATTGAGCCCACTATCCCAGGGGGAAGGTCATGATAGCCCAGTCACTGAGCCCACTGACCCGAAAGAGGATCAGGTCAGCCCAGATAGTGAGCCCACTGTCCTGAATGAGGGTCAGTCTGGACACTAAGCCAACTGACCCGATGGAAGGGCAGGTCAGCCTGAACACTGAGTTCATTGTACCAAGGGAGGGTCAGGTCAGCTTAGACACTGAGCCCTCTGTCTCAGCGGGAGGGTCAGGTCAGACACTGAGCCCACTGTCCAAGAGTGAAACATGGACGTCCACAGTCACTGTGATTGTCATAAAAAATACAGAAATGCTGGAGGAACTCAGAAGGTCTTGAGGCATCCATAGGAGGTAAAGATATATGACATTTTGAACCTGAGCCTTTCCTCAAAGTATGAGTAAAAAGCAGGCAGGCACCAATATAAAAAGGCTGGTGAAAAGGAACGAATGGGAGGGAGAGGAGTACATGAGTACAGGAGTTCATTGGATATGATAAGAGGACAGGAAAGAGGAGAGGTGAGAATTAATTGGGAAATAGGAGATTGTTTCTGGCTCTGTGAAAGGAGACAAAGTGTAAAGGGAAGAGAGAGAGAGAGAGACAGACAGAGACAGAGCTAGAGAAAAGGGGACATTGGGAAAAATGGAGGTGGGGGGGTGAGTGGGGTGGAAGCCTAATGGAAACTGGAGAAATTAATGTTAATATCATCCAGTTGGAGGTGACCAGATGGAAGATAAGTTGTTGTTCCTCCAAATTGCTGATGGTCTCATTCTGGCAGGGCATGAGACCGAGGCAAGGGAATGGGGCGGGAAATTGTTCCAGGAGAAGGGTCAAGTCAGCCTGGACACTGAGGCCACTGTCCCAGGTGAATGGTCAGCTTGGCTGTCTAGCAGAAGGCAAACAGTGGGACCAAAGAGAGCCTTTTCTAGATGGCAGTCGGTTACTAATGGTGTTCCTTAGGGGGTCAGTGTTGGGTCCACTACATTTCAAGCTCTATGTAAATGATTTAGATTGCAAAACTAATGGTTTTGTAGCCAGTTTTGCAGATGATACAAAGATAGGTAGAGGGGTAGGTAGTGTTTAGGAGTTAGGGAGTCAGCAGGGGAACTTGGATAGGTTGGAAGAATGACAGAATACAGTGAAGTGAAGTGTATGATCATACACTTTTGTGGAAGGAATAAAGGAGAAAACTATTTTCTAAATGGGGAGAGAATTCTAAAAGCAGCGGTCCAAAGGGACTTAGGAGTCCTGAAGCAGGATTCCCTAAAGTTTAATTTGAAGGTTCTGTCAATAACAAAGAAGGCAAATGCAATGTTAGCATTCAGTTCAAGAGGACCAGTTGATAAAGGGAAGGATTTGGTGCTGAGACTATAAGATATAGGATTGGAATTAGGCCATTTGTTCCATTGAGTCAGCCCCGCATTCCATTGTGGCTGATTTACTATTTTTTTAACAATCCCTTTCCTCCTGTCCTTTCCTTGATTCCTTGAGGTTTTATAAGGTACTGGTCAGGCCACATTTAGAAAATTACAAGCAATTTTAGGCCCATAGCTAAGGAAAGATGTGCTGGCATTGGAACAGGTCCAGAGAATAGGTTTTCAAGAATGATCCTAGGGATGAGAGGCTTTTACATATGAGGAGTATTTGATGGCTCTGGACTGCACTCACTGGAGTTTAAGAGGATGAGGGAGGAATCTCATCAAAACATTATTGAAAGGGCTCAATTAAGTGGATGTGGAGATGCTTCCAGTAGTGGGAAACTCCAGGACCAGAGGGCACAGCCTCAGAATAAAAGGATATCCCTTTAGAACAGTAATGAGAAAGTTTCTTCAGCCAGAGAATAGTAAATCTGTGGAATTTTTTTGCTATAGATGTATGTGGAGGCCATCAAGTGGGAGTTGTTAAGTTCTTGATTAGTAATGGACATCAAAGGTTATGCGGAGTAGGCAGGATTAAGATGTTGAAAGGAAAAATACAACAAAATGGTGGAGCAGATTCGAAGGGCT
The DNA here is from genome assembly GCF_036971445.1 of Narcine bancroftii. Taxonomy (NCBI): domain Eukaryota; kingdom Metazoa; phylum Chordata; class Chondrichthyes; order Torpediniformes; family Narcinidae; genus Narcine; species Narcine bancroftii. Next base: position 276,537,751 of record NC_091470.1, read on the forward strand.
GAATGGCCTAATTTGCTCCAAATTATTATGGCCTTATGATGCTGTATAGGATGTGACATCATGCTCTTTCGCTTGTCCAGTTGCTCACTTGGTTCAAGATGATCTGCTGCTTCCTCTACCTTTTTGCCTGCAGACTGACAGGAAGGGCTGTTTCTTCACAGATATTACACAGAAGTGGTCCTGCAGGAAGATACAGTGAATTCCTTTGTATCTGTTGGTGTGTACCGAGACAGCAGCTCCTACACCGAGCAGCAGACAGCAGACTCTGTCAACGAAGAGCAGTTCATCAAGTCATACTCCCAGGTTGTCTACGAGAAGCAGGTCAGTTCCAGACCATGAATATTCAGTGGCAAGCTCATACTGGTATCAGGAAATCATCTGGGAATGTAAATCATGATGGAGAGTATAATCATTCCCATCTCCGCTGCTTTTGTGTGACTTTGCAGAGCAGAACAACTGCCCGAGACATCCTGAAGACCAGTTCCAGGCCTATCATTGCCAGCTATAGATGAGATAAGATCTTGGTGCCATGTGAGGCAGTGTGTGCCCTTTTTTTTTGAATATTTAAAATGTTTAACCATATATTCATTCAAATAGATTTCAAAATACAGGTATAATATATTGAATATTAAATACATGATGATAATATCCCAATACCCCCTCCCCCAGTCCCTCACAGTCCCAAGAAAAGATAAAGAAAAGATAGAAAAGAAAGTACATAGGTAAGTGTTAAAATAAAAAGAGAAAGGAATAAAAATAAGAATGGACTGCAGGAAGTGTCTAAAGTTCATATCTATTTCATTGTTAATGGAGTTCCACGCAGCTCTGAGAGGCTAAGAAGAACATTTAGAAATCTAAAAAAAAATTAAATTTAATCCTATTTTTTGTAAATACAGGTGCCAAATTTGAAAAAACAACTTTAGTGGGGTCACTACGGTTATAGCTCGGGTTATAGCTCAAGGTAGAAAGAAGACTCACACACCAAGGGAGTTTAATCGACACTGACTTTATTGGGCTGCAGCTCTGCCTTTTATAGGCAGCCAGGTGTGTCACCACTAGGGGGTGGCTTGAGTGAGGCAGGCTACTGATTGGTTGTCCCGGATGTGCAGGCCTGGATTAGACCCCCTGCTGGCTGTGATTGGCCGATTGACCGCTATTCCTGCAGCCTATGGGAGTGGGTGTCTCATTCCGCCCGCTGTCTGCCCAATCATCAGTTCAATGACTCTTTGTTGTGTCGGTCCGTGGAGTGAGCTGCAGGCCACTACATAAATCCTACTCCCCCCGCCCCCCCCCCCCCCAATGGGCCGGTTTCAGCCGGTCGAGCATGAAGGTCTCCTCCCTGCTGCCAATGTCCACCAAGCAGGTAGAGCCGTTGTGTTTAACGATGCAGTATGGCCCTTCATAAGGCCGTTGAAGGGGTAGCCGGTAGGCCCTGTGTCGGATGTAAACGTAGTGACAGTCTGCAAATATTTTTGGGACAGAGATGCTGGCTTGCCCATGAGCTCTGGGCTTAAATGGGGCTAGTGAACCCAGACACTCTCACAGTTGAGATAATGTAGCTGCCGGGAGCTCCTCCGTGGCCTCAGAAGCCACCACAAATTCACCCAGGATGACTGGAGGCGTGCCATAGACCAACTTGGCAGAGGATGCCTCGAGATCCTCTTTCAGAGCAGTGCGGATGCCTAGCAGGACCCAAGGGTGTTCATCTGCCCATGTTGCTCCAATGAGTCGGGCCATTAGAGCTGTATTCAGGTGCCTGTGGAACCTCTCCACTAGCCTGTTGGCCTGCGGATGGTATGCTGTGGTGTGGTGGAGTTGAGTCCCCAGAGCATTTGTTAAGGTGGTCCACAGGCTGGAAGTGAATCGGGCTCACCATCAGATGTTAAATGTTCGGGGACCCAGAAACGAGCCATCCAGGTGTTCAGTAATGTCCATGCAGATCTCTGTGGAGATTTCAGGTAGCGGCACTGCCTCTGGCCATTTAGTCAACCATGGGCAAAGATAACGTGCACCTCTGAATACAGGTATGGCCCCACAATGTCTATGTGCATGTGTCTGAAACGGCGGCATGCCAGTTCAAAAGACTCCAGAGGTGCTTTAATGTGGGTCTGGACCTTGGATGCCTGGCACTGAGTACATGTTTTAGCCCACCAAGTGACCTCTTTATGGAAGCTGTGTCAGGCATTCCTGTTGGCCACCATTCTAACTATAGTCCTGATAGCGGGGTGAGCCAAATTGTGGACCAAATTGAAAACTCGCCTCCTCCATACGACTGGAATGACAGGGCGTGGTTTACCAGTCAAGTTGCCGCAGTGCAGCATGCAGTTACCTGGGGCAATCTGGATGTCCTCCAGTGGCAAGCTGAAAGGTGCTGTTCAGTACACCAGGGTCTGCTTGCTGTGCATCTGCCAGGGCCACATAGTCGATACCCAGGATAGGGTCATGCACGGCTAGGATGACCAGACAAGATAGGGCATTGGCTATCACATTGGACTTGCCAGTGATATGTTCAATGTCCGTTGAAAATTCAGATATGTGGACAGGTGCTGATGTTGTTGCCTGGCTGACTACGGGTCTGACACCTTGCTGAAAGCAAAGGTAAGTGGTTTGTGGTCTGTGTAAATTTTGAACTTCCTGCCCTCCAGGAAGTAACGGAAATGCCGAATTACCAGGTAAAGCGCTAACAGCTCCCTATCAAAGGCACTCTACTGGTGGCCTGAGATGTTTACTGAAAAATTCCAGCGGCTGCTACTGTCCATTAACCATTTGCTCAAGTACACCCCCAACCGCTGTGCTGGAGGCATCTACTGTAAGGGCGATCAGGACATCAGTCCTGGGATGCACAAGGAGGGTGGCTTTGGCCAGGGCGTCTTTGGTTGCTTGGAAAGCCTCGGTCGCCTCCTGTGTCTATTGAATGTCTTTACTGGGCCCTGCCATGAGGGGAAATAACGGACTCATCGGCTGCTGTTATGAAGCAATGATAAAAATTGACCGTATCTGCAAACTCTTGCAGTTTCTTCATGGTTGTTGGTCTGGGGAAGGAACGAATAGCGTCCACTTTGTTGGGTAACAGCCTGGCCCCATGTTGGCCAATGCAATAGCCCAGGAAATCAATTGTCTCTCAGCCAAATTGGCACTTGGCCAGATTGATGGTTAAACCAAACTCACATAGCCTGAAGAACAATAGTCTTAAGTGAGCCTCATGCTTGGTGCATAATTGGCTGGCTATTAAAATGTCATTGAGGTAGATGAAGGCAAAGTCCAGATCCCGGCCCACTGCGTCCATCAACTTTTGGAAAGTCTGAGCTGTATTTTTCAGCCCAAAAGGCATGCGGAGGAATTCAAACAATCCAAAGGAGGTTATGATGGCAGTTTTGGGAATGTCATCAGGATGAACTGGGATCTGATGATAACTCCTGATAAGGTCCACCTTAGAGAATATCCGTAACCCTTATAGATTAGCAGATATGGGGCACAGGATATCTGTCAGTTGTGGTGGCCTTGTTAAAGCGGCGGTAGTCTCAGCACGGCCTCCAACCTCCAGTTGTCTTGCCATATGGAGGGGGGAGGCCCATGGGATATCGGAGCACCACACAATGCCGAGTTCTTCCATCTTTCGAAACTCTTCTCTAGCCAGGTTGAGTTTCTCAGAGGGGGAGACGCCGAAGCCTGGCGTGGAGGGGAGGGCCCTCCATAATAATTTGGTGTCTCACCCGATGTTTGGGTTCTGCTAAATTGAAATGGGGCATAGTGATGGAGGGGAATTCCACTAAGACTCAAGCAAATTCGTTGTAGGCCGTACTCACCAAGTGTAGATGGGGATTAGTAAGTTCAGTGCCCTTGAGCGAAAGTGTCTGAAATGTCTGGGCGTATCCACCAGTAGCGAGTTGGCTCTCAGGAAATCAGCACCCAGTAACAGTTGTACAGATGCCACCATAAACTTCCAGGTGAATTGTCTGTCCCCAAAGCAGAGAGGAATTGTACGGGTGCCAACTGTCCAAATGTTGGAGCCGTTTGCTGCTTGAAGCTTTCGGCTCGCATTGCCGCTGCGGACTTCTAGGCTGGACGGGAGACAGACACTGTACTGTGCCCCGGAGTCCATCAAGAAACATTGGCCCGACAGGGAGTCTTGGATGTGAAGGAGGCAATGCAGTTGGCCGGTCTTTGCAGCCATCAATGACAGCTGGACTTGGAGTTTCCCTGGAATGTTCAGTGACAGCAGCATCAACAGGCCTCGGTACCCACCATTGATGATAGAAACAATACTTCTCACCGGTGGAGTGCGTCGATCAGGTGGTCAGTCAGTCAGATGGTCAGTCGACAGGCTTCCTGGCTGGGCGTTGCTGACGAGGTGCCATCACCTGTTCAAGCAAAATGCAGGCATCCCTCTTCAGCACCCATAGCACCTGTGCTTGGGCAGCCACCCTCCTGGGGTTGTCAAAGTCTTCCTCCATGATGAGCAGCCAGATGTCTTCAGGCAGCTGCTCCAGAAAGATTTGCTGGAACAGCAGGCAAGAGGTGTGACCATTGTAAAAGTGATCAGGTTGCTTATGAGGGCAGAAGGGGCCCTGTCCCCCAATCCATCGATGTGCAGCAGTTGAGCCGCATACTCACACTTTGAGAGCCCGAAAGTGCAGGTAAATTGCTCCTTGATGGTCATATATTTCCCTTGCTCTGGGGACTGCTGGAGGAAGTCAATGACGCAGGCTGCAGTGTCTTAATTGAGAGCACTGACCATGTGGTAGTAGCTCTTGTTGTCTGTGGAGATCCGGCGAATGGCGAACTGCATCTCAGCCTGCTGGAACCACAGCCGTGGTTGTGACATTCCAGATACACGTCAGCTTCATTATTACAACATTGATTGTAGGCTGTTCCTCCATCATTGGGTCCAAAGTGCTGTTTGGACCAGTTGAGGTCACCACTGTAGCGGGGGTGCTACAGTTATAGCTCAAGTTATAGCCTGAGGTAGAATAAAGACTTGCACACCAAGGGAGTGAAATCAACACTGACTTTATTGACTGCAGCTCTGCCTTTTATAGGCAACCAGCCGTGTCACCACCAGAGCATGGCTTGAGCGAGGCTGGCTGCTGATTGGTTGTCCTGGATATGCAGGCCCAGATTGGAGCCTCTACGATCTGCTGGCTGTGATATTGCCGATTCGACCACTATTCTTGTGGCCCTATGGGAGAGGGTGTCTCATTCCGCATGCTGTCTGCCTGATCGTCGTGTTCGACGACTGTTTGCAGTGTGGCCCATGGAGTGGGCCGCAACAATACCATATTTTTTCCTTAAAATATATGTAATTTTCTTGAGTGGAATACAACTGTGCATTTCCCCATTCCATCGTTCCAGAGTTGGGTGTGAATCAGATTTCCAAGCAACTACAATACATTTTGTGGTCACTGCTAATGCAATTTTATCTAATGCAAATTCTATCTGATATTTAGTTAATTTAGGTCTTATCCCTAAAATGCTACCTAATAAAAATATTTTTTTCTATAAAATATCCTAATTCCAGCCAAAAGGGCATAATACAAATACACTGTTATGAACAAGAGCATTTGATGTCATTTGAACAACTTGGGAATAAATATGGTCTTCTTAATAATATGATATTTTGCTATTTTCAAATCCGAGCATATTTAAGTGATAAGCTGGGTCCAATAATGTATTTATCAAAGTGTAGCGATATAGAGACTTTAATAAGAAAGAGAAATGCAAAGAAATCTATTTTGGCAATTTATCATTTACTTCAAGTGGGGACCCTTAAATTGGGGATTCATAAATCTAGACAAATATGGGAGTCAGACTTAAATGTGATAATAGACGAGAAGAATTGGGCTGATTTATGTCGAGACTGATTTATGACTAATACAATAAATGTAAGATTATAGACTGGTACAATATAATTATTTACATATTATACCTCATGCCACAAAAGTTAAATAAATTGAAATCATATTTATCTGATCAGTGTTTTAGATATAGCGAAGAGATGGGAACTTTTTTTGCATTCCACGTGGTCTTGTGATAAAGTAAGGCCTTTACCTGTATTTTATGGCAGGGTCTATAATGGTTGGGCTGTTACACAGTGATGGAACAAATAAGTGGCAATTACCAGTATGAGAAAGGCCCACCCAAAGATCTATAGTCATAAACCCCTTTTCCACTGGCATCCCAGTTAATTGGCGTGCAGTGTCCCAGGATAGGAAGCCCTTTGTTCTGTTTCCACTGGGCCATCCTTAACTGGAACACTAATTGCTCTGAACACAACTTACCCCCAGGGATCAGAATGTTCTACCTTGAACTATAAATGGGTGACTTTCTGTGCCTCCACTGGTTTTATCAGCATGCCAGTGTCAGCAAACACTGGGGATATGAGTAGGGGTAGAAGCAGGTAATCCCCAGTGTGAAATGACGTTATTTGATGCTGGAATTCAGACAGTGCTCTTTTTCCACTGGACCCTGTCTCAATAAATTCCCAGTTAATTACTGGGACAGGGTGCCAGTGGAAAAGGGGCCATAGTCAATCCACTTAACACAGCACACCCAGGATAGGTGCTGGTCGTGAACTGGTCTCCTGTACTCCTTGTGGCTTTGGAGAACCTTCTTCCAAAGAGCATACACCCCAAGGTTGAAAACCTACCAGCATTATTACAGCATTGAGGATCATTGGACATCAGCCAATGCCAGCAAAGTTAGATCATTTGTAATAGATCTGTGTTAATATTAATACTAGGTAATGTCAAGCTATATTTCTTATAAATATGTCTTAAATAATGTAGTGGGTTTGGAACAATACAATACATTCAGAAATGTTGTCATTTTTCGGAGTCGTGACATCTACAAGCCAGGGGTATGAATATCACATGATTTCCAAAAAACCGTTGCTAACAGCTATTAAAGATTCCAGTAAATAGTCACATGATTTCAAAGAATTGGAAATGACCTTATTGATGATGTAAATATCACATGATTTAGAGAAATATATTGTCAAATTCAGACATTTTGAATCAGATGACTGCAGGAGTTGAGATGTCAAGACCTTGTGGCACACACAGGAGTAAAACAATAGTTTCTAGAAATAGAGGAAGATACTGGTCTGTACTATAACACAGTAGCTGGAACACCGGTGTTAGACCCCTGTGAAGCAAGGGGTTGAATTATAGTGGCTGGAATAGGAGGAGGGGAGTCCCTGTGGAGCATACTGGTGTTAGACCTTTGTGAAACAAAGGTTGAATTACAGAAATCAAAATAGGTGCTGTTATGTGACTTCTAACAAAAGGAGAATACAGAAATAAAGGGTGCAGCTTCATCGTGGAAAGAAGCTCTGGAACTCTTTAGGAGCTAAGAGGGACTGAAGAAAACCAGTGTGAAAGTTTAAGAAGAAACCTCTTCCTGGGAAATCAACTCAACAAGATTTGTGAGTTAGAACAGTCTAAGGGCTGTATCAGTGTTAACAAACGCTTCAATATGCTTTAAGCAACAATTTAAAAGGACTTGATGCTTCTTAATCACTTCTGAAATACATTTTAATAGACCTTCAAGATCAACATGACTTTAAAATACTGGGCCTTACAACTAACTTTTCAGACTCAAATTTAATCTGAAATGTTTTAGATTTTAATATATACACACATTTATACAATTACATTTGTGTATAGTGGGGTTAACCTTAAAGTTAAGTAAGTTTAGACTAAGTGAGAGCTGTTAAGTGGTTAATAGTTAACATAAACCATTATTTTGAATTTACCACTGTCTGGCAAATCTTTCTTTGCTGTTCATGTGTTAGTACGAGCAGGGGTAATTTAGTTTATAATATCTCAAGTGGCTGTCACTGGGGATCTTGGGTTCAGACCTTCCACCCATAGACGAGGAGGAGCACACTGCACCAGTGTATCTCTGCACTGCTGGATGAAGTAAAATTAATCAGAACAGGTAAAAGACACTTTTGGTGGAATTGGCTTCTACATATGCTTTGTAAAAAAAATAATAATAAAGTTAGTGCCAAACTGGTAATGCCTTTCTTATATAGACAGAAAACAGGTAAATTATCACTAGCATTTATTTTGGTGAAGCATTATGGTTCAGTTTTTATCTGACTAGACTTGATTTGGTGATCTTTCATTTTACAATTGTAGATTGTCACCTTAGAGAATTGGACAAAGGGGAGTGCGGTCAGTGAAGTTCAACAGATCACCATTACCAGTCCGTGCTGGGTTTCTGGTTCTTGCTCACACCATTGGTACAGACTCACCTACAATCATGAGCACACAGGTACTCTAGTGCCAAATGCAATTGTCGAGAGATATAGTCTCAATTAACTCTATCACTGCAAATTTACAATATATCTTCTAAGCTGCTGCGATTGTCACACTCTTCTAATTTCTTGATCTCTCAAATTTAATTTCTTCAGCAATGACACCCATGCATTCAGCTGCCTGGGTCCAAAGCTCTGAAATACCCTCTCTGAACTCCAAGAGCTCCTTTAACAAATACTTAATTCCACCATTTTTTTAAACCAAGTTAGATCTTTGAGACCAGGTCACAATATGTTTGATAAGACTCCTGTGAAGTACTTAGAGATGATCAATATGACTAAGGGCTCTATATAAATACAGGATGCTGGCATTTTCTCCAGACACCTGTATAGGATCTTGCTTCTCCTGCAGGTTCCTTCAGTGAAGGTCATACACAATGTGACCTAAAAATGTCTAACATCCTGTCCTCGGTCCAAAATCTGAACATTGGCCTTTGGTATCTTTCTCCCATGGGCCACTTGCTGAAGGAAGTGGGCTGTCCTGAAGAAGGCACAAAATATTGGTGACGGGGATGCCTGTCATTTCAGAATCAGGTACAGCGTTCAACTGTTCATCAATGCTACAGTCACAGCAATATGCTCATTTATTTGGCAATTTGGGATTTCTTCCAGTAAATTAGGAATACTCTTTCCAGATGCAGGAGAATCAGTAACCAGAATGGGATTGGTAAAGAGTGAGAGGATCTGAAAATGTGATCTGAAAATACAGTGGGAGCAGATTCAACTGGAATTTTCAAATGGGAGCTAAGAACTTCTGGAAAATGAATAATTGCAGGACACTGTTAAGGGAGAAATTAGTTAATTAAATCATGTCTATCATGTAGGAGGATGCCATTCAGCCCACTGGATCTATGCCTGCTCAATCTGTTTCCTTTTTGTTGGGTTACAAATGAACTGTACCTCACCTACTATCAGGCAAAACATTCCACATCTGGATCATTGGGAAGCCCCTGTGATTCTCATTTTTAAACTAATCTATGTTTGGAGCTGAGTGCTTTGACAAAAGCAGGATACCAATAATACATGGAGCTGGACACTGGGGGTCAGAATCAGAATTTATTGAAATGATCATGTGTCATGAAATTTGTGGTTTTGTGGCATTAGTAAATTAAATTTTTAAATAAATAAATAGATTTTTTCAAAGGTCTGGTCAGCTTTCACCCTGAAATATTCTGAAATACATTCTTGTGCATTCTTATAGAACAGGCCACTCTCATCTCAATGAAATGCCCATAGTTGTTTCTTCAAAGTTTGATATCTAAGCATTTCCTGTCCAGACTCTGGACCTAATTGATATTTTTAGATCCTAGTGACCTTGCCAATAAGCATTGTCATTGAGATGTGACCTTAAACATCTGAGAAATAAATGACTTGAATATAATCTTATGCAATATAATATTGCAACAAATGTTAAATATATCCAAATGCTAATACCATTAGACAGATAAAACGATAATAATTGCAGAATTACTGGAAACAAATTGCACTAAATTTGAAATACAAATTATGTATTGATTAACCCTCAACTGGTCCTACTGTGGCAGTTATCAATGGTCTCATGTGTGGCCTATCAATCAACATTGGCTAAATTTAAGGACTTGCAGGTTTCAGTCTGCTCCAGATTTCTGTCAGAAGCTGTGGACTGAACGTGTTCCAACTGAGCACATAAAGGGTTTTGGCTTGAAACATCAACTGTTCTTTTTCTCCCACTGATGCTGTTCGACTTGCTAAGTTTCTCCAGTGGAATGTGTTTTGCATGAATTAGTTCCCCTCCTATGTATGCTGAGAAGAGCAGCTTTAGACAAGCATGGGAACTGGATAGTATGCAACCCCTCTCACACACAATAATCCATCTCCAATCAGTGCCAATAAAGCAGAGCATTTGGCCACAGCTAAACTAAAATCTGGAAACACTCAGTGTATGAGATAACCCCTGTGGTGAGAGAAACAGAATTAATACCTCTGACTGTTCTGATGAAAGGTTTTGGGGCACGCTGTTCCTCCCTCCACAGATGCTGCCTGACCTACTGATTTTCTACATTTAGGTGCACTTTGCAGCTATATAAAACTTTGGTTAGGCTGCACTCAGGATATTGTATGCTTTTATGGTCACCCCATTACAAGAAGAATGTGGAGGCTTTGGAAAGGGTACAGAGAGATTTGCCTAAATTAGAGGGAATTTGTTATCAGGAGAAGTCAGAAAAAATTGGATTGTTTTCTCTGGAGCTTCAGAGGCTGAGGAGAGACCTGGCAGAAGTTGAGAAGCATTAATAATTTAGACAGTCAGAATCTTTGTCCCAGGGTAAGAATGCCACCTACTAGAGGACACATGTCTAAGGAGGGTGTGGGGTGGTTTAAAGGAGGTGTTCTGGACAAACGTATTTATATAGAGAGTAGTAGAGAGCATTGCCTTCCCAAGATCGTGTTATATGGCGAGCTCTCCACTGGCCACCGAGACAGAGGTGCACCAAAGAAGAGGTACAAGGACTGCCTAAAGAAATCTCTTGGTGCCTGCCACATTGACCACCGCCAGTGGGCTGATCTCACCTCAAACCGTGCATCTTGGCGCCTCACAATTCGGCGGGCAGCAACCTTCTTTGAAGAAGACCGCAGAGCCCACCTCACTGACAAAAGATAAAGGAGGAAAAACCCAACACCCAACCCCATCCAACCAATTTTCCCTTGCAATCGCTGCAACCATGTCTGCCTGTACCGCATCGGACTTGTCAGCTACAAATGAGCCTGCAGCTGACGTGGACATTACCCCTCCATAAATCTTCGTCCGCGAAGCCAAGCCAAAGGATTAGAGAGTAGGCTGCCACAGGAGTAGTGGTGGAAGAATATAAAATCATAGAATTTAAAAGGTTTCTAGACAGTTGTGAATATGCAGGGGATAAAGGGATATGGATCATGTGCAAGCAGCAGATTGTTGGTTTAATTTGGGCATCATGTTTAGCACAGACATGGTGGACTGAAGGGCCTGTTCCTGTACTGTACTGTGCTGTGTTCTCCATATTTCCAGTCTCTTTCAGATTTCCAGTGATTGTAGGTTTTTGATTTTCCATATCTGGTCACAGATCACTTCCTGTAAAACCTGGCACTGTAAAAGTTGTCACACTTGCCCAAACAACATTTGAATGTAATTTTTAGTCTGCGATGTGTTTTGTTAAGACCTGGGGGAAAGAGTTTTCCCTTCACATATGATGAGCGTTAATAGTGCCCTCCCATCACTATAATCTAAGTCAGAGGACAAATGATTCCAGATACCTTAATTTTGAATTGTTGAGTGCATATTGTTTTCCCTCAAACCCAGGATTTCTTCCTGCTGATGCTTCGGACAAGCAGATTAAGCAAGCTTTAAGCGATCTGTGGTCAATTAGACCTGATGAAGTGAAAGTGTCGAGCACAGGGATCAGCCAAGGCTTTGTGCACACAGTGACCTTCATCTCCACAAGAGGTAGACAGTGCCTCAGCGCACACATTCTCTTAATGTCTCCTTCCACCAGGCAAATCGCTCTTTCACTCCTTGTGATTCTGAACGCAGTCCCATGGTAGATGACTTTGTCCTGGAATCATCTCTTTTCAATCCTGCCCACCTCCCTCAACCTGGCTCCTGCATCCTCCCACAACCTAAACTGTGCTCCTAAATTTCAGGTCTACCTTTAATCTGATCTGTGGCCACCCTTCATCCATTTAACTCCACGTGCACACATATACCCACATGTGAGTGTGAACATGTGAATGTGAAATGCATACACATGCATGCATATATATAATACACATTGCTACACAAATTACACATGCACATACATAAAAACGTGCAGATGGCTGATACACTATCAATAATACCAAAAGACTGGAGTTACTGGACAACAGGCTTTTATTACCATTAGACTGGAAACATGCTCCTGTTGCTGGTCTGATCCCATGATTCGTACTGAGGGAGGAGCTTGGGCATAATCATCTTTATTGTGGAATTTCAGGGGAGGAGACGGGCTAGCCATACACAGAGATACAGTACCAATGGCATAACAGCATCACAGAAGTATCACCACAATGGCACCCCCACCCACATACACACCGCACCCTCCCCCCCCCACCAATTCTGCACACAAACATGCCCACACGTGGAAATACCCAGCTGTGGACTCCATTGACTATAGAATCATGTACATCTTTAATGCTGGTTTCTTCTTGTTTCTGTGGAGGGGATTTTGATTTGCTTCAACACGAGGTTTTGGGAGGAAGTAACATTACTATTGAAGTGGTGGAACAAGTCAAAGGGAGACCCAGTATGGACACCTTCACGCTGAGGCTAGATGGGATCAATTCGAGACCCCTCCTGCATTCAGCGACTGTTGACGAGGTGGGTATCAAGTTGCACGGTTTTGGTTTGTGATATATTATTTCACTATGCATACTTTTTGCAGTTGATACTGTGGATGGGGATGATCTGACAGGTTGGGGTGACATTGACTGTCTGTGAAGGGTTTCATGGGAAGTTAACATGCTGTTTTTCAACCAGCATTGGGACTGGTAAGGACACACAGGAAACTAAATCTGAAGAGCGAAAACTCTTTATCAAGACTAGTGAAATGAAGAGAAAAGGGCAGCATGTTTAGCTGTTAGTGCAATATTGTTATAGTGACAGAACCCAGGTCTGAATCCAGCGCTGTCTGAAACGTGCTTGTACATTTTCTTGGATGCATGGGTTTTTTCCCACCCTCCAAAAATGCAGAGTTTGTAGGTTAATGATATACTGGGGCAGCATGGCTCACGGGCCAGAAAAGTCTGTTACCTTGCTGGATTGATAAAATGGGATAGGGGCCCCAGGTGGGATTGGTGAAACATGATGGACAGTGGCAGTTGATTGGTGGATGCTAGACAGAGAGGGGGGGGGGGGGCAAGAAAAACAAAGGGTTGGGTGGAAGATTAGAAGACAAAAACTGCCAGTGCTGGAATCTGATAAGGAGAGATGGTGGTATGAAGAGACTAATAGAACTGAGAGTGGGGAAAAGAGAGCAGAAGAATCCAGTGGGGAGAGGGGAGAAAGGAATGGAACCAAAGAAGAGGTGGGCTGAGAATGGGTGGGGATCAGGATGGGGGTGGGTGGAAAAAGGGTTGCAAAAAAGGAAGGGGAAGAGCAGAAGGTGTACAGGAGAGAGGGGATTAGAAAATTCTATGATCTTTTCATCGGGCTGTAGACTCCCAGGCAAAGTATGAGGTGTTTTTCTTCAGTGTAAGTTGGACCTCACTCCAGCAGTGTCGAAGGCCCAGGACAGTCAGGTTATCTTGGGCATGGAAAGGGGGTGTAAAAGCAACAACTGGGAGCTCAAGATAGCAACTGTGGATAGAATGTACCTACTCTGTAAAATGGTCCCTAGGTTTGCATTTGGTCTTGCCGATGTAGAGGGGGCACATTGGAAGTAAAAGAGGTTGCAGGAGGTGCATGTGAATCTTTGCTTCATGTGGAAGCGCTGTTTAGGTCCAGGATGGTGGTGAGGGAAGAGGTGCCAGACCAATTGTTAAGCTCCCTACAGATGCAGAGGAATGTACCAGGGGTCACCAAAAGGTGGGTGGGAAGTGATGAGCAGGCCAGGGTGTTATGGCTTATAACTAGTGGGAATTGGAAATCATGGGAGATCCCATTCTTTCTACTAATTACTGGACCAATTACATTGGTTAATATCTAGCACCATGTAGCTCTGTTGGAATTTGACCACCATTGTAAGAAAGTAAGTAACTTGACTGGAATGATTTAAATTTAGATGTGTTCCTGCCCCGCCAAATAGACCAATTAACCTACAATACCTATTCGTTTTTGAAGGGTGGAAGGAAACAAGAACAGCCAGAGGAAACCCACACAGACACAGGGAAAATGTACAAATGCCTGACAGACAGTGCCAGATTCAAGCACAAGTCATCGGTGCTGCAATAGCGCTGCACTAATTGCTATACTAACTGTACCACCCTGATGTGGTCATAATATGTTGATGACTATCTTTTGATAAATACATGATAAAGAAACAGACAATCTAAGGTGGGTTGGTCACCAGGTTAGGGAGAGATGTTCATCAATTTACTCATTGGAGTCTCACCCCACAGGTCAAAGCTGCTTTGGATGAACTAGTGGGTGTGAAGTGTCCTGAGCATATAGCTGGTTACACAAGTGGATATGCAGTCAAGTACTTCAATGATTTTGAAGATCAGGTATGTGGTCCCTTTGTCCTTGGGATGTGGGTTTGCTTGATACCTCAGTCTGAGCCGCATGCTGCCTCATCGATGGGTAATGATTATCGTGCCCAACCAATGCAACATGTTGGCTCAGATACCAGGTAACTTTGATAAAAGACATACATGAAGTGGTGTGTAAACCATTGCCAGCTTTGTGGAACCCACATGGTTCACTGCAAAAACCCTTGAATTCTCAAAGTGCATCAACGGGACCAGCTCTGCCACCTCTGATCAGACACCGCTCGCTCAGTCCTGGTCTCTACATCCCCTACCTGAGCTGCACGTCCAACCATGTCCTCAACCATTGCCTGACCCGAACTCCCCCTGTCCCGAACCTAGATGTGAACCCTCCCTAATGTGAACCCCTAATATGAACCCTCTGACCTAAACCACCCCCAGTCTGAACTGAACTCCAGACCTGAACCCCCCAGTTCGGAATGCTGCTATCCTGAACCCTCCGACCTGTACCACCCCTGACCTGAGCGCCCCTCTCCTGAACACCCCCCCTGACCTGAGTCCCTGGCCTGAACCCCTCCTCTTCCTGATGAATCCCCCAACCTAAACCCCTGGCCTGAAACCCTCCCCAACCTGAGCCCCTGGCCTGAACCTCTCCCCCTCCACAAACTGAACCCCTCCCCCTCCTCGACCTGAGCCCCTGTCCTGAACCGATCATTTGTATCTGAGCCCATATTCTCTGGATTCTGATCCCACTCAATCAACTAGATATAATTTGCTACTACCTGTTGATTTTGTAGGATTCTTCCTATCACAGTGGCCTGGTGACAATGGAGACGGATGCTTTTTGTGGGCGATACTCTGTCAAAAACCCCTACCATCTGTTTGGCTATGCTCAGTCTCACCAGCCAGTCTTGTTAAATGTCTACAGGCAGGTGAGACCACATCCACTTTTTCTCTTACCATTTGATCTGTAGTGCTCAATGATCATTGGCTCCTGGCAGGTGTAGAAGGGAGCTCAGACCATCAGGAGGCCATTCTGCCCTTTGAGCGTAAGAATGCATTGGTGGAGTGGTGGTGGAGGCTGTTAAAATAGACTCATTTAAAAGATTCTTCAATAGGTACACGGATGCAAGAAAAATAGAGGGTTAAGGGCTGTGAGGTTGGGAAGGATTAGATTGACGCTGAACATTGGTCGGCACAACATTGTAAGCTGATGGGTCTGTACTGTGCTACAATGTTCTAAGTTCTCTGTTCTGTCTAGTTCAGCTCAGATAAAACTTAACCACAGAGTACAAACAGCCACCTGGAATAGAGATTCCAATTATTCTAATCTCTAGCTCAAATCCACTATTTCCAGGTTCATTAGCTGAGGGGCGGAGAGGTTTACACACCTCAGTGACATCACATCTCATTCTAAACGACACCAAGTGGGCTCATATTCTACTTAACATTGCAGGGGGGCTGCACAATTCTGTGTGCTATCTGCTACAGTTCCCTGAGCTAATGTCAACTCTCAGCTTCAGTCGCTAGCTGAAAATTCACACTATATTAGGCTTCCCAATGAATGCTGAGGGACTGTGTTCATCTGAAGCTATACAGAACAGAGATAGGTCCTTTTGACCAACTCTACCAGCTTAAATGAGCCAGACTCATTTGCCTGCATTTGGCCCATGTCCCTTTGCTATCCATGTAACTGTCCAAAAGTTTTCCCATTTACAATTGTGTCCTCCTCTACCACTTTCCTGTGACAGCTCATTCCTGTACCCACACATTTTATGTGTAAAATGAAGCACTTATCCCTTTTAAAACTTTCCTCTCTCACCTTAAATCTTTGCCATCTATTTTGAACCCTCACTTCCCTTCTTGACAGAAAGACTGCGACTTCACTTTATCCATGCCCTTTGTGATTTACAAGCCTCTGTAAGGTCACCCCTCAGTCTCCTATACTCCAGGGAAGAAAGTCTCAGACAATCCATCCTCTCCTTGTCATTCCTGTGCATCTTTTCTGCACCCTTTACAGTTTAATGACATCATTGCTATAGCAAGGCAACCAGAATGACATGCAGTATTCTAAATGTTGCTTCACGAATGTCTTGTATAGCTGTAACATGATATTCCAAGACCTATACTCAATGCCTTGATCATTGAAACACTTTCTTCATCACCCTATCTACATGTGTCACTACTCTCAGGGAACTATGTAGCTGAACCTCCCAATCTCTATGTCCAAAAATACTGCTTAAGGCCCTACCATTGACTGTGTAGCTCTGCTTTGGTCTGACTTGCCAAAATGAAACACTTTCACTTGTCTGAATTGAACTCCATTTTCCATTCCTTGCCCCATTGACTCAGTTGATCAGGAGCCCCTGGTAATCTTAGATAACCTTTGTCATTGTCCATCAGATTACTAATTTTGGTATCATCCACAAACTTTCTAAGCTTGGTAACTACATTCTCACCAGATCAATGTAAATAATGGAACCCTGGGGTACACCACTGACCTCAGGCTTCCAGTTCATAAAACATCACTCCACCACCACCCTCTACCTCCTAGCATCAAGCCAATTTTGTTATCAATTGGCCAGTTTGTCTGGTATCCCATGTGGTCCAACCCTTCTGGACCAATACCCTATGTCAATACCCCAAAGGCATTTGGTTTCCAATCTCTCACATGGAGAAAGGTGAAAGTGCCAAGAAAATGGGCAGGAGTAGGGAAAAGAATTGGGGAGAAATGGAGAGAGATTCTGAATCAAAACTGGTTAGTTAGTTGAACACGTGTGTTGGGTGCTTTCTTCACATTCTTATTTATTGAAGTTAGTTCACACTCTGGACAGATTGGAATGGGGTTTGGGTGTAACTCCGATAAACTTGGGTCAATGTCAATTTGTTTTCAGGGGACTCTACAATTAAATGCTTCACACCTTTCTTGCATGATTTCAAATGTGAAGTGATTTAACTAAGTGATGAATTTCCTGTACCTTTATTCTGCTCGAGGAACAATTCCAAATTATTGATCACTCCCAGTAATCTATTTAAGATTTTAAAAGCAGATTCTTAGCTAAAAAAAAATTGGTAATAAAAATGTGGCTAATGTGATATTAACCATGCTTTCAGCTTTGTTTTGCATATAAAGGAATTTTAAGAAATAATATTCTGCTGTTGCTGAGTTACAATGATGAAGGCAAAACAGTCAACACATTTTTGTGGCTGCTATATAGTTTTACTCAAGAAAATCAGTAAGTGTTTCTTAAATTGTAATAATTTTGAATTGATTTTACATAACAAATACCTGTATTGCAATTTCTATCAAATCAAATCTCTTGGGAAACAGCATATTCTAAATGCTATTTGAAATCAGTAAAATGATTTGATATAGTCTGGGCATTAAATAATAAATTTGCATCAATCCTTTCAGCAAGAAGCCCCATCTGATATGGTGGCTCATGATGGCACTTACCATCAGGCACAAATTTCAGTAAAAAAGGCTGTCTGAAGTATAGTTTTCAACATGTTTTCTCGCTGTAGGAAATTCTCAGAAAGAAAAGTGGTGGAGTTTGAATTTATTTCATGCCTTCATCTTCAGAACATCCCAAATCACCAAAGGTTCCAGGTCCCCTCAAGAAACTGGTGTCTGTAACTTGGACTGTAGGGTTACCACACTTTCAAATGTGCTGTCTTTCAGATGACACATTGTCTACCCAGCTCACATGTTCCTGATTATTGAAGAGCAGGACTGTTCTCCTAAATTCCTAGCCAATGTTTATTCCTCAGAGAGAAAAAAGAACTCCATCCTGACTTGGAAATAGAACTTAAGTCTGAGGTAGAAGGGAGATAGAGGGATTAATGGCTTGGTGTCTGGACAACAATCTCTCCCTCAAATATCAGCAACTCTGAGGAGCTAATCCTTGACTTCAGGAAGAGGTGTGGGGTTCATTCCCTGTCCACAACGATGCACTGAGTAGACAGATTGTTACAAGGGATCAATATCTTCTTTGACCTGTGCTGGACCAATCACATTCCTGTGATGGCCACAAAAGTGTCTCAGCACCTCACTTTCCTCAAATTTCCACAAGAATTTTCAGAGAATATAAGCACAGCTCAGACCATAGCACAAATCTTCCCACTCCCCCATTCCCCTCTATTGACTTCATCTATAATTTCCACTGCCTTGGAAAAGCAGCCAACTTACTGAAGGACTTACCCCATCCTGGCCACACTCTTCTCTCACCTAATATTGGGAACAAGATTCAATAGTGTGAAATTGCGGATCATCTGATTCAAGGACCATTTCTTTCCTGCTATTATTGGACTACTGAACAAATCTAACACTGCTAAAATAAGGGTGCCTTTGCTCTGTTCAAAATTATCTGTCTCTGTAACTCCATTCTATATTGTTTTGATTCAGTGGTACTTGTGTATAGGTACATTTGCTGGATAGCACACAAAACAACCCCTTTCACTGTACCTCAGTACTCATGACAATGAATGTAAACTCGAACTGAACGTGAACTTCATCCCCGACAACACTGTCACAACCTTCACCACAAGGACCACAGCAATTCAAAGTGTGTCTTATCACCACTTCTCAAGGGCAGTAAGGGATGGATAATAAATGCTGGTCAGATCTGAAAGTAAACCTGGGCCTTTTGCTCAACAACCTGGTTACATATCATGGTACCATCCATGGAGCTTGTTGTACAATAACCTCTGTGGCACAACAGCTGAGAACATCTTCCATCAGCTCTAAAGTGTTCTGGGATGTCCCAGGGCTGCAACAAAAAAAACAATGCAGACAGAACCCACTTTCATTTCCCGTAAAAACAAGTGGATTCTCTTAAATAATCACCAGTCAATTTGTTAGTTGGGCCATTCATTTTCAAGTTAAGGAGAGTTATTATTCTCACTTCGTGTCCCCTTCATGGGTCACACACTGCCCCTTTTTCCTTATGGTTGCATTGGAGAGTGGTAGGATTTTGAAGGTGATGAGGAAGTGAACAGAACCATAATGGTGTGTTCCTGTTTACAGGTGGTCCTATACCTGCATCAATTTGCTAAACAACGTACGTGCCAGAATTTCCAAAGGGTCCAACTTCTTGCTGAAATCAATCATCTTGCTGAGGAAGTCATCAGCCCAGGATTACTTTGTGGATACTGTCTACATCGGGCAGCATGCTACAACCAGCAATCAAGAAGGTATCAGTACCTTGTATTTAAACCCTGAGTGACAACCTAATGCAGGAGAAAATAGAATATGATGTGGAATTCCAGTAGGTTACAATCATAATCCCAGTAGGTTACAGTCAGAATCCCAGTAGGTTACAGTCAGAATTCCAGTAGATTACAGTATTGATTCCAGTGGGTTACAGTGTGAATTCCAGTGGGTTAGTCAGATTTCTAGTAGGTTACAATCACAATTCCAATAGTTTACAGTCTGATTTCCAGTGGGTTACAGTCAGATTTCCAGTGGGTTACAGTCAGAATTCCAGTAGGTTGCAGTATAAATCCCAGAGGTTACAATCTGAATTTCAATGGGTTTCGGTCTGAAATCCAGTGGGTTGCAGTCAGAATCCCAGTAGGTTACAGTCAGAATTCCAGTAGATTGCAGTATTAATTCCAGTGGGTTTCAGTGTGAATTCCAGTGGGTTAGTCAGAATTCTAGTAGGTTACAATCAGAATTCCAATATGTTACAGTCTGAATGCCAGTGGGTTACAGTCAGAATTCCAGTAGGTTTGTCTAAATCCCAGTAGGTTACAGTCTGAATTCCAGTGGGTTACAGTCTGGTATCCAGTGGGTTATAGTAAGAATTCTAGTTGGTTAGTCAGAATTCTAGTTGGTTACAGTCTGATTGAACCACTCTTGTAGCCTTCTGTGAAACCCATATTCCTGGTTATAAACTCCTGATGTGATCAGGAAGATGGTGGCACCTGAGGCCCTTTAGGAGTCCTCCTTGCAGATCCCTGTTCCAATACCTGGTACACACAAGCTGGTCTCCAGCAATGTGTGGTTTGGTTGGTCCAGTTTTGATGGGTGAAGCTGGGTAAATGGAAGATACCTTCACACCATGGTCTGATACAATGGTTTGGGGGTTGATTGGCTTCCTGTTATTGCTCTGCAGCTGCTGTGATATGGTTTGTTGGCCTTTGATCCCTGCCTGTGGCAGGTGATCTGAACCTGCTATAATTTCCACAAATTTGTCCTTGGACAGAAAGTTCAGACTGTCCAAATCACCTTGTCTGAACTCAGGGTTCTAAGAATGAGGCAAATTTCAATGTGATCCATAGTCTTGCAGCACAGGAACAGACCCTTCAAGCCATGAAATGCGTACCATTGACCACCCATTTGCATTAAACTTACATTAATCCTACATTCCCATCTGGAATGTACCACTCACAGATACACTAAAGGCAATTTAGTCTCCAAAAAACCCATCGATCTGCACATCTTGCAAATGTGGTAGGAAGCCGGAGCACAAATGTAGAGAAAACTTGCAAACTCCACACTGGAGCCAGAGGTCAGGATCGAACCAGGGTTTCTGGCGCTGTGAGGTAGCATCTCTATCTGGTGTGCCACTGTAAACCCTAGTATTGTTACCATGATTTTGTCATTATTTTCTGCTGTTACATTCAGTGAGAGCTATTTATTAACTTGCAGATGTTCCAGAGAGAGCTGTTCCACCTCTGTTTAAGCGAGGAATTATTATTAAGAAGTTCACTGTGACACAAAAGGGAACTTTGAACGATAGCAAGTACATCGAGTATGAGATAACCATGATCCCGTTCAACTGCAGCTTCAACATTCCTTTGCTAGAGATTGGTTTTGCTCAGGTCAGTATGACAAGGGCTCTGTGGGATCAGGTGTGAATGGATACTCTCCTCTTGCTTCTGAGTGTAGCTCCATTGACATGCAGACAACCTCCAGCAGTTGACTGGGACATTTTGGTCAGTGTAAGCAAGTTGGCCCAAAGGGCCTGTTACTAGATTGTATTGCTCTTTGCAAAGCAGAAGGTACACTGCCGCCACCCTGAAGCATGAAGGTTGCAGTGTGATCCATCCACAGAATACACTGCAGGTACTCTGGGTTGGAAGTAGTATGGACAGGAGCAGGAACACCTTTGGCATCCTCCAGGTGCATGAGAACACCACCATCTGCAGGTTCCCCACAAACTCACACAACACTCTGGCTAGGAAACATATTACCTCTGTTTGGTGGGTACAAAGTCTCCCTCCTCTGTGTTACTGGAGTTGGGTCCCGGACCTTTCCGTTTGTTTCTGGAGTTGGGTCCCGGACCTTTCCGTGTGTTTCTGGAGTTGGGACCTGGACCATCTCATGTGTTTCTGGAGTTGAGACCCAGACCATCCCATGTGCTACTGGAGTTGGGACCTGGAGCTCCTTTCTGTTTTCTGACTCCATTTCCTTCTCAACGTGTCTATCAACTTATGACTCACCCTCTCTGACTGGTAATCTCCATTTTACTAAAATTAGTCACACATTTCCTGTTTTCTGTGAAGATCTTAACTATATCTAAATGGAATGCTCTGTTCTGGCTGCTGCCATCAGGAAAGAGGTATAGGTGTCACAAGACTCGCACCAGCAGGTTCAGGAACAGCTGCTACCCCTCCACCATCAGACTCCTCAACGACAAACTCAATCAGGGACTCATTTAAGGACTCTTACTTGTGCACTTCATTGATTTTTTTAAATTCTCTCTGTATTGCACAGTCAGTTTGTTTACATTTGTTATCTGTTTATAGTTCTTTTGTTTACATGTTTACACTGTGTACAGGTTTTTTTGCACTACCAATTAGTGGTAATTCTACTTTGCCTGCAGAATAAAGAATCTCAGGGTTCTATGTGATGTATGTACCCTGACATTATATCTGAAATCTGAATCCCCATTGAATACTCCAACAGAGCCAGTTTCTATGAACCAATTTTCCACTACCCATTAAATCTTTTGGCACCTGAGCAAGTTTACCCCAGTGGTTTCTCCTTGTCCATTCAGTTCCAAGATTGAGGAGGCAGGGTGGCAACCTTTCTGTATACCTCGTCTTCCATTGCCTAACCTGTAATGTGCACAGGAGTCCCAGCTAGTACCTACCTGCTTTGTACACTGGCTCTAGCCCTTATCCACTGTGTTACTTCTCCTCCTCTGCTTGAGTTCAGCCAGATAGTTCTCTGCTGGGCATTAGCCTGGACTAATGACATTGGGTACCTGTTGAGATGCTGCTTGGTACAAGGTTTGACTGTAACATGTGCCCTCCCCTCCACCCCCCCCCCTCCACACCGCGGGTTAGGGGCTGCTCCACTCTTTCACTCTCTATTCATCAGTTGTTTCCAATTTTGATCCCAGCCCTTTGTACCTGTTCCTCCCACCCAGGGGAATTCCTGAGATGTTCCTCAATATCCCACTGTACCCTCATGGCTCTGGGCTGCTGTGATGTGACTGGACCAACAGCCTGGGTTTCTCTTGAGTTGTCTTGCCAGTGTTGAGCTGGAGACCTGGAGAAGCCTGTGGTGGGGGTCAAGGTTCTCTGGTCGAGAGGTGTAACGCTTGTGATGAATATTTGCCCAGCCTGAATCAAACAGCACAAAGGAGGAGTCCATTTACAGGGGAATCACCTGGCCCTCGGGATCCAGCATAAGAGTGCGGAGAACAGAGGCAGCATCTCCCCCCATCACCGGGACCCTGGACATCAAGGTCTTCGGCCGACTGTTGAAAGGTAAATAATGAGACCTGGGAATTATGGAGATTGTCCCAAAGAAGTCCCACACCACAGGAATGTTCTCGATCTGGAGGAAATTTGGCTTAGTTACTCAGAAGCCATTCTTTGGGCCAGTATGAGATGGTTTCCTGTCACACCCAGCCAGTGGCGTTTATATTCTGGGCTATGGGCCAAGCCTGGTCTCATTTATTAGTTTGCATGGAGACAGCAAAAAAGGTCTATTTGCAATTAAAATCAGAGAAATTGACTTTGGTTGAAACTTCTGCCTCACCTCAGTATGACCTCAACTGAGCCGTTGTCATACTCAGAGTTAGCTGGGCTTTGGGGCTTGAAACCTAACCCTTCTCCCTCACCTCTGAGCCTTTACATTATGGGTTTAAGCCCTGCTCCTGAAGCTTGTGGTCAGAGTCCAGGCAGATTCAGGTCAGAACATGCTGACCACAACCCAAATGAGCCCACACAGTAAGCACCTATCCTTAGAGCTTCAGCCAGTCCTTTGATATGTTGGGGTGAGTTGGGTGCGTGTGGTTACTGTCCTAGCAACATCTTCACAGTTAGTGAAAGATTTCCCCAGGTCCTGGTGTCCTCAAAACCCTGGTGTCCTTCAAGCCCACCTTCCTGAGTTACAGCAGGAATGAGATGGCATTCTACCAGGCTCCAGGCTCTGTGAGTAGGAAAGATCTATGGCAACCCTTGTCCCGTTTCTGTGCTTGGTCCAAGAGTAGGTCATTGAAATCTCCGAGGGGCTACTATAGGAGTGGAAAAGGAAAGATAATTTCCTGGAAGGATATTGAGGGGCACTGGCATAAGGAAGTGAGACAAGCAGAGTGAAACGAAAAGAGCAAAGCCCAACCATATGTTGCTAGAAATGGCCTGCCCTTTACTGGGGTCATCAGCTATCTACTGAAAGGTGCTGTCTGAAAAGTCGCTGGGAGCAATAAACAGGCCACTGGGGAGATCACTGCAAGCAGGTCACTGGGAGCAGAACACTGGGCACAGGTCACTGGGGAGGCTATTAGGACTAGGTCACTGGGAACAGGTCATTAGGGAGGTTATTAGGACCAGGTCACTGGGTAGATCATTGGGGAAGTCAGTGAGAGCGTCACAGGGAGCAGGTCACTGAGAGATCAGTGGAACAGTCACAGAGAGCAGGTTACTGTGGAGGTCAGTGGGGAGGTCATTGGAAGAGCTAGAGTGACACTGAAGGGATATGAGCTGCACAGTGCAGTGCTGTGGAGAAGGTATGGGACTGATGGAAGAGGTACACAGCATCACACCACTGCTGACTACACCTGGTCCACTTCACCACCCTGATCCTAATTTTGGTTTTGAAGGGTTGCCAGCCACTGCCTCCAACTTGGAAATGCAGTACAGTCTGCGAACCATTCCTGATCTGGAATCTGTGTCCGTGCGGAGGACAGGGGTCTGCTCCGGTTACATATGGCGAGTGAAGTGGATGAACAAGCCTGGAAACCAGCCCATCTTACAGGTGAGAGGCAGACCCAGGTAGAACAAAAGCACACAACTGGCCACCACTCAGACTGGGTAGCGGCCTTCATCCTGGTTATGTTGAGGAACCTCTCAACATTGATTTGGAAAAACGGCAGGACTGCAGGAAAGGTGGGAATAGGTTGTTATGCAGGCTAAACTGTGATCGTGACCACCCCAGTCTGTCCACATACACTTGTGAGTCACAGGGCATCATCTCTCATACCTTGGCTCTACCACCTGAGATGCAATACTCAAAAGTGCTGGAGAAATTTAGCAGGTCACATAGCACTCTCCAACCAGGTGGCATTACATTGACTTCTCCAGTTTCTGTTAAATCCCCACTGCGCTCCAACCCCCACCCCCAGCCAAGTCTCTCTATTTCCCTATCCATCTATATCTTTTTCTCCTTCCTTACCATCTCCATTCAGGGACCTGCTCCCCCTCACTAACAACTTTTTTTTTCTTTCCTACCCTCCCATCTATGTCCACCTATGACCCTTTACCTGTTAACCTCTACTCCTACTCCCCTGTCCCCTCCTCCCTCCTTTTATTCATGTACCTGTCTGCTTTTTGCTCATACCTTGTTGAAGGATTCAGACTTGAAACAGTAGTTACTCATTACTTCCTATAGACATTACGTGATCTGCTGAGTTTCTCCAGCACTTTTATCGATTGCATTACAATCACAGAGTCTGCAGACTTTCCTGTTTAACTCTTACACCTGAGGCAGGGAGCTAGTGTCAAGTACATCAAGTCCATGGAACCATAGAACATTGCAGCACAGAAATAGTCCCTTCAGCTCATCTAGTCTGTGCCAATCTAGTATTCTGCCTAATTCCAGTGACCAGCACCTGGACCATAATTGTCCATAGCCCTCCCATCCAAGTATCTATCCAAATTTCTCTTGTGTCAAAATGGAGCCCGCATTCACCACCTCAGCTGACAGCTTGTTCCACACTCTCTGCATGACGAAGTTCCCCCAAAACATTTCACCCTTCACCCTTAACCTATGTCCTCAATGGAAAAAGCCTGCTTGTATTTACTCTCATCTCTACTGTTCATAATTTTGTATACCTCTATCAAATCTCCCTTCACTCTTCTGCACTTTAGGGAATAAAGTCCAAAGCTGTTTAATCTTTCCGTGAACTCAGTTCCTCAAGTCCCTGTACCCTTTCAATCTTTATTAATATCTTTTCTGTACTTAAGGTGACCATTTAGGAGAGTCATTCTGCAGAGTGGCTTTCCTCACCATCACTGGGTCTAAATCCCAGAACTTCTGGAAGCATCTTCACCAGGACTGCAGCAGTTCTCAATGACAGCAGATTCCCAACTTCTCAGGGGTATCGAGGAGGGGGTATTCATAGAACCATAGAACACTAAAGCACAGAAAACAGGCCACTTGGCCCTTCTAGGTAATGCCAAAACATAATTCTGCTAGTCCAACTGATATGTACCCATTCCATAAACCTCCAGACTTCTCCCATCCATATATCTGTCCAGTTCATTCTTAAAACTTAAGTGAGCCTGCATTTACCACGTCAGAAGGCAGCTCATTCCACACTCCCACTGCTCTGAGCGAAAAAATTCCCCCTAATAGTCTCCTTAAACCTTTCTCCTTTCACCCTAAAGCCATGTCTTCTTGTATTTATCTCTCCCAATCGAAGAGGAAAGAGCTTACTCGGATTTACTTTGTCTCTACCTCTCATAATTTTGTAAACTTCTATCAAATCTCCCTTCATTCTTCTTCGCTCCAAGGAATAAAGTCCTAACCTGTTTAATCTTTCCCTGTTACTCAATTCCTGAAAACCTGGCAACATCCTAGTAAATCTTCTCGGCACTTTTTCAATCTTACTGATATTCTTCCTGTAGTTTGGTGACTAAAACTGCACACAATACTCCAAATTTGGCATCACCAATGTCTTAAACAACCTCACCTTAACATCCCAACTCCTGAAATTAATATTTAGATTTATGAAGGTCAAGATACCAAAAGCTTTCTTCTGACACCACTTTCAGGGAATTATGTATCTGTATTCCCAGATCCCTTTGTTCCTCCACGCTCCTCAGTGCCCAACCATTTTCTGTGTATGCCCTACCTTGGATTGTCCTCCCAAAAAGTAGCACCTCACGCTTGTCAGCATTAAATTCCATCCACAATATTCTGTCCTATTTTTCCGTTTGGTCCTAGGAAGCTCTGCAAGCTTTGAAAGCCTTCCTCGCTGACCACACCACCAATCTTAGTGTCATCAGGTAACTTGCTGATCCATTTTACCACATTATCATCCAGTTCATTGATATAGACAACAAACATCAATGGTCCCAGCACTGATCCCTGAGGTACACCACTAATCACAGGCCTCCAGCCTGAGAAGCAATCATCCACTACCACTCTCTGTCTTCTCCCATTAAGCCAAATTTTAATCCAGTTTCCAACCTCTCCATCGACACCTAGTGTCTCAACACCTAGTGTCTGAACCTTCTGAAGTAAACAGACCTTGTCAAAGGGCTTACTAAAGTCCATGTAGCCAACATCCAAAGCCTTTCCTTCATCTACTTTATTAGTAACCTCCTCGAGAAATGCTATAAGATTTGTTAAACACAACCTACCATGCACAAGGCCATGCTGACTATCCTTAATCAGCTCTTGGCTATCCAAATATTTGTATACCCAATCTCTCAGAACACCTCCAATAATTTACCTACTACTGATTTGGGCTCACCAGCCTGTAATTTCCTTGGTTTTTTTTTGGAGCCTTTTTTTTAAACAATGGAACAACATGAGCTACCCTCCAATCCTCTGGAAGCTCATCTGTGGCTAAGGACATTTTAAATATTTCTGTCAGAGCCCCTGCAATTTCAATACTAGTCTCCCTCAAGGTCCGAGGGAATATCATGTCAGGCCTAAGGGATTTATCTACCTTTATTTGCTGTAAGGCATCAAGCACCTCCTTCTCTTTAATCTTTATATGTTCCACGCCACTACTGCTTGTTCTCTTCCTTCCTTATACACTATGCCAGTTTCCTGAATAAATACTAATGCAAAAAAACTGTTTAAGATCTCCCCATCTCATGAGACTTCACACATAGACAACCACTCTGATCTTCTAGGGAACTAATTTTGGCCTACTATCTTTTTACTGTTAACATACTTGAAAAAACCCTTCAGGTTTACCTTCATATTATCTGCTAAAGCAACCTCATGTCTTCTTTTTGCCTTCCTGATTTCCTTCTTAATCATTTTCTTACATTTTCTATACTCTTCTAGTACCTTATTTTCTCCTTGTTGTCTATAACTGCTGTACACCTCTCTCTTCTTAACCAGATCGCCAATATCCCTTGAAAACCAAGGTTCTCTATGCCTGTTAACTTTGCCTTTATTCCTGACAGGAACATGCAAATTCTGCATTCTCAAAAATGTGCCTTTGAAGGCCTTCTACCTACTGAACAACTTATCCCTTCTCATTTCCACAAATTTGACCTTTCTCCAATTTAGAATCTCAGCTCGAGGACTAGACCTATCCTTATCGATAATTAACTTGAATAATCCGGAGGATTGGTTTTCAAGGGATATTGGCGATCTGGTTAAGAAGAGAGAGGTGTACAGCAGTTATAGACAACAAGGAGAAAATAAAGTACTTAGAAGAGTATAGAAAATGTAATAAATAATTATGAAGGAAATCAGGAAGGCAAAAATAAGACATGAGGTTGCTTTGGCAGATAATATGAAGGTAAACCTGAAGGGTTTCTTCAAGTATGTTAACAGTAAAAAGAGAGTAGGACAAAATTAGTCTCCTAAAAGATCAGAGTGGTTGTCTTTGTGTGGAGTCTCACGAGATGGGGAGATCTTAATAATGGTCACTGGACCTAAAATGTTCACCTACACATACTTCTATCACTTGACCTGTCTGGTTCCCATAGGAAATCAAGTATTACATCCTCTCTCGATGGTACCTCTATATATTGATTTATGCATAATGGCCTTGCCAAGCTGCCCAGATCCTTTTTAAGGGAGTGAGTGAAGCTGCAGCTGGGAATTCCCAGTGAAGTTTGTTGAATAAAAATCCAATCACAGATCCTTTGTTGAACAGGTTAACGATTCGAATGTTCGTGGAATCCATGCGGGTGTTATGGTCTTCAAGATGAAGCAAGGAGGTCTGTTTAGTCAACGGATGATTGGAGATCTTTTC
The DNA here is from genome assembly GCF_036971445.1 of Narcine bancroftii. Taxonomy (NCBI): domain Eukaryota; kingdom Metazoa; phylum Chordata; class Chondrichthyes; order Torpediniformes; family Narcinidae; genus Narcine; species Narcine bancroftii. The sequence goes on from NC_091470.1 coordinate 276,566,665, forward strand.
CGCACTCCACATGCCATGCCTCAGGTATGTTCAGTTGACTCCTCACCCCCTCCTGTAACTTTCCCACCCCGTGAACTGCCCTGTTCTGCCAGTAGCTGAGCCATTCATTCCCCACCAGAACTCCCACCCCACTTGATCCATCAATCCATTCTTGCTTCACATTTCCAGTATCCTGACCCAACAGCAACTATTTGATCTTAACTCATTGCAGCCACAGATTTCCTAGGCAGAGGCAGCTCCCAGTTTTATGCATCTTGAAAATGTTGTTCCTGGTAACACCCTGAATCATTCACTTCCCCACATCCCACCATCATCCAGCCATCATCCTTCAACAGATTGGACCATAATTTAGTTCCTCTACCTCCTCCAGAATGACCGAGAACTGATTCTTCTCAATCCCCCTGCTGCTCTAGTTTCCCAGTAGGTGCAGGAAGCAAGGATCACATCACCCTGGACTAGATCAATGTTCCCTGAGTTCATGGACTAGGGGAAAAGGAAGTCAATAAGGCCAAGAAGATCACTGTGCTCTCCCTTTCCTCTATTAACGACATTCACCAGGATTGTTGCTTAAATAGGACTCTAAAGAATTACTAAGGATCCCTACCATCCATCATACAAGATCTTTGACCCTCTACCATGAGGTAGGAGGTACAGGAGTATCAAAATCAGGACTGACAGGCTGGGAAATAAATTCTTCTTGCGGGCTGTGAGATTTATGAGTAGTATTCTGTAACGTTGGGTCTCTTATAAATTCTTATAAATGAAACAGACTAAATGATTCTGAAATATTTATACTTATTTATTTTATATTATATTTTATGCATATACTATATGTGATTATCATGTGCTGTGTGAAAAGTGCACGTATGTGCACTGTGGTCTGTAGAAATGCTGTTTCGTCTGGTTGTATGTGTCCAGTCAGATGATGATCAAATTGAACTTGAATGAACTGTTGTGGTGGTGGTGGTGGGGGTGGTGGTTGGTGATATGCCCTCTGTTCTGACAATCAGAGAATGCTGGGAGCACTCAACAGTTTTGGTCTCCAAGTTTCAGGAAGGACATTCTTACTATTGAGGGAGTGGAGTGTAGGTTCATGAGGTTAATTCCTGGGATGGCGGGTCTGTCATATGTTGAAAGATTGGAGTGACTAGGCTTGTATACACTGAAATTTAGAAGGATGAGAAGGGATCTGATTGAAACATATAAGATTATTAAGGAATGGACACGCTCGAGGCATGAAACATGCTCCTGATGTTGGGGAAAGTCCAGAACCAGAGGCCAGAGTTTAAGAATAAGTGGGAGGCCATTTCGAATGGAGTTGAGGAAAAACTTTCACCCAGAGAGTTGTGCATCTGTGGAATGCTCTGGCTCAGAACGCAGTGGGGGCCAATTATCTGACTGCTTTCAAGAAAGAGTTAGATAGAGCTTAAAGATAGCAGAGTCGAGCGATAAGGGGAGAAGGCAGGAATGGGGTACTGATTGTGGATGATCAGTCATGATCACAGTAAATAGCAGTGCTGACTCAAAGGGCCGAATGGTCTACTCCTGCATCTATTGTCTATCAGGAGCAATTATAAGAGAGAAAAACTAAGTTCATGTTTCAAGTCCCACAAAAGGTCATTTTTCTTTCCACAGATGCTGCCTGGCCTGCCGAGTGTTTTATTTTCAGGTTTTCAGCACCTGCAGGGTTTTGCTTTGGCATGACCAATCAATCTAGCTGACTACAATTTCAACCTGGGTAACAATCCTCATCCCAGATTGAGATCTCCATGTGAGATTGGCAGCTCAGGTTCCTGGGTCAGGGAGCAGAGGTTCCTCTGTCCCTGTGGGAGAAAAATAATGGCAGTGCTGCAGCTGCACTAAAGGCAGTAGAAATGCAGCCACAGATCCAGCAGAGCAGAAGCACAGCAGTCCTCCGCAGGATCCTACTGCCATCTCATTATACCTATGGCCCCGTACAGGCTTTGAACAGCCTATAGGAGGCTGGCAGTGTTCCTTTAACATGGGCGATCCCACAGAGGATCGTGTCTAAGATGGTGGTGCCCATGGTTGGCAAGGATACGGGCTCTGGAGGATGAGTGAACCAGCAGGGAACCAGAGTGGAAGATCATGCCTACCTCACCCACTGCAAGAAGGAGAATCTTGTCAGGCAACCCCACAGGGAAGGAGACCACGGCAGCAGACCAGTGAGAGGCTTGTATGCCAGAGGGTTCACTCCAAGCTGCAGACAGCTGGAGACTGGCTCGTGTGAACTAGGAATTGGGACTGGGATCCATGAGGGTCCCAATGATGAGCAGGGCTCCCCAAGGGCCTTGGGCACTGACAGCTTCCTGATCATATTGAGGGTTGGGAATTGGGAGCTTAGGTTCACTGCTGGAATGGACAGTAAGCTGTTCAGCTGTGGAGGGTGCTGGAGCTCAGGAAGTGAACCCATGGACACTTGGTTTCTCTGAAGGGACACCCTTTTGCTTCTCTTTCTCCTATTGGTGAGGGCACCGGGCTAGTGGCACCTTTTTGTGTGTATTTAGGGTATTTTGTATATGATGTAAATGACAACAAAGGAATGTTAAATCCACCAGTTTCCTGGTCCCCTGCTCCCAGAGTAGTACTTCAACATCAGTCTCACGAAGAGTACATTGGATTTCCATACATTATAGGTGGAGGTTATTTGGCCCATTGAATCTTTGCTGCCTCACATTCCCCTATTAATTTTCCCACATTGCTCTCAACTCCTTCCAGATTCTACAACCTGCCTACACATGGTGCAAAGTGCAATGACCAATTAACCTGACAGCTTGTCTTTGGGATGTAGGAGAAAATGGGACCACCTGGAAGGAAACACAGGGAGAGCATGGTAACTCCACACAGTCAGTGCCAGAGGTCAGGATTGAACCTGGGTCACAGAAGCTATGAGGCAGCAACATTAACCTACTGACCCAGCAGCTCCATTGAGCCTAGTGTTTGTGGGCTTCATGCCATGAGCATAACCAACAGTGCTGTGATGGCTGGAACCTCTGGCTCATTGTGCCTTTCCTTTCCACAGGTGCACGTCTATATCAATGGCATTCCCAGCAAGTGTTCCGGAAATTGTGGATACAGATGGAATCTTGCAAAATCTCCAGTAATTACAGGCATCAGTCCAAGCAGAGGTGTGTACTCAAATTCCAGGGAATTCCCTGTAAATCCAGGGCCGAGTGTAGGGGTACTGTGCACAGCAGCTGTCCTAGTGATTGTTGGAGGGAGGAACTACAGGTAGGTTCCATCATTCAATAAACCACGGCTCATAGCTCAATCCTCCTGCCCATTGCACAACCCTGCTCAAAATCTACCTCAGTTTAGAATGAGAGGTGATTGGACTAAAGCACCTCTCATTCAGCAATCAGTAGTTGCTGAGAGGATGTTTACCCCAGTGGGAATATCTAGAAATGGGGGTGAGGGCATTCTTAGAATGAGGGATTGATCATTTCAGATGGAGGTGAGAGGATTCTTCCTTCTCTCAGGGCTGTGAATCCTTAACCAGACAATTTGTAAATCTGCTGGGGATGGGGCAAGAGGGAGAGTGGTGTTGAGGCCAAGAGTGGATCATGATGAGATGGAATGTTGAGGCGGATGGGAAAGGTCAAGTGTTTCTTAGTGTTTCATTTCCTCTCATTGCATTAAGTGCAGGACCATCTACTTGCCTCAGCAGCTCTTGGGCATGGCCTTCAGGCAATGTCAGTCACCCATCCAGACTGCAATTTAATTTTGCTCTTTGCTCCTTGCAGGTTCCAGTGTTTCTGGCACAGTCTTGACTGTATCTGGCTTCCAATTCGCCAACAGTTCAAAGACTGATACCACCTGGGTTTCGGTTGGAGGAGCTAATTGTCCAATTATGGAGCTAACTGGTGAGCTGATGCTTACAGTCAATGAAGTCAGTGAGATAAATGGGGAAAGGGGTGAAGGGGAAATCCCTAGACCACCTACAGGAGGGGATATCCCCTGGACCTCTGGCTCAACACACCTCTATAGGGGGCAGTGCCTGGAGCTCCTTCCTCTGTGGGAAAGGGAAATCCCTGGACCACCGGCTCAGCACATGGGGGCAGTGCCGGGAGCTCCTTCCTCTGAGGGAGGGGGAAATCCCTGGACCACTGGCTCAAAACATTCACGGGGGGCAGTGCTGGAAACTTCTTCCTCAAGGGAGTAGGATCAGCCCTGGGACAGAACCATCCGAACAGTCTCCTGATTTCTGTAGAATCAGAGCAAGAGGCCACTGCCTTTCACTGATGTATGCTCCCCCATGCTATCCACATTTCTGAATCCCTAATATTTCTATAATTCCTCTGAAAGGGTCCCTGCCTCTCTCTGAGGCAAATCTTTCACTAACACCCTGTGAAGATCAATTATTGGTTCAGGAATAAAATGACTTTTTTTTGCCCTTTTGTGTGATATAGCAGCACACATTCTCATCACCTTGAGTAGGCACAGGATTTTACTGCCAGGGAGACAGCCAATGTAACCAGGCTCCAGTTGAACCCTACACATATACTGGTTTATGCACAGGGTCAAAAGTACAAAATTTTTGGAGGAAGTTGCGGAGGATGATGTGTAGGATGTGGAGGCTGATGGGATGCTAGATGAGGATAAGAGGAATCTAGTCCTGTTGTGCATGGGGGCAGAGGGTCCAGGGCAGTGGGTAATGGATGTTATGTGAGTGAGGGCCAAGTTAATGGCAGTTGAGGGAATCCACCATTTCTGCCACCTACTACGTGATCCCACCACCATACATATTTCCCCTCTTGTCCCCTCTCCACCTTTCATGGAAACTGCTCCCAAGCATGACTCCCTCATCCACTCCTCCCTCCCCACCAATTGTCCCCTTGGCATCTACCCATGTGACCGCAGAAAGTGGTACACTTGTACCTGCTCTTCCTCCCTCGCCGACATTTGGCCTACAAACAGTCCTTTCAAGTGAAGCAACACTTCACTTGTGAATCTGCGGGGGTCATCAACTGGATCCGGTGCTTCCGTCGTGGCCTCCTCTGCATCGGAAAAAATGGACGCAGACAAGGAGATCGCTTTGTTGAGCACCTCGGCTCCGTCTGCCGCAATCGCAGGAATTTTCCAGTGACAACCCATTTCAATTTCCCCACCCCATTCCCATGTCAACATGTCTGTCCATGGTCTCATGTACTGACAGACTGAGACCACACACAAATGGAGGAACAACACTTAATATTCCTTCTAGATACCCTCCAACCAGATGACAAGAACATTGACTTATTCCATTTCCATCCACTTGAAACAGGAGAACTCAAGGGAAGGTCTGTGATAGGCTGGAGGCAGGAGATCTCAAGGGAAGCTTTGTGATAGGCTAGAGCACAGGAGAGCTCAAGACAGTGCTGCAAAGTGAAAGGGGGACAGTAATGGTGCAAATACTTCAAGTTCTGGAAACAGGAACAAAAGATAATCTTTAGGTCAAGCAGCATCTGTGGGCGAAAAATAATATATTTTATTCTTGAAGGTACACCTTTTATCATTTATTTTGATGGACTGATTTCTCTTTTGTTTAATCATCAGATACTGAAATTACCTGTTTGATTGGGCCAGCCAACACCACAGTGTCCCCACTTACAGTCTACATTGCTGAGCTCGGCTTTGCGAAGCACTCAGTCAATCCAGCATTTACTTTCACCTATCAACTGGAGGTTACCAGCGTTTCTCCTTCTGAGGGCAGTACTGAAGGTACTGATTGCAAAATAATTGAAATACTATTTAATTACTATGTAATTCACCGCTAAAGCATTATATCGCCATGTTCAGTAATATTTAAAAATTATGATCGAGAAGGTACCGGTCGGTGGACAATTGGGGTTAGAGCAAGTCATTTTTAGACATACACCATGGTAATAAGGCCCTTCCAACCCATGAGCCCATGCTCCCCCCCCCCCCAATACACTAAATTAACCTACAATCACCATGCATTTTTGAAGGGTGGGAGGAAACCAAAGCACCTGAAGGAAACCCATGGAACACAGGGAGAGCATGCAATCTCCTTACAGTCAGAGCCGGTTGTGAACTCGAGTCACTGACTCTAATAACATTGTGCTAACCACTATGTTAACTGTGCTGCCCTGAGGTTATGAGGATTGTGGCTTGAGTGTAGGGAATGAGAAGCAGAGACACAAGCATTGCTTTTGCCTACAGGAGGGTCCACCCTGAGGATATCCGGCTCCGGCTTCACCCCGAGGTCAGCAGTACTAATTGGAGAAAAGGCCTGCCCCATCCTCACACAGAGCCCAGCCCAGATCACCTGCACCTCACCACCTGTGAGTACTTTATGGTCCCTATGATGCATGGGTGGCTGCAAGATGGGGGTGGAGGCAGGAGTGACTGTTTGGTGAAGGAATGTGAGTGTGTTGTGTGAGACTGTACAGTATGTTTGAATGTGTGTGTGGGTTGGAGGAGGGGTTTAGGGTGCGTGGGTGGAGGGTGCCTGTGAGTAGAGGGTGTTGGTGAAGGGATGTATACGTAGAGGGTGTGGGTGGAGGGTGCATGGTTGGAGGGGTGCACATGAGTGGAGAGGTGCACATGAGTGGAGAGGTTCTGCATCCCTTGAAGGTTAGAATGCCATTACATTCTACCCGTAGACTGGTATAAATCCTGGGGATGCCCAATCAACCTAAACACAAGACAGAATAGAATTATACCCAGTATTATTAGACTGATGGCTTTTGGCCAATGTATTGTAGTGGTCCACCAACTTCCTACTGGCCCAAAAGACAACCCATTACCCCAGGGTGTGTTGTGGTCAAGGAACCAGTCCCTGACTCATTTAATTTTGTTCACCAACTCTCGTATATGGTCTGTCAGGTGAGTAATATTCCCCAATTAGTTTGGAATGTAAGTTCAGCACTCCTTCCCAACAACAGCACAGGTACAACCCAAGTTGTCAAAGTCCATCCGGTTTTGCGAAGCCACTATCTGAACAGCTCCAGTTTCAGCTGCCACTCAAGACAGTGCATCCTCTGTGAGTTGAAGAGCCACAGCTGTCTCAGTTGCCAGTGATCCATCACTGTGGTCATAAGTATCACTTCTCAGAACAATTGGGCAGTGCCATATGGGGTAAAGGCTATTATCCAGAACCTCTCCACCTCAGTGATTGCCTTTTTGCCACACTGCCCACTGTAGGCTGGTTGCTCCCCCAGATTGTCATGTTAGTGTAGAAATGGCATTATGAATCCCAGTTAGCAGCAGCCATACCATTCCATAGGGAGCCAGGTTTAGGGCCAATAGCCACATATCCAGTATGTACCATTTAACACCAGATAACACCCACCTTCGCTGGGCCGGAGCCTGTGGGCACCATTGTTGGCATGTCAGCATATTGGCAATCACTGCCTTGACCTCATCATAGTCAAGGCCACTCCTCAGTCCTCTGCCCATTACCAGGTCCCATGCGCCCTTGGGTGCCAACTCATGGTGTGTTCAGGCTGCCATCTGGCTATGATCTGGGCACTCAGGAGACACTGAATGGTACATATCTGGAATGCTTTGTCTGCTGAAGCAATATGCATGGTCTCAGACTCCCTGGAGGTGTGCGAGTCACATGGTGTACCATTATCATCCACCAGTGTTCATCACCCAGATGGGTGCCCAGTGGGAGCATCCTCATGTATTTCCCAGCCCAACTCATGCCATCAAGGCATCCACACCGCCATGCTGTTGGCGACAGTATGAGTTTGCTGATCCTAACAGGCTGGTGGTCTCTGAGTGACAGGGTTATGGCCACCAGCTCAGCCAGTTAGCTGGACCCCTCTTTCCCCTCCTAACAAGATCTTACCAGTGGCAGGGTGAGCAGCAGCCTTCCACCATTGTTTGCTGCCTCTTCAGTGGCTGGAATCATCGGTGAACCAGACCTACTATTTCTCCTCAGGGGTCATGGCATCAAAGGGTCAACCCCACTGTGTTGGTGAGGGGTCAATGTTTCGGATCTCACACTTGAGGCCTTTACCATCAGGGAGGGACATGACTTATTCATGGAGTCAACTCACCCCATTGGGACCTGTATCTGCCCGGTCCGCAATGTAGCATTTCTACTTTATGGTGGAGGACCATTGGGCATGGCGGACTTGACCCAGCCTTGATGGGGTGGTGCAGCTGGAGTACGATGGGCTCAATGTGGTGCTCAATGAGTACCCAGCAACACACCAGTAGCTGCCTTTCAAAGTGGGTGTAGCAGATTGCAGCCTCAGATAACATTAGCCCAGAACCCCAAGAGGGTCCCAGAGACCCTAAGAGGGTCCCAGAGACCCTGTGACATCGTCACAGTCTCCACTCAGCCACTCTGGTGGTAGTGGACACCTGCTACCTTGAAAGGTATCCCTCTGTGTCTGTATGCTAACAGAACCTGCTTCATCGCCTCGAAGGCAGCCTGCTGGTCAGGACCCCACTGAAACACAGCCTTTTTCTGGCAAACATTGTACAATGGACGCAACATCATGGTCAGATGTGGGGTGTGTTGACACCATTATCCCAGCAGCCCTACAAACTGCTGTGTCTCTCCCTTGGAGGTGGAGATTGCGGTGGTGAGAATTTTGTTCCTAGACTTGTTGGGGTTCTCCCTTTGGCCCATGTGCTATTGTATCTCCAGGAACAAGACAGTTTGGCTGGAGCCCTGTATCTTCTCAGGGTTAATGATCTATCCCTGTGTCCGGAGGGAGTGAGCACTCCATCTCAGGCCTGACCCACTTCCTCCACGAGAGTCATTTCAGCAGTGTGTCATCAATGCAATGTGTCAGGGAGATGTTTGAGTCTATTTGTATCTCCTGCAAGTCCCTAGACTGTGGAAAACAGTGTATGTACACCTGGGGAAGGCAGGAGAAGGTGTATTGCTGACCCTCCCTCATAGAGGCGAACTGGTACGGACTCAAGAGAATGGAGAAGGTGGCATTGGTCAAATTTGTGACAGCGCACCAATGCTCACCCTCCTGACCCACTATATCCTCAAGGAGGGTCACCATGTCTGGTATCATTGCTGAAGAGTGGGGGGGGGGGGGGGGGCTTTCTTGTTCAGCTGCCGATTATCCACTATCAGTGCTGTCCTTCTTAAGCACAGGCCACACTGAGCTTTTATACAGACACAGCAGGGTGGTTGACACCCTCCTGCAAAAGGGCAGCCACTGTCTTCCCAATCTCCTTTGTAGCCCTGGGTACCCGATACTGTTTGGTACTGACCACCCTTGATGGGAGCCAAATTGCCACAGGCTCTCACCTGGCGAACTCGATCAGTACCCTCGCATGGGCTACCCCAAAGATGAAATGCTCCTCGTTGGTTTTTAGAGACTGGCCTTGATGCACTCCAGGGATTCAGCAACCAAGACAGCCAGGGACCTCGGCTGCTCAGTCCTGATGGTCACCTAGAGGGGGACTTCCTTAGTGATGCACCATCAATTACCACAAAAGACGGAGGTTGTGAAACTGACGTGCTTTTATTGACTACAGACTGGAACAGCAATCATCCTTATTGACTGATAATGGCAGGATGAATGGGGAGCACACGAAGGGGTTAAGGGTAGGATCGATCTCAGGAGGCATGTAAAGCCGGCAGTAGCCAATCACAGTATATCAGTGGTTTACCACACTTAGCATCCCTCGATGGCAACCTCGGGCCCCCACCATATGTCAGAGTTTCCTGGGATGATGGTGTGTTTGGCAGCAGTGTCTACCAGTGCCAGCCATCGCCGGACATTACCCTTTCCCCAGTGAACGGCCACAGGAATACAGGGCATCGGGTCTCCCATTTGGAAAAGGGCTGCCAAACAAATCTGCCAGAGACCTGGTCACAATCCTATGACAACGGAGTGGATGGTCACCACTCACTGGTCGATTCCTGCTGTTGTTACAGCACAGCCACTGTTTCCTGGAGGGTCTTGGTGTGGTCTGGAGGGAGCACCAATGAGGGGTCAGGCCAACCCTTGCCCTTAGGGGACAGATTACAGCCCTTGCTTGACTGCCCTGCACAATGCTTCTTCCAAAGTGTACACGGTGGAGATAGGTATTTCATTGATCAGATCCCTAGCCAACCCTGCCCGCAGCAGTACAAGGTACATGCCTTTGTGAGTTGGTTGTGAATAGGTCATACAGAATCCCCTATTCTCTGCCTTCTTTTCTACCTTCCGGACCTGAGCATGTGCTCCCCTCTCCATGTACTCCAGCCTTTCCAGCACATAAGTTGTCTTTCTCACTGTCTTCCCAGCCACTGGGCCAATTAAAGACAGTTCACCCCCCTTCAGGTCAGGATTAATGGTGGTGACTAGGTTTAACCCTGGTGTCCTCAAGGGAGTAACTGCCAAGAGAGCTGTCCTATGACTAGAGCCCACTCTCTTTTGGCCCTTGTCCCATCCTCCTATGCCCGGATCTGTAAATCCTACTCCAGCAAGAAGTACATCACCCAGACAGCTGCTATTACCTGGTCCTACAGGGGTGCGTTTCTCTCAATTGCCTCAGACAGCATCCACAGGGCATTGATGATGGATAGCTGACTGGATTATACACCAAGGATACCTGCTTCCCAATAGGATAGGCTCATGCCAGTATCACTCTAATCTCAGATCCAGATCAGCCAAGTGGCCAGCATCTTGCCCAGCGTTTGCCGGTGTAATGATCCCCCAAACTGGTTGGCACATTGGTAAAGTACTCCTAGGTCTCGTTGTTCTCCCAGGGGCCTTGGGCGTGATCTCCCATGACTCTCTGGGTTTCCCCTCCAACCCTATTTGAGGAGGGAGACAGAATGCCCTTTATTGGGTTAGGACTGCATGGTCACTGCAGAGGTTTGGGCACATAATGGGGAGATCAGTCACAACACTGCTTTATTTTCTCACTATTTATCCAAATATTCCCATCCCCAAACCATATGTCAGAACCGTATCCCCCCACCCCCCCCCACAGCATGAGGGCTTGAACCTTGACTGTGGCCAGTAGCCATCTGGCCCAAAGAGCTATTTCCAACTGCTGCAACTTGACTACCCTGCATGCTACTTCAGTGCCTTTATTCTCCAGCTCTCTTGCCTTGGTTTGAGGGACCCAGACTATGCCCCCCATGGTGGAGCAACACTGCTACATTTTTTCCCCCTCACTTTGTAACTGGGTGATCTCCTGCTCTTTTCTCCCCAGGGCTTCACATTGGTGCCTCAGTCAGGCTGCCAGCAGCCAAAAGGCACCTCTCTGGCATCCCTTCCCAGGGACCTCAATGCTATGAGGAGGGGCACAAGATGGTGCCCAATCTACTCCCCTGTGAATCCAGCCTATCTGACCAATCCACTGGATTGCCACTGTCTGCCAGCAGGTTGGCCAGACTGCAAACCTGGCACTATTGTTGGTCAGGAGCATTCAGTGTTCCTATTGTTGTCTCCCTCTACATCAGAGAGATTGGACACTGACTGGGAGATTGCTTCATTGAGCACCTCAGCTCTGACCACCGCAATAGTGTAGACCACCCAGTGGCCATCCATTTTAGTTCCCTACCCCATTCCCTTGCTGACATGTCTGTCTATGGTTTCATGCACTGCCAGACTGAGACCACCCAGAAACTGGAAGAACAACACCTCATCTTTCGTCTGGGCAACCTCCAACCTGATGGCATTAACATTGACTTCTCTGGTTTCTGTTGAAATCCTTTTCCCCAACCACTCCACTCATCTTCCCCATCTACTTCCCTGTCATCCTCTCTGCCCCCCTCTCTCCCTTCCTCCCCTTTCCCCCCTCTCCCCCTTTCCCCTCCCTCTTCTTCCCCTCTCCTCTTCTGCCTCCTTTCACAGATCCACAATCAGTTTTCAACTTTACGCTTATCATATTGAATTAATACCTTTTGTCCGTTGGTCTGTACTCCACCCCCTCCCATACTTACCCCTTTCTTTCCCCAGCCTTTAATTTAGAGGCTCAGGGCTGAAACATTGGTTATATATCTTTACCTCCTATGGACGCTGTGAGACCTGCTGGATTCCTCCAGCATTACAATGTTTTGATTATCATCAGTCTACCCTAGGCCTCTGTCCCCTTTACACATAAAGCCCTCGTTTTTAGCTCTTTTCCAAAACATCACTACATCCCATTTTCCCTGTACCCTGCTTGCAATGCCAATTTGTGGTGGCGAATACATTTAGAAGAGTGACAGCCCTGGAAACGTGGCTGTGAACTTTAATTGCAATGGGGAACAATTCACAACAGGGGACATGCACACTTGCATGCAAGCCAGGTAAGTTACTGCAACTGCAAATAACCACAATGGCAGGGTTAAAACAAACAATACATGCTACCCCCTCCCCTGATAAAGCCGGCATGGCATTCAACTTAAAGAAGTTACTTACAAATTAATCAGATGACTCATGATCATTCCCTTTGAGGTGCATGTGAAAGAGAGCCACAGCCCATCTAAGAGAGGTTCAGGTCATTACCTCAGCAAGAGGACAAAGGAGAAAGAGAGTGACTGGAGCACAATTTCAGATTTTATATCCGTCTCCTGAGGACTGACCCAGGTAATAGTTCATGATATTGCAAATGACCAATTGTTAGGTGGTATCAGCTGTGGGTTGGTCTGACACGAAGAGCAGTGACCTTCATCCTCTTTTTCCTGACCGACCAGTAAGGTGATTCTTTGTGTAACAGGTATACCAGTATGGTTGGAAGATTTGTGGGTAGAGCATGTGTTATGAATGTAAGTGTGTTTGGGGTAGAGGAGTGTACTGGAGTGGAGGATTTTTGGAGGTATTGTGAGTGTGCATATGCGTGTGCATGGGTGTGGTTTCTTTCTTTTGAGTGTGTCTTTCTCTCTTCCCCCCACCCTCTCCTGTTTTCTTTATGAACAAATGTGCCTGATAATTATTCAGCCTGGACCAGTTGCTTCCCTTGACTGTTGTCCTGTCTGTGCCCTCCCTCCTTCAGGCTACCAAAACCTGGCATGATCCTCTCCCATGGGGAACTTACTTTGGGATGTGGATGCTCAATTTTCATGATTTTTTTCATCCTTTAAAAGTGAACCTCGAACTCTGCAAGGATTCCTGATATAATTCTGGTGGAGAACATGCATATCTGAAATCAATACAAGTTCCTAACTGTTTCATTATTCTGTGCTCCATCATTGGGATTTTATCAGTGAAATTAACCCCTTTATTTTGTCTAAAGATTCCTTCCTGGAACAGGGAGCATGTGCTGAGGTCTCGCTTTGATGCACACTGAGTGTGCCATGAAGATACTGGGTTTCTCTCGAATAGGGAGCCATGTCATCACTGGTGTCTCTGTAGCCATCAGTCCCTATCACAGAGTGCCTAGAAATATAATAATTGTCACAGCATAATAAATGTCGGCTGAAATGGGTTGCAGCAAGAAGAACTAATTCAATTGGATGTCATAAATGATGGTCTTGATCCATTCACTGGTCCTTAAATTTACCCAAACTCATAATCCATGAAACATGTAGCATGCTTGGAGGAAATATAAATATTCATTAGAACAAATGGCAGTTTCTGCTGGAGCCTGACTAACCCTGTGTAAGATGCATGAAAATAATTACCAGTTAGACTGAGTGATACACACAGCTCTGATGGTGAATTGGCAGCAACACGAATCCAGGGATACATTTCCAGGCAGGGGCTACATGTTAATTATAACGTAATGTCCCTCAGAGTGACAGTTGAAGTAATTTAGGGCTTTATTGGAACAAATTTATGTTCCATTTGATTATATTTCAACTACTCAGTAAAATGACTTGGGAGATCATTTTATTCCCTTTATTTCCTCACACTAAAGGCACCGGTTGGAGTGGCCAATATCTCCGTATTCACCGATGAAGCTCACATCACATTGCCTTCTGTTTTCACTTACACAGAAGTGAAGATGCCAACGATCTTACAAATAACTCCCACAGCAAGCAGTGTCGCAGGTACATGAGTCAGCCAGATGGGTTGTATTTAGGGGTTGGCCTTAAATGTTCCAGAACACTGGAGCGAGTGTCAGGGGAGATTCACCAGGGGTTTGGAGAACTTTAATGATGGGGAGAGATTGGCTGGGCTTCTTTTACCTGGAGCAAAGGAGGCTGAGGGGTGACCTGACAGAGGCGTGTAAGATTATGAGAGGTACAGATTGGCGAGTCAGGCAGAACCGTTTTTCCCTATGGTAAGGGTGTCAAAAACAATGGGGTAGTTTGAAGTGAAGGAAGGAGTTTTACGGGGGATCTGAGTGGATAATTTTTACACAGAGAATGGCTGATATATGAAGGGGGTGGAATCAGATAGTCATTATGTTGAACACATTAATACAATGTTTAAGGATATGGTTCCAATGTAGGCACATGGGACCAGGGTAGATTGGCAGAAGACTCAGTATGGATGTGGAGGGCCAATTTCTGTGCTGCACAATTCTATGTTTCTTTGACCAAACCTGCTTGTGCTGGATGACAACCTCTGTCTGCCCTACCATGCATCTGGGTATTTATCCTTTGGAGGCAGCAATTGGCTGGGGAGAAGCTGTAGTCTGAGATATCAGTGAGAGTTTGGAGTTTGGGCAAGAGGCAGGGATGGGATGTGAGCATCGAGATGTGGCAGGGATGGGGTCTGGGAATTGAGGTGGGGCAAGAGGCAGGATGGGGTCTGGGCATTGAGGTGGGGAAAGAAGCAGGGGTGGGGTCTAGGCATTGAGGTGGGGCAAGAGACAAGGTGGGGTCTGGGCATTGAGGTGGGGAAAGAAGCAGGAGTGGGGCCTGGGCATTGAGGTGGGGCAAGAGGCAGGGATGGAATGCAAGCCCACATCTGGGCTGATCACCTCTTACACCAGAGGAAAAGGGCAGTCTAACCATGTTTGATATTGCTTCTGTAGGTGGCTCCAGGCTGACAATTTACGGGTCAGACTTCGGCAGCTGGTCAGAAAACACCAGTGTGTTTGTTGGTAACTCTGAGTGTCCGATTCTCCAATGGTGGGCAAATAATGTAACCTGTCAGCTCCCCAGCCTTGCCCCAGGGCACTACCCCATCTGGATGCACACTCCAGACAGGTAACACAGGGCAATCTTGCGAGGGTGGGGGGCAGAAGAGCAGGAACAGACCATGTACAACACAGCCAGTACCTATCATCTCCAACCCTGAATATGGTCCCCCACATCACCATTCTTCTCCCTCCTCATTCCTACCTCTCCCACCCTTTCCACACTCCTCTATAATCCTCTCCTCCTCATCCTTCCCACCTCCCCATTCCTCCTACTACCCTGTCTCTCTCCCCATCCCTCCCTTCCCATCTCTCTGTCCCTCCAACACTCCTCTCAATGCTCTCCCTGTCCCTTCCCTCCCCATGCCTCCCATCTGCCCATTCCTCACACTACCGTGTCCCTCCGACTCCCACATTACCACCCTGTCCCTCCCACCCTTCTCCTCCCATCTCCCTGTCCCTCCCTTCCCTTTCCCTCCACTCCCACTTCTCTGTCCCTCCCCTCCCCATGCCTTCCACCTCCCCATTCCTCCCACTACCCTGTCCCTCTGACTCCCACCTCTCCACCACTCCTCTTCCTGTCCCTCCCCAATTTCCTGTTGCTCCCCTGACTATCCCTCTCGCATTCCTCTCTCTGTCCCTTCCTTCCACATCCCTTCCCCTCCCCATTCTCTCCTTCTTCCATGACTCTCCTATTCTCTTTTAATCCCACTTCTGTCCCTCTCTTCACTAAACCTCTCCTCCAATTCTTCTAACCCTTCCCTTCATCTCCTCCCATCCCTCTCCCTGACCCTCCTCCCTCTCTCACCAAACCTCCCCTCCCTCACCAATTCCTTCTCCTCTCTTTCCCATCCCTCCCCTTCTCTTGCCTCCTTCTCCCCTACCTTCTACCTTCCCCTCTCCCCTCCTAACCCCCTCTCCTCTCTCCTGCTCCTGCCCCTCACCCTAACACTCTGATCCAAGCCCATCCCTTACCCTTGACTCGGCCCACCAAGATCCCTGACCCGAATGCAAGTGAGATAATTCAGCACACAATCCAATGCAATGTTTTTGACCTTGAGGACATAGACAGGAATGTTTTAAGAACTCACGCAACTGGCCACCGTGCATCTGGTTTTGTGCTCATTTTCACCAACCTTAAGATCAGGTACCCAGGAGTGGTGTGTGTTCCTGATCAAACTTGCTATGGTGATGAAGAGACTTCCAGACCTTGCTACACAGACACTGCACACACGCTCTTACAAGAATTTTCACAGCAAAACTTCTCAAAGCTTTAGATTTTAAACCTCCTCCTGATGGTTCTGGTTCGTGAAAAATTTTGAAATCTCAAAATACATTTGGAAGGACAATTGTGGGGAGGAGGGATGGGGATGTCTGTTGATGGTTTTGTCCTGATGCATAATTGGACAGTAACATTTGTGCTCTGATTTAATAAGATAGTAATGAAAGATGTGTTTATTGACATATACATTGTCTAATGTACATACATATTCACCAAAATGCTCACTTGCTGCAACCAGATAGTTCTTTTAAAAAAAACTACACTAGTATACATTAAATTAAATTGAAAGCAGATAATAAATATAAAAGATAGATAATAAATATTTATAGTTACCATCATGCAGGTCTGCTTCAACTCTCTCTGTGAGATTTAATGCTTTGTGACATACAGGTACTCCCCAACTTACAGGCATAATGGGGACTGAAGGATTGGTTGTAACTCAGGTTGGTCATAAGTCAGGAAACAGGACCTTGGGCTGCCGACGGGGAAAGGGGACTTTTAATACAAAATATGTACTTGTACAGTAGTTCTAATAAAGATTTTTTTTTAATTTGGTTGTATGTTCAGGTGGACATAACTCGATTAGGTCAGAAGTTGAGGACTACCTGTAATAGATACTTTGAATATAGAATGCTACAGGAACAGAATAACCTATGTAAATGTCTTTGCATCAAGGAAGGTCATTAAGACTATGAAACAGAGGAGCAGAATTAGGCCATTTGGCCCATTAAGTTAGCTCCACCATTTGAATCATGGCTGATGTACTTGTCCTCTCAACCCCATTCTCCTGCCTTCTCCCCATAACCTCTGACACCCGTACTAATATGAGACCATAAGGTGGCGGAGCAGAAGTGCAGCACAGATAGATAATGTGGTGAAGAAGGCTTTTGTTACCTGGGACAGCGAGGTTGTGGTTCTGCGACGAGGAGCATGGATTGGGCCACAGCTGAAGTACTCTGCACAGTCTCCTTGCTGCACTCAAGGAAGGGCATCAGTGCACAGGATACAGTGGAAAGGAGATTCATGGAGATATGGAGATGTTGCAGTTCAGCAGTGGGGAAAGATTGAATGGATAGAATTGGCTTTCTTTGGAAACTGGAAAGATAAGGGGGTAGCTGATTGAGAGAGACACCAAATCATGAGGGGCATAAATGGGGGAGATGGTTACAAACTGTTTCTCCACATCACATTTGTTTAGTGTAAAGGGGATTCAAACGTAGAACAATACAGCACAGTGCAAGCCTTTCAGCTCACAATGTTGTGCCAATATATGTTAATCTACTTCACAACAATCTAATTTTTCTGGACCTCATACCCAAAATCCACTATTTTTCTGACACTGGGGAGAAGCTCATCCTGAGATACCAGAGCAGCTAGAGGAAACCCACACAGTCATGGGGCACCCATGCAAACAGACAGCACCGGATTCGAACCTGGATTGCTGGCACTGTTAGAGTGTTGTGCTAACTACTACCCTAACTGTCACATTTTATCTTTCAGCGGTGTGGTGAACATTTCCATTGAATATGTCTTGCGCGTAACAGGAATGGCCCCCAGGTTGGGTTCGCTCTATGGGGGTACCACAATCACCATCTCTGGGGCTGGTTTCAGTCCCATCCCAGTAGATAATGCTGTCCATCTAGGTAAGTTTGTGATTCACTAATGGGTTAAACTGTTGTTAACATTCAACCATTTTTACTCTCCATTCAAATCATGACTCTGTCCACACACATTGGGAGTAACTAAAAATTTCACTGAAAGCTTTTATCACAAAATGTCATCTGGTTGAGCAAGTTTTGGGTCATTGTGATGTCCAACCTTTACAGGCCCTTTTCGATGTCCTGTAATCTTTGCGTCACCCAATGTGCTGGAGTGTGTTCTTGATCCAACTGGAAGAAGCTTCTACGTCTCCAACAATGGCAGCAATCCAGGTAGGTAGGGAACTCACAGGGATCTCTATGCAACAAGCAAGAAACGTGTGGGCCTCTGCCTTGATGAGGGGTTTCAACCCAAAACGTTGACTATCCATTGAAACTGCTTGACCAGCTAAATTCCTCCAACATTTCCTTTCATATATCTATGTTGATGTTGCCCAATCCGATTATTATTTTCTTCTACCTTATAGACATCTCTTTAATAACATTTTCCCTTCTACTAATTCACCCAACTGGATCACAGTTTCTTTCCTCCCTCCTTGCAGATTTGCATCCTCCTCTGTGCGAGCAAATGTCAGAATCTAATGCTCTGGAATCCCTAAATCCAGTTGGTGACAAGCATCAAAGAAAGATGTGCAATCTGCTCAATGTGATATACGTTCTGAATTAAGGGAGTGAGCCCTTGCATTGAGACCTAAAATATTTGCTTATCTTTTGGAAACATTATAGATTGCAGTTAAAATTATGGAAATTCTAATTCACAAATCACAAGTTGATGTTTTATTCCTGAAAGCACACTTAAGCTGCTTTACTAATTATTTTTTTCAACAGTACTAGGAGTTGGGTACAGCTGGAATCCGTCAACGCTTGACATCCTTGTTGGGGACATTGTGCATTGGCAGTGGGAGACCCCATCACTTATCCAGGGCTTGGGGTATCGAGTTTTCAGCGTTTCCAAGCCCAGTGATGTGAATTACAAAGGAAATGGGTTTACAAGTGGAGCTACTGGCACTCTAATAGGCAAGTACCTTATCCTTGCATTCGATTTGATTGGAAGGTAGAGGTAGCGAGTTGGAAGATCCAGCTAAGTTCCTGGGCCTTGTCCACACCTCCCAGATGTCTGTCTGATAGTTTTTAAACTTAACAGCATTTCTCCCAGACATTATGAATCAAACCATTCATTCATTCACAAAATAGAACGCAGACACTGGAGAATTTTTTAAAGTTATTGGGTTTCATTTGACACCTTCCACAGCTTCGGAAGGTAAACTAATCACCAATTTACCTTCTCCATGCAGGTGCTTTCTCCCACCGCTTCACTACCCCTCAGAGCAAGTACATTCCAACCAGTGAGGTCCTTGTGAAGTGTAGCTACTTTTGGCTACAGAATGGACAAATTATGCACAGCAAGATCCCACAGTAATATTATGGTAGCCTGAGGATCAGTGTAGGTGATGTAGGATGAGGGGTCAGGGCACCAGGCCGACACCCCCCCCCCCATATCTACCACAGGGCAACAGGGAAAACACCCCCCTACACCCACCTCAGGGCTTGAGGGAAAACCCTCCCCCTCACACCCACCTCCAGGCACCAGGGAGAATACACCCACCCCACAACCATCTCAGGGCCTGAGGGAAAACTCTCCCCCCATTTCCACCTCGGCACCAGGCAGAACCCCCCATTTCCACCTCAGGGCACTGGGCAGAACCCCCAACATCCACCTCAGGGCAGCAGGGAGAACTCCCCACCTCAGGACACTATAGAGAACCCACCCTCACTCTAATCTCAGGACATTGGGGAGACCCACACCCCTCTTGCATTGAGGAGAACCCCCTAACTCAGGACACTGGGAAATACCCCTTCCTTGCTCCCAAAGCACCCATCCTATGCTAAGTCCTGTCCATGATCCCAGTGGCTCCACCATACCTCATCAGCCTGTTTTCTGAATGATCACAATTAACTCATTTCCAGGAGTATTTCATTGGCCTGTACACTTGGGGAGAACCTAAAATCTTGGACTCACTCCAGTTCTCCTATCATCAGAACAGGTCAAAGGTAGACACCATCTCCCTAGCCTTCCACTCAGTGTTAGATCACCTAGACTAGCCGTTGGTCATTGACCATAGCTCAATATAGTCCTCTTTGCAGACAACAGTGTGGATTGGCAACCTCATCTTCTCCTTGCTAACATGGACACCTTAAGGCTGCATGCTTGGGCTCTATGCACTCCCAAAGCCAAGTTTGGCTCCAACAAAATCTATAAATACATTAATACACCCTGTCATTGGCTGAATAACAGGTCAGATGAGTCAGAATTGAGGATGGAGAACCTGATTGGTGGTGCTAGAACAAAAATCTTGCTTTCAATGATGCCAAGACCAAGGAGCTTATTGCTGATTTTAGGATGGAGAGACCAAGGGACCACACACCTGTCCACATTGACAATGGTGGAGAGGGTTAGTAACTTCAAGTTCCTGGGGTCTGCATATCAGGTGTCATCTCCTGGAGCCAGCATATCAAGGCAGCCTTGAAAAAGGCATAGCAAGTTTCTTCTTTCTTTTTTTAATTTTTTTTTAATTTTTCACACTGTGAACCATATCAATCAAAATACATACAAACATTTCCCTCTTAAATATACACAGTGGCATTTTCTTCCCCTTCCCCGTCCCCCCCCCCCCCACCCCACCCCTACCTTCACAAGTCCCTTCTTTCTGAGGAGATTTGGCATGTCCATTAAATTTCTACAGGTGCACTGTTTTGACTGGTTACATCACAGCCTGGTTTGGATTGCAGAAGTAGCAAACATAAGGTCCAACATGGGCTCTGACCTTTCTCTATTGAAGACATCTCTGTGAGATTTTGCCTCAAAAAGGCAGCCAGTATCATAAAGGACTTCCATCACACTAGTCATAACCTCTTCTCCCTGCACCCTTTAGGCAGTCAGGACAGACCTGAAGACCATTTCAAGAACAGATTTTGTCCAGCAGCTATCATGTTCTTGAACCTCTCCATTCAACCCTAAACCTATCCATGAACTGCTCCTGGACCAACAAAAGACCTGACTGGACCATTGAAATGTCATGTTTTTTCTTGCACAAAGTTCAACTGTGAATATTTATTGATTATTTTATATTTAATATCTTTTTCTGTCTTGGCATATTGTGGAAATTTAATTTATACGATTATAGTTTATGCGCCTTTGCAGCTGAGCAAGTAAGAATTTCAATGCATCTGTATGTTTTACCTGTGTATATGACAAGAAACTCATGATAGCCAGGTTGGGAAATACCTTCTTCCAGCAGTCTGTAAGACTGATGAACGATATCCTGTAACTTTGGGTCTGCTATAAATCAAATGAGTGAATTCCAAAATATTGATATACATTTTTATATTGAATCTGCATGTATACATGTGATTATTATGTGCTGTGCATTATGTGTGTGTACCATGGTCCAGAATAATGGTATTTCATCTGGTTGTAATGTTCACTCAGATGATGTTGAATTTGAATGAACACATCAGATAATAATAGAAACTGTAAGTTCCAAGATCCTTTTCTTAAACTAATCACCAATTTCCCTTCTCCATGCAGGTGCTTTCTCCCACCGCTTCACTACCCCTGGCTCCTTTTTCTACAGCAGTGGTCTGATCGATCAGAAGGGCAAGATCTTCCTGCAAGGGGCAGTGCATGTGAGGGTTCCGGGGGAGAGATCCTTAAAGTTGGCTGTTTCTGTGAATGGAATCGAAGCAGAATACAAACCCGGTGAGAACATGCACCCATCCAATTTCAGTCTGTACCCCAGTATATGGTTAGAAGTTACTTGTTGAAGAGATGGGACTGGAGAGGGCACAGCAGACTGGGGTGTAGGTATGGGAGAGGACACAGCAGATTGGCATGTAGGTATGGGGGAGGACACAGCAGACTGGAGTGAAGGTATGGGAGAGGACACAACAGACTGGGTGTAGGTACGAGAGAGGACACAGCAGACTGGGTGTAGGTACGGGAGAGGACTCAACAAACTGGGGTGTAAGTACAGGAGAGGACACAGCAAACTCGGGTATAGTTATGGGAGAGGACACAGGAGATCGGCTTGTAGGTATGGAGAGGATAACAGCAGATTGGACAGAAGTATGGAACATGTTGCTGGAGGTTATGGTTAGGCAGGTACTATTGCAATGTTTCCAAAAAATATTGGACTGGTACATGGATAGCATGGGTTTGAATGGATAATGCACCAAACAGGCAGGTTGGACTTATGTGGATGGGTCATTTTGGTCGGCATGGTCATGTTGGGCAAAGGGCCTGTTTCTACATTTTATGACTGGTGCCAGATGGTGCTTTCCTTGTGGTGGTTCCCTGAGCTGAATGCAATGTATTATTTGTCCCCAGGTCCCTTGGAGTCAGTGCTGTCAGACCGGGAGCATGGTGATAACTGTACAGCAATGAGCCCCACCTGCACCCAGGCAGTGAACAGCACTTCTGATTCCAGAGGGTTCACTTTTGTCCTGTCTCCCTGCTACTCCCCCACCATCAACAGGATTACACCTTCCAATGGTACCTTGTATGACAGACTCACCATTGCAGGCACCGGATTCAGCAATGTCACTTGTGCTCATGAGGTCAGTCATCATGGTTTTCCTGTGTGTTCCTTGTTTGATGAACACATCAGTTCTTCATAACCCTTAATCCCTCTATTCCTAAAAATCTCTCTGCCTCTTAAATACATTTAATGAGGTAGCCTCTACTGCTTTTTTGGGCAGAGAATTCCACAGATTCACAAGTCTGCAAAAAGCAATTCCTCCTCGCCATTATCTTAAATCTACTCCCCTGAAATTGGTGAGGAGTTTCCCTGCTTTTAAGCCAGTAGCAATGTTGTGTTGTATTGTCCATTCACAAAAGAAGTTTAATGTAGCTACTCTATATTTAGGTAATTACCTGTGGAGTGGGAAAAAAATGCTCTAGATCGCTTTCTGCCAGTCTTTTTCTCTCTCTCCATCTCCCTTCCCTCCCTCTCTCCACTCTCTCTCCTTTGTCTCTCCCTTGTCTCTCCCTTTCTCACTCTTTTTCTCTCTCAGTACATCTCCCTTTCTCCATTCTCTTTCTCTCCATCTCTTTCCATTCTCTCTCTTTCTAACCCCCTCTCACCCCAGTCCATTTCCCTCTCCCTACCCGCATCCCTATCCCCTCATTTTTGCCTTGTCTCTCCGGCCTCCATCTGAGTTTAGGCTTACAGTTCTCCCAGCCTGAGTCCTCATGCTGCTGTGATGCTTGTTTAGGTTCGAGTTGGAAACCACACGTGCATCGTTGAACACAGCACAGAGCGGGAGCTTGTGTGCCACATGGATGTGGGGGAAGAAATGGAAGTCGGCATGGCAAACCTGGTGACCGTTAAAGTCCACAACCATGGCAATGCCCTCCCCACTCCTTCCGATGAATTTGCCCGGCGCTTTGTGCTGCTCCCTCACATTGACAGGGTGAGCCCCAGTGTGGGCTCCACCACAGGATGGACAAGGGTCACCCTGGCTGGCTCAGGCTTCGGGAAGGACCCCAAGGCCATCCGGGTCCTGCTGGCTGCCGTGCCCTGTGCACTGATATCTGTTAACTACACGCACATTTCCTGCAATTCATCTGCCTCCATGGCCTCCAGCGGCTCCACCAGTGTCTGGGTGCGAGGTGTCCTGGCTGTGTGTCGTGGCCCCTGTGACTTCACCTACACTGAGAGTGTCACACCGACAGTGCTGCTCATCTTCCCAAGCATCCTACACAAGGTCTTCACCGAGATCAGAGTCAGCGGCCGTGGATTTGGCAGCCGTGCAGAGATGGCGAGTGTCTTAGTGGGAACAACCAGCTTTCAACCCAGCGACGTGTCAGACACCAGCCTGAACTGTACAGTAGGGCCTCTGCCTGTGGGCCGACACCCCCTCAGGGTCCTCATATTAGACCAGGGCATCTCCAAAGAGACCCTGTGGCTCACCACTGCTGCCTCGGCATCCCTGTCACCAGCCTCAGGCGGCATTAACGGAGGAACCACCTTGTCCATCACTGGCAATGGCTTTGTCCAGGGAATGACCACTGTGACAATTGGGGACACCCCTTGTCCCATCCTCTCTGTCACCCCAGGTGAAATCCAATGTGTCTCCCCAGCCTGTGGTCCAGGTGTCGTCCATGTTAAGGTTGCAGTTCAGCGCACCAAGTACCCACTCCTTTCATTTTCCTGCAACCAGAAGGAGACTCCCACCATTCTCGACGTCTCTCCGACTGCTGGTGAGTGCTCCTTTGATCTTCATCCTCCTCGTGCATCTCCATTCTAAACTGAACACTTATCCTAGGACTCAGTACCAACCAGCACACCCACTTTACTCTCAGCCACAGCCAACACACCACAGCTCCTCACTGTCCCATCCTCCCAGCCCCTCCCCAGAGACAACACTCTGGCTCCCTTGGTCCCCATCTCCCAACCCCTCCCCAGGAACTGCACACTGCACCACACCCATCCCCATCTCCCAGAGAGAACATACCGTCCCCTTCCGTCCCCATCCCCACACCCCCTCCCCCAGAGACAACACACTGCACTTCCTCACTGTCCCTACCCACCCACTCTCCTTCACCCATAGCCTATACTCAGCACATTTATCCTTACCATGCCCATCCCTTACCATTTCTATCCATGCCCACCTGTCCAGCCTCCCTCACTCATGGATAACACTAATCATACCTATTCAAATCCTCTATACCAACCCATCACCACCTGACTCTCTCCCACCCTTCATGCTTTATCTGGAAAGTGACCTCTCCCAGACCTTTGTCCTGACCAATGATCAGGTTGCTTAAATTACACAGAACTTCCTCAAGGTGTGAGCCAAAGACCCCTTGCCTTCTTTTAGCTCACACTTTGAGGAAGGGCTCAGGCCCAAAACGTTGGTTATATCTCTTTACTTCCATGCTGAACTCCTCCAGCATGTCTGTTTTTTATTATAATCGCACTATCTGCAGACTTTTATGTTTTGCTCCATTCAGGTATGAGTGGAACAAGCCTCACAATTGTTGGGAGAAGTTTGGGATCTACCATCTCGGATGTTTCAGTGTCAATAGATGGCATCTTGTGCAACGTGACCCTGGCTAAAGGGAGCACTGTAGAGTGTGCGGTGGGACAGCATGCTGGAGGCCGTTTCCCCATTGTCCTCAAACACAGGAGGAGGGGATACGCAGCATCTGCATTTTCATTTCAGTACCTACTCAACGTAACCTCAATCTTTCCAACTGAAGGCACGTATAGGATTTCAAAATCTTTCTTGTTGTTGAACTTAGGACCTTCTTCACCAATTAATATCATAGCTGATCTGCTGTACACTCATTTCTTGCATACCCCCAGTAAACTTGTTTATCAAGATTCCGTCTCCCTCTGCCTGATGAGCATCCAAAGACTGCTTCCACCACTCTGATCAAGTCACTTCCTAAGACACAATTCCATGAAAGAATGATTTTCTTATTAATATCTTAAATGGATAACATGCCCTTTTAAGCCATGACCCACCCTTTCCCTCTTTAACCCCCATACAATGGGACAAAGTTTCGAAATTCACCCTGTCAACATCTCTCTGAAGCCAAAACATTTCAATCAATTTCACACTTTGTTAAACAAGAACAGCCAACCCAACCTTTTCCTGCCCAACCTCTCCCCGTCCAATCCTTCCTAATCTGACCCATCCCTGCCATCCACGAGATCCAAGAAGGAATGCACACTTCCACATGGACATCGTTGGAGGTTGGGATTGAACCCAGGTCAATGGTGTTGTGCCCACTGTTCCAGTGGGTCCAGACACTCATCTGCCTGTGCACCTGGAGGGAGAAGCCCAGCGATACAATCCATCTCTTGTCCTGGGACAAGCATGTGGACCATCTCCACTCCCCTGGCAGGGCCTCATGCCCATTGGACGGTGCAGAGCACTTGACCAACTGCAGATGTAGCAAGTTGAGGGACTTCAGGCTGACCCTGAAGTGTGCATCTGGGATGCAGCGCCTATGCATTCGTTACTGGACCTGACCTGTCACACCCTTACATCTCCCACGCTCTGTCGGACACTGCTCTGGGTATTGATCCGGTTCTAATCCTGTACCATTTCCTGGTCCTCAGGCAGTTTCGGAGGTGGCTTGGTGCTGACGGTGCAGGGCACTGGATTTGATAGAGAGACTTCGCGGGTGCTTGTGTGCGATGGGGACTGCAGAATTGAACGAGGAGATTCCAGCTCCAGCAGACTTTGCTGTCACCTGCCACTGAACAACGGTGAGGATCAGCAACAGCTGTGGCTAGCCCATCACAATGGGTCTCAGCGCTGTGGCTCAGAGTGTAGAGAAGGGGTGGGGAGACAGACCTCAGCACTGCCCCTTTTTTCATTACAAATGTTTGTTTGAACTACAACACAATAAAACTACGCAAACTATGCTCAAAACTACATCTAAACATACTATTTCAGGACATAGCTCCAAAAGTGAGGCAGGAAGTCATCTTGTCTAGAACCCTCAACTTATCACTGCCTCAACCTGTGAATGGCCAGCTTTTCCAGACCCAGCAACAACCTGACAAGCACCTGACATCCCACCTCCGCCCCCCCCCGCCCCCCGCCCCAAACCCCCGGACTGAGTAACCATAAATCTAGAGTATGAAATTGAAGTGCAGCCAGGACACAACCTTTACACCTCCTGGGAAGAAATTTGGGGTCTGTACATACTATCGTGGATGAAGCTCTATGGCCCTGAGGTGGAGAGTTGTCATCTGAGTCCAGATGCACATCAGCAACTGACCACCCTCATCAATCGACAGACGCAGATTGTATCCTGTTATCAGAGGAGTCCACCAACATCTTCTGGGTCAAGGTGATAAAAAAAACTGTGGACGGGACCAGGATGACTGGCCAGTAATAGCATTGGGGCTACCAGCTGGTTGATGACCCTGTTCCAGTATGACTTGGCATGGAGAAGATCCGATCAGAACCCCAACTGGACAGAGACCTTTCTCTTTGTCCTGCCAGTTGGCCAGCCAGGACGTCCCAGTAGAACCCAGGTAGACCCCTAGGTACAGGAGATGGGTGGTGCTCCACTCAAAGAGTTGCATCTCCAGGGGCAGGGACTCCACCTGCCATTGTCCCACCAGAAGGCTGGAGCACCTCACTCAGTTGACTCTGGCAGAGGATGCGGCCCAGTAGACTTTCTGGCACTCATGCATCCTCTGCAGGTCATCGGGGTCAGTGAATATGAGGAGGACATCACTGGCATTATTCGAGAGGTTGACCTCCATCTCCAACTCACACAGCACTAAGCCTGTCAACCTCTTCCAGAGAAGGCACAGGAATAGGTCTGTGCAGATAGGGAAGAGCTGCCCTGATATTCGAGAGGTTGACCTCCATCTCCAACTCACACAGCACTAAGCCTGTCAACCTCTTCCAGAGAAGGCACAGGAATAGGTCTGTGCAGATAGGGAAGAGCTGCCCTGATATGGGGCACCCCTGATGCACCACACTGCCAAAGCAAAAATGCATTTAAGGATCTGTTGACCTTGACGAGACACTTGGACATGGCGTTCAACAGTCGGATGCTGGCCGTGAAAGATGGCCCCAGTCCTAATGCACTCAGGGTAACCACGATTCACCCTTTCACAATGCCTGGTCCTGGTCGAGAGAGAAAAAAGCAACCAGCATCCTAGACCAGGTGGATGTTGATCTGAATAGACCAGCCCAGGACTGTGTAGGGCTGGTCAGGGTGGATCATTTTGGCCAGTACAGATCCCAGGCAATTGTCCATCTCCCGGGCAAAGATTATACTCTGCACTAAGGAGATCCAATCAATGGGTGGTGGCCAACTGGGCTCTATAACGTCTACCAGGGTGTCTTCCATGATGGGAAATGACACAGTACTGGGGACAAGGAAGACAGCCAGCTGAGCTTCAAAGATTCTCCTCCAGGTAGGCACCACTACCAGCTAACATGCCCACTCCACTCCATATGGCAATCCTATGGGGTGGTCCTGTTTGAGGCATGACCTTGCCCCAAGGTCAGTGACTAAGGGAGACCCTACTACCCTTGGATCCAGGACCAGAGGTGTGACAGTGCTAATCTCTCATACACTTGCCACTTCCCCCTACTGTGTATCCTTCCCCCCACCCCCCCCCCCCCCCAGGATGGGTGGCTCACAGAGTCCTAACAGAGGACTCAAGTAGTGTGAATTGTGCCTACCTCTGCACCCTAGTTTCTCACCCTGGAAGCAGTACTAGTAGGTTCCTGGTTCTCTCCACCCTTAAGGACACCTTCACAGAATGGGCTGGTGAGCCATGAATCAAGCAGACTGGTAATCCAGGAGCCAGACATCCCTGGAAAGGACATGTAGCCTCGGTAGAGGCCACCATCTGGGAGACCATCCCACTGGGTGACTCTCCTCCTCCCTGGTAACCCTTGGTTTTTTGGAGCCAACTACCTCAATGGGAGATGCACACTGGATGCACATCCAAACCAGAGGGTAGGACCCCCTCCCCCACCACCACATAGCAGGATCGCCCACTGACTCGGAGGACCCACAGAAGGAAAATCACCCTAGTCAGGTGGCACCTGGGCAGCAAGGCCATCCTCCTGCTCTGGAAGGCACACTCAGAGCACATGGCATTTACTGTGAGAAAATACTCTCTCAGGTGATACCTGTCTGTCAGACTCTAGACATGTACTTCCTCCATTTCAGAGGAATCCTCAGCCTCTGGCACCCATGCCTCCCTATCTTCCTTAGACCTTTATTGCACCCCACAGACTATTGGGCCTTTGAGGTTGGGACCAGGGGAGACTGCCGGCTTCTTCTCCTCCAGCGGAGGGGCCTGGAGGTGCTTTTTCTTCCTCTTTGCCTTCCTGCCTGTAACAGGAATCCTCCCCTCCCCACCATCCGCCCCATGCTCTTTGCCAATATTGCCACAGGAGAGACTGTTTTCCTGGGGGAGGAAAAGCAGGAGGAGGAATGATAGGAGGGCTGGAAGTCCCCCTGGAGCCATTGAGGTGGAGGCAACAACTTGATGGTTAGGGCAACCCTCTGAATATCCCCAAACCCCTTACGTTCATGTCACCACAGAAGCCCCTTAGCCCAGAATACTTAGTAGTTGTTCTCCTCAAAATTCACCTGGAACTGTCCCTCGGCATCCCTGCCTTGCTCCAACTGCACAAACACATACCTCTTAAAACCAAACTACGACTTACAGCCAGATAACACTTGAGCAGAATTGGGCTGATCTCCGATCTCACCTCCCCCAGAGTTCATAAGTGGGGGAGAACGGCCACGTCACGTACTTGGGGATGATGCTCTACCAAGATGAAGACCCCTCCCACCATCAGTCCCCTCCTCAGGGCCAGGGACACTTCTCTGATAGACTGCAAGTAAATGTTGTTGTCAGCCATAACAACACCATCCTTCCCACCCAGAGTCCTCGGGTAGCTAATAAACTACCACCTCGACCGATGGATGGAGGTAAATCACATTGTACCACATTGCCCAGAGTCAATAGTCTGAAGGGCGACGCCTTTTCAGGACCCCTAGCTCCAGAAGCTGTAACAGCTATGTCAGACCAAGGGGCCGTTACTTGGAGCTATAGCTCGCCATGATGAAGCCTATACAGTCAGTAATTACTGAATCCTGCTGATATGATATCATACAGACAGCAGAGCATACCATTAATTAGTCTCTCCAAAGAGCGTGCAGGGAAGGGAGTATATATTGTGAGAATTTTCACAGGAGTGTCTGTGAGATGGAACTTCAGTGCCATTCCTCCCATCATGCAAGGAAAGATGTCTGCCTCTGGGTCAGTGCAATATTCCTGCAGCCTCATGAGTCCATGGAGCTGTCGATATAACTCTTCACCCAGCCATCCTGGATGAAAATCCTCGGGTGGGATGGAGTTCACCAATGGTAACACTACAGGTACCACTAAAGCCCAGAATCGACACGTTGCAATCTGCCCACCACTACCGATCCCACAGCACAAAGAACACAGTCAGAGACTTTGCAAAGCAGAATCTTCCAAAATGCCACAACCAAAGATGAAAATATGCACCCTCCACCTTTTAGGGACCTCTGCACATGAACTTTTGGATTTTTGCAACCATAAATTCTTGATCGATGAGGGGTCAGTCAATACCACTGCTTCCAGAGTGCTGTTGCTCTATCAATGTGGTGCTGTCGCAGTACCACATAGGTCAGTCTAAGAATGTGATGAAGGCTCTCAGGTTATACAGCACCAGCGTATCCTGGCTATGGTGTGAAAGAATAAGTTTAATGAATATGATTAATATGCTTGTATGCTTGAGATGTTTAACAAAGGTTAATGGATAAGGTGAGAAAATACAGTTGCTGCTTGTTCTATGGTGGGAACATAATTGCCTTCTTAACATCTGTGCCTTTGTGAAATAGTAGCTAGCTCCACAAGAATGTCAATATACCTTTTTTGGTTTTTTTTAAATATTTTATTTATTCAACATATATAATGTCAAAAATTTAAAATTAGCAGAAGTACATAATAAAATATCAACAAATATATGCTGAAAATCTATTTGTAAAAACTAAAAAAAAACTACAAACTAAAAAAACCTATTAACCACCCCCCCCAACTAATCTAATCCCAAAATTAAAAGATATTTCATTATAAAATGATTACAAGTAATTAATTTGGATTGCATCAATTTGACACTCAAAGACCTCAAAAGCATTATAAGGGATCACTGATCAGAAAATAAATTAATAAAGTCATAATTTTAATTTCATTATTTCAGCATATGGATCGCAAATTTTCAAAAATAAAGACTTAAATTATACGTATTTTTTTCTAATGGAATGCAGCCTTGGACCGCATGGGGTGGATGGTGGGGAGGGGAGGATTCCTGTTAAAGGCAGGAAGGCAAAGAGGAAGAAAAAGCACCTCCAGGCCCCTCCTCTGGAGGAGAAGAAGCCGGCAGTCTCCCCTGGTCCCAATCTCAAAGGCCCAATCGTCTGTGGGGTGCAGCCTTGGATTTCCATGTTACAGTGACACATTTCCTTGATAATACTAAAACCAACCTCTGACGACACCATTTCCCCATGGCTACTCCGCCACATGGCAATACAAGCGGTGCCGATTTGCCATGAGGATGTGCGCCGCCACACAACCCCCCCCAGAACTGGCTATGCGTCCTGTCACTTTGGCGACCGGCCCTGGCGCTTGGTCGTGGCCGTCTGCACCGGCTGTGAGAAGTCCAGATGGGCCGCCTTCAGGCAATCCACCTTAAAAAGTTCCTCTCTCCCTCCCAACGTCCAGGATGAAGGTTCCACCGGACTGGTGTATGACCTTGTATGGTCTCTCGTACAGTCGCTATAGTGGTACACCTTGTGGTCCCCTCTGCATGAAAACGAACTGGGGTGAGTTGAGCTCATTGGGGAGATGAAATGGCCAGGTGCCGTGGCGTGCTGGGGTTGGGGGAGCTAGGGAGGCCAGTCACCTGCTTAGGTCCACCAGCAGGTTGTGTCAGGGTCTGGGCTGAAAACTCACCCAGCAGGGAAAACGGTGCGCCATAGATCATCTCCACTGCTGAAGCCTGCAGATCCTCCTTGGGTGCCATCCTAATCCCAAGGAGGACCCAGGGTAATTTGTCGGCCCCGTCTGGACCAGAGAGCCTGGCCATAAGCATAGCTTTCAGGTGCCTGTGGAACCTCTCCACCAACCCATTGGACTGCAGGTCATATGCTGTGGTGTGGAGCTTGGCCCCCAGGAGCTTCGCTATCTGAGTCCACAGGGCAGACATGAACTGCGCCCCTCTGTCACTTGTGATGTGCGCCAGGACTCCAAAATGGACGATCCATTGGCTGACCGGAGTCCTGGCACAAGTCTCCGCGAAGGCCTCATTAGTCAGGACGGCCTCCGGCCACCTTGTGGCCCGATCCACCACCGTGTGGAGGTAACAAGCCTCCTTGGACACCTGCAGGGGCCCAAGGACATCAACGTGGATGTGTTGGAATCTGCGAACTGCCGGATCGAAGTTTTGGATAGAGGCTTGCGTGTGTCACTGGAGCTTGGAGGTCTGGCACCTAGCACAGTTCCTGGCCAGTTCCGCCACCTCCTTCTTCAACACGTGCCACACAAACTGGTCCGTGACCATTCGCACGGTTGTCTTTACTGCTGGGTGAGCGAGGTCGTGGATCAGACTGAAGACCTTTGCCCTCCAGTGCAGTGGGACCACCGGGCGTGGCATGCCTGTTGAGACGTGCCTGCTTGGCACACGGACATCCTTGAGTTCAAGGCCCAAGATGATGGTCCGCAAGTCCTGCGTCTCCGCATCATTCCTCTGTGCCTGAGCCAGTTGCTCATAATCCAGGCTGGGCGCAAGAGTGTTGATGGCTGGACGGGAGAGCATTGTCCTTGCCAGCCCTGTGTCGGACGTCGGTCGTGAACTCAGACACATACGAGAGGTGGCGCTGCTGTCTGGCAGACCATGGACCCTTGGCCATCACCAGTGCTTGAGTGAGGGGCTTGTGATCCGTGAAGGCTGTGAATGGCCTGCCCTCGAGGAAGTAGCAGAAATGTCGGATGACCAAATACAGCGCCAGGAGCTCCTGGTCGAAAGTGCTGTATTTGAGCTCTGGCAGGTGCAGCTGCTTGCTGAAAAAGGCCAGCGGGCTCCATTGTCCATCGAGCCACTGTTCCAGAATCATTGAACAGCCACTACCTTCTCCGGCATTGGCGTGGCCCCAGCCACCGAAATGGTGTGCCCCAGGAACTGGAGGGACTCCTTGGCAAACTGGCATTTGGCCACGTTGACCATGAGGCTGAAGTCTGCCAGCCGGGCAAAGAGTATGCGGAGGTGGGCTTTGTGTTCGTCGCGGTTACAACTGGCAATGAAAATATCGTCCAGTTAAATGAACACAAAGTCCAGGTCTTTTCCAACCGCGTCCATGAGGCGCTGGAACGTTTGGGCCACATTCTTTAGACCGAAGGGCATACACAGGAACTTGAAGAGGCCGAAAGGGGTGATAATGGCCGTCTTACCCACATCGTCTGGGATCTGATGGTATCCCCACGCGAGTTCCACTTTGGAGAAGACCTGTGCACCGTGGAGGTTGGCGGAGAAGTCCTGTATGTGGGACACCAGGTACCTGTCGGGGGTGGTTGCATCGTTCAACCGATGGTAGTCCCTGCACGGTCTTCAGCCCCCAGACGATTTCGAGACCATATGCAACGGTGATGCCCAGGCACTGTCCGAGCGCCGGACGATTCCCAGTTCCTGGAGCCTAGACTCCTCCTTTTCCTGCTGGAACTTCTCGGGTTGCAGCCGTCTGGGTCTAGTGTGCAGTGGGGGACCCCATGCTGGGGCAAGGTGGCATTGAACTGTGGCTCTAAGATAGCGGGGATTCATGGAAGATCTCATTGAGCTCATCCTTGGCGGTGGCTACGGTGGCGATTTCGGTCTTCTGCTGTGTCCAGTCGGGTGGAATGGAACGTTCGGGCATTGACCAGCCTTTTGCCCTTCATGTCAACCAGTAGGCCGTGAGTTCTGAGGAAGTCAGCCCCTAACAGTGCGGTGCCCACGGAGGCTAGGACGAACCTCCAGTGGAACTTTTCCTTCCTGATCTGGATCCGTGCCCTGCGGGTGCCATAGGTCCTGTTGATGGAGCCATTGGCCGCCTGCAGGGTTGCACCTCAAGATCAGGTGCAAGTTTCTAATGCTGTGGGGGGAGGGCGCTGAACTCAGCCCCTGTGTCCACCAGGAATCGGCAGCCGGTGGATCTGTCCATCACATGAAGGAGGCTGTTTGTGTGGCCAACCGTTGCAGCCATCAACGGCGGCTGGCTTGGTCGCTTCCCTGAAACCCGCAGCGCTGGTGGTAGAAGCACCAGGTCTACTGGCCCTCCTCTGGCTTGGTCTTGGGACTGACTTACGGTCGGCTGGTTCCTGGTCGAGCCACCTGGTTGAGGGCTGCTTCATTCTCCCTGTTTGTGCACCAGAGGGCATCCGCACGAGCTGCTGCTCTCCTCGGGTTCGAGAAGTCTTCATCTGTGAGGAGCAGCTAGATGTCCTCCGGCATCCATTCCAGGAATATCTGGCGGAAGAGAAAACAAGGCTTGTGGTCTTCCACCAGGGCCAGCATTTCGTCCATCAGCGCAGACGGACTACGGTCCCCAAGCCCATCTAGGTGAAGGAGCCTGGAAGCCCGTTGCTGGGGAGTTAGCCCAGAAATTCTAAGCAGGGTCTTTGAGGGTGGTGTACTTGTCCGTAGCCAGGAGGTGGTGGATGATGTCGTTCACCCTCACTGCCGTATCTTGGTCCAGAGTGCTCACGACATGATAGAACATCGTGGCATCTGAGGAGATGTTGCAGAGTTGAAATTGTGCTTCTGCCTGCCCGAACCACATTCTCAGTCGGAGGGTCCAAAAGTGGGGAAGCTTGATGGAGACAGCATTAATCTCTGCTAAATCCATGGTGTGTTGAGTCCAGAAAAACATCTGGGCTCATCAGGGTCATCACTGTGCCGGTGTGAGCAGTGGAAGAAACACAGCCACCACATTGAGGGTCGTAAATCTAAAACATTGATCTGATAAATCCGATTTCCATCTACTCAATTTCTGAGGAGTAATATACAATTGATATAAAAAATTATAATGAAGTAATCTATATTGTACATTAATAGTATTTGTCATAGCCTCTTTACACAAATTTTGCCAGACTTGTTGATCTATTATTGTGTCCAAATCTTGTTCCCATCTTTCTTTTGAATTGAACAAACCTACTTTAGCTGTCTGTTCTTGTAATAATATATATGCAATTGAAATAAAATGTTTAATCATTCCATCAACCATTTGTTCCAAATTTGAAAGATTTTTAAAAATAATTTCCAGTCCTAATTTCTCTCTCAAATAAGCCCTCAATTAAAAATAACAAAATAATGTATTGTAAGGCATGCCATATTTAATCATTAATTGATGAAAGGATGTTAATCTATTATTATCATAACAAACCCCAAATTAGATATTCCCTTATGATACCATATATTTATAAAAGGATTTCGTTTATAGATGGAGATTGAATTCTATATTATTGAAGAGGCCAGATTTTTGTTTATTTATAAGATAACATATTCAATTGTTTTGTGAAACTAATTTAAATTTAGTAGATAATATGTTTGTTATTTGGGATACATTGGAAGCTTATTTATGATGTCAAATTATGTTATTCTTCAAAATTTAAAAAAGAATATATGAAAGATATAGACAAATTGGAAAAGGAGAAATTCAAAAATTATTTTCTGAGGATAAATATAGAATTCTAGTAAATAAAAAATTACAATGTAATACAATGTTAACATATAAAACAGAAAAAATGATATCACAATCTAAGCAGAAATATTATGAGTTAGGGGAAAGATCACATAAAGTACCTTGGCAATTAAAAGCGGAACAATCTTCCAGAACAATTAATGCTGTACAACAGGATAATGATGGAGTGACATATAAGCCACAAAGAATTAATTATGTATTTAAAGAATTTGACGAGAAGTTATATACATCTGATTCACTACAAGATGAAGAAGCTATAGATAATTATTTGTCATAATTAACATTACTGTCTTTGACAAGAAAATTTAGATTGATTAGAGAGCCCTTTTACTGAGCAGGAGATTTATGATGCGCTTACTAGTTTAAATAATAATAAATCTCCAGGTGAAGATGGGTTTCCAGTTGAATTTTATAAAAAGTTTAAAGATTTATTGATTCCATAATTTATGAAAGTAATAGGACAAGCTTCTAAACAACATTGTCTTCCAGAAACTTTTTCTATGGTGATAATTATGGTTATTCCTAAAAAAGATAGGAAACCCTAATTCTTATAGATTTATATCTTTGTTAAATGTAGATTATAAAATTGTAGCATAAGTATTGGTGAATAGGATTAATGAATGTATTCTTAATTTAATAAATATCGATCAGAAGGGTTTTGTTAAAAATAGACAAACTTCAGAGAATTATAGTGAGGTTATTAAGTATAATTCATTTAGCTCAGAAAAAAAAGGATTTAAGTCTTATTGTAGCTTTAGATGCTGAAAAAGGTTAGGGTGGGATTTTTTATTCAAGGAATTAAGTAAATTTCATTTTGATATTAACTTTATAAATTGGATTAAGTCCTTATATAGAAGTCCCAAAGCTGAAGTGATTACTAATGGACAGATATCTCAATCTTTTAAATTAAAAAGATCTAATAGGCAGGTGTGTCCTTTCTCCACAGCTTTGTCTACTTTAGCTATTGAACACTTGCACAAAAGATTAGAGATTATCTACAATTAAAAGGATTTGAGATAAATCAGGTACAACATAAAATTAGTTTATTTGCTGATGATGTATTAGTATATTTAACTCAACCACAAATATCATTACCAAGAGCCTAGAGTAATTTTTTAGATTATGGGAAAATTTCGGGATATAAGATAAATTGGGATAAAAGTAAAGTAATGTAACTTGTAAAAGGAGATTGTTCACAATATAGACAAATGGTTTGTTTTAAACGGACAGATAAGATTAAATACTTAGGTATACCTATTGATATGAATTTGAAAAAAATATATAAATTAAATTATATTCCATTACTTAAAAAGATAGAGGAAGATTTAAAGAAATGGGTAAGTTTACCAATTACATTAATTGTATTAAAATGAAAATATTTTTCCACAATTTCAATATTGATTCCAAACTTTACCTATATCTCTACCTCAAAAAATTTTTCAAGATTTAAATAAGCAAGTTAGGAAATTTCTTTGGAAAGAGAAAATGGCAAGGAAGTCATTAGAAACATTAACGTGGAAATATGAACAAGGAGGATTACAACTTCCCAATTTTAAGAATTATTACAGAGCAGCACAATTAAGATTTTTCATTTTTATGTTCATTAAAATTAAACCATCATGGGTGGATATTGAACTAAATAAGATAGGAGAAGTTAAATCAGATGAGTTTATTTATAAATGGGATTTTTAATCCAATGTAATAGATAAGGAAGCTCCGATACTAAAACATTTGTTGAACATTTGGAATAAAGTTAAATTAGAAATTGCTGGATATATTCTTTCATTAAAAACACCAGTAATTAATACTTTATTGTTTTTTTTTTCAAAAGATAATCCTTTTATGAATGTCAATATACCTTGAGTGAAGGACACTCTGACATTTCCCAAACATTTCTAGACACCACTGGGTAACATGTTTATTATAAACACAAAATTTCCAGATGTATGAAACTTGTAAGGGTCTCATGCAGACCCTGCCCAATATATGGATAAAAGTATGATGAATACTCCGATACATTGAGTGTGAGTCTAATATAGAGAACGAGTTACTAATCTCTTTCT
The DNA here is from genome assembly GCF_036971445.1 of Narcine bancroftii. Classification (NCBI taxonomy): domain Eukaryota; kingdom Metazoa; phylum Chordata; class Chondrichthyes; order Torpediniformes; family Narcinidae; genus Narcine; species Narcine bancroftii. The sequence continues at coordinate 276,603,943 of NC_091470.1, forward strand.
TTATCATTCCTCACTCCCGCTCGTGTTACCAAAGTGAAATAAATAAACTATTGCACGCTTAATTGGTTCTGCTGTTTGTTTTATTACAAAGTGGGCTGGCTTTAACAATGCCTCTCCCCACCCCAGGTCTCTACTCAAAGTTTATGGGCTCCCTTCCTCGTGAAACGGTCAAGTATTAGTTTCTTCTGTATTTCTCTCCTACTGATTGCATAAAACATAAAAAATATTTGTTACATGAGATGAAAATAAAATACCATAAAGCTTTTACATAAATGTGCTGTGGCTCCCGGGGGGGGGGGGGGGGGGGGGGTGGGAGGATGTGATGGTGGCATAGAGCCATTGCTGAGAGTGGCTCCCCTATACCACAAACCTCTGGCTCAAACGAGAGGGGATGAGATCCAGTGATGGAACCTTTCATACCTCAGTGTGCTGTTGACATTATTCTTCACATCAGGATGTTGGTGGTAGTGCACAAATTCTCCATAGGTGCTGAGAGCAGTGCAACCTGAGCCGAAGGCTACAGCGGGAACTGCCTGCTCCAGGGGATTAATGTTTCTGCCCTGTGAATCAGCTTCTTTCTGCACAACTAGTGTGGGCACCTGTAAAAGCCCCTCCAACCCTTCCAACCCAGTCAACCTCCGGGTGAAGGGAGAGTTTTGTATTGGTTCCTCCCAACACCACACTTAGCACCACCTTTTGGGAAGTGCTACTGGGCCATAGTGCCTGGATGTCATGGGGCTACTTTTAGTTATTGAGGGAAGAATGAGAAGATAAATGATGATTGTTAGATACAATGATGTGGAATGTGCCTTGTGTCTGTACAGGGACTGGATCTCAGCAGGTGTGCGACGTGACTGTTGTAAACCATGAGGCTTCAAGCCAATTGCCCAAAGCTTTCACCTACACCTTGGCTCTCACTCCTGTGGTGACTGCCATCAGGCCCAGACGAGGAGGCACAGCAGGAGGCACCAAACTGACCATCACAGGAGCAGGCTTCAGGTGGGTGCAGGTGGCAGTCCCCTTTAGACATCACCTTTCCTGTGAACCCAGCAAATCTCTTCACCATCCATTTTTGTTTGTTGAATTCAGCAGACACATAACTTTGCATTAAACTTTTCTAACTGCAATAATTATTTTTTTTTAATATATTTTGATTTAAAGTGTGTCAAAGATAGTTTTGCCTTACAACTTTGACTTTGTTAAATGGGCCTGTGTCTCTTCCCATGACTGGCCTGCTACAATACAGTTCCTCTTTGCTGCCTAATACGTGAAAACGACCATTGTCAGTCTATTCACCCATCACAACAAACTCTTGCTCGGATTGTGCTAATGTACAGACCATGCAGAGAGTTTGCAGAGATATTGAGAGGTTAATTGAGTGGGCAAATGGTCTGGCAGATGGAGTACAATGTTAAAAATGAAATAATCTACTTTAGAAGAAAAATAGCTTAGATTATTATTTAAATAGTTAAAGACTGTTGTGGCCTCAGTTTGGCAGTGCATGAGGCCATGAACAGAAATGTCAGTGTGATATTGAAATGGTTGACCACTAGGAAGTCCCCATAGAGCGAAGGTGCTCAACGAAATGATCTCTCACTCTGCATCCAGCTTGGAGAGCAGGTCAGAGACTGGATGTATTGCAGTGAGTAACACCCCAAAGCCTCTCCACCATTGATCAGCCATATTGTATGTAAACAGGAAGTCCGCAGATGCCTGGGTCTAATGCTGTGCACAAAGTGCTGAAAATGCTCAGCAGATCATGCAGCATCCATGGAAAGTAAAAGGCAGTCGATGTTTTGGGACTGAACCCTTCTGCAGATATGCTAAAAATCAGGCAGGTGCCTGAATAAAAAGGTGGGGGGAGGGGCAGAGGAAGGGAAGGGTGCAGGCTAGTAGGTAATAGGTGGATAGACATGGGAGGGGGAAGAAAGTAACTGACAGGAGATAGTGCGAGGGGGGTAGAGCTGAGAGAGATGCTCTGTGATAGGAGAAAGGAAGGGAAGGAGCTGGGGAGTGTGAAAGAGTACTCTTCACATGCCAATTGCATACAGCTGCTACTACAGTTCAGTGTAGGTCACCACCCTAACAAATAGAGGCTGCAGTGTGCACCATTTACGATATGCACCACAGTTACTCTGGCTCCTCCAAAAGTACCTTCTGAACCCATGATATCCACCACCAATGAGGACAAGGGAAGCAGACACAGGGGAACATCGCCACTTGTAGGTTCTCCTCCTGTCACATTATGTCCTGGCTTGGAAGCACATTGATGTTCCTCCATCATCACTCTCTCACTCCTGTCCATCTGCCCTGCACCAGAGGTTCAAGTGGGAGGTTCACCCCCCCCCCACCTCAAGGGCAATTCCAGATGGTCACTGAATGCTTATGCTTCAGGTTGGCTCGGCTCTGATCACATGCCTGGTCTAACACTCCTTCCCTCATTCCTGTGATTGTAGCATCAATAAGACCTTTGTCTCCGTGGCTGAAGCTCCCTGTGAGATCCAGTATGTGAATGAAACCAACATTGTTTGTGTCACTGGAGTACAGACCCCTTCTCAGAAGACCAAGGTCAAGGTCAACGTCCAGGGCAATGGCATCGCCAAACTGGTGAGGGAACGTGTTCACTGTGAGGCATCAAGGGGCTGACGCATCCAATATGGCGGGATGTGGGGAGGGTGGGACATTCTGAGGGGAGCTGTATGGAAGGTTTGCTGTGGGGACATTATAACGGTAGTAATGGAGGGTGGGACATTGAGGAGGGCTGTGGTGAAGTTGGGACATGGGGAAGTTGTGATGTGGGACATTATAACAGTGGTTTAGGAGAGGGTGGGATGTAAGGAGGTGGAAAGGGTAGGACCAAGGGAGGGTGGGATATGGGTTGGTTATGTTATGAATGGGGTTATGGGGAAGGTGGGATGTGAGGAGGGTTGATAGGCAGGGTGAATTGTGGGGAAAGGAGGATATAGGGAAGGAGAGATATTACAAGAGGGCTTGTGGCATACTTGGGGGCAGTAGGATATGAGGGGGTGGGATGACAGAAGGGTGGCATGTGGGGTCATTATAATGACAGTTGTGGAGAGGGTGGGATTTGGGAAGGGGATTTAAGCAAGAGGGTTGTGAGGGCCATGAGTCATGGGTAGAGGGGATGTGGGGAAGGAGGGACATGGGAAAGGTGGGATTTGAGGTGGGTTAGATGTACGAAGTGTAGCTATGGTGAAGGGGGATATGGAAAAAGAGATATGTTAAGAGGGGGATGGTGGGGGATTTGGGGAGTGTGGGTCATGGAATAAAATGTAGGATAGGACATGGGGATTGGTCATTTGTATAAAGTGTTGTCCATACAAGGGGATTGGAATTTTGGCCACCTGTGAGGTGAGGAGTGGCCCTGCTGGGAGACATACTGCTGGCATCAAAGCTCATTGGGACTTGGAGGAGGAAGAAGAGCTCTCCTCAGGCCACGAAGGGAAATGGCGTGGAGGTGAAAACCAACCATGTTCTTGAAAAATTGAAGAACAGGTTTGAAGGGCTGAATGGATTTATGCTCCCATTTCTTATGTTCTTGTGATGTATCCCACCTTCGGTAGGACTTTGCAGATTACTACTACGTGGATGTGTGGTCATCACGTTACACATGGGGAGGACTCTCACCCCCTGAGAGAGGCTCATTGGTTGTCATCACCAAGGGACAGACTATACTGTTGGACCAAAGCACACCTGTGCTGAAGATGCTTCTCATTCAAGGTGATTCAGTGGGGTTGTGTTGTACAGTGGGTTTGTGTTGTACAGACACGGTGGGGTTGTGGTACAGATGTGCGGTGGGGCTGTGTTGTACAGACACAGAGTGGGGCTGTGTTTTACAGACGCAGAATGGGGCTCTGTTTTACAGTCATGCAGTGGGGCTGTGTTGTACAGATGTGTGGTGAAGCTGTGTGTTACAGATAATAATTTCCCTGAGTGTGAGGCCTTAGTAATTCACATGAGGAGATTAGACAAGGACTGCACACGTTAGTGTCAATCTCCATCTATCCCATTACCATCTCCTCCCCTTGTGTATTGATCCAGATTGCTCTTTAACCTCAGCCTGTCTGACAATGATCCCCTGTACACAGTAGGGGGATTTTCTGGGATCCCTATTGAAGATTAGATTTGTAGTTCTCTGCTCCTTCAGGTGAATTCATCAAGCCTATCAAATCCTCTCAGTCACTCACCCCTCACCTGTCCTGCAGAAAGGAGCTCCAGCCTCTCCTGAAGGAAATCTGTTGATCATCAACTATCTTTTTTTTGTGTCGCCAGTCCTGCTTCATCCATAAAGCAGCGTCAGGGCCAATGTGGAGGTGGGTGGAGGTGGTGTCCTGAACCTCACGTGTGTTTTGTGTGTGTGTGTATATATGCACAGGTGGAGCACTCGTCTTCGATGAGGTAGACATTGAGCTCCAGGCTGAGAACATCCTCATCACGGAGGGTGGTCTGCTCCAGGTAACAAGGCGCTGGGGAAATGGGTAACTCTGGCCCACACACTGCTGCATCACAACAGCACCTCGTGAGATATGGTGTCCATACATGATCAATGGTGGTGCCCTCCTGCAGGCTGCAAGCCCTCTGATTACCTATTGGCCCAAGTGACTTGCACATCACAGAGGCAGACATATTGCCAACCAATGGTGAGAAGCTAGGGAAGAGGACAGGTGATGAAAATTTTAAAAACTTCAGGTGCTGGACATCTGAAATTAAAAGAGAAAATGCAGTAAACATTTCCTGGCCAACTCATGTTAATGAAATGACCAAAAGAGTGTGCCTGCACCTTTTACTTCCTCAGAAGCCTGAAGAAATTCAGCATGTCACCTGCATCCCTAAAGATCTTCTATAGCTGCCCCATTGAAACCATCCTGTCAGAGTATATCACTGTGAGGTATAAAACCACAAGCAACTGTAGAGGATTGTCCCTGCAGCTCAGTTCATCACACACACCCCGCTCCCCTCCATCAACTCCATCTATAACTCCCCTGCCTTGGAAAAGTGATCAACATATTAAAAGACTTGTCCCACCCTGGCCACACTCTCTTCACCACCCTTAAGGGTATGAGATTACATACTACCAGATCAAAAACAGTTTCTTTCCTGCTATTATCAGACTCATGAATGAATCTCACACAAGTAAAATTATGTTGCCTTTGCTCTGTATCAATTCACTGTAACTCTGCATTTCTCTACAGTGTCTCATTTGTACTGTGTATGAGATGCCCAACTGGATTGCTTGCAGAACAACCTCCATCACTGCATTTTGCTATGTGACAATAAACTCTCATACGTTCATTAAATATGGAACACAGAACAATATGGCATAGTACAGGCCCTTCAGCCCTTGATGTTGTGCTGACCTGTATATTCCTTCCTAAAAAGTACTAACCCTCCCTACCCCATAACCCTCTATTTTTCTTTCATCCATGAGTCTGCTTAAGAGTCTCTTAAATGTTTCAGCCTCCACCACGTCCCCAGCAAAGCATTGCAGACACCCACACCTCTCTGTAAAAAAAAACATACCCTTGATGTCTCTCCTAAACTTTGTACATATGTCCTCTGGTGTTTGTTGATGCAGTCCTATCTATGGCCCTCATAATCTTGTAGACCTCTATCAAGTCTCCTCTCATCCTTCTACACTCCAAAGAGAAAAGTCCCAGCTCTGCTAACCTTGCCTCAAAAGACTTGTTTCAAAATTTAGGCAACATCCTGGTAGATTTGTATATTTGCAACATCTGTACTCCTGAATTCAATCCCCCTGTTAATGAAGCCCAGCATCCCATAGGCCTTCTTAACTATCCTATCAATCTGTGCAGTGACCTTGAGGGATGTATGGATTTGAACCCCAAGGTTCCTCTGTTCATCCACACTCTTAAGTAACCAACCATTAATCCTGTATTCAGTCTTCTGGTTTGTCCTTCCAAAATGAATCACTTCACAATTATCCTGATTGAAATCCATCTGCCACTTTTATGCCCAACTCTGCATCCTGTCTATATCATCTTGTAACCTTTGACAACCTTCAGCTCCATCCACAACTCCTCCATCCTTGGTATCATCCACAAACTTATTGGCCCATCCCTCTGCTTCTTCATCCAGGTCATTTATAAAAATCACAAAGATCAGGAGTCCCAGAACAGATCTTTGCGGCCCCTCCACTAGTCACCAACCTCCAGGCAGAATACTTTCCTTCCACTACTACTACTCTGCTTTCTTCCTTCAAGCCAATTTTTTATCCACACTTCCAAGGTTCCACTGACGAGTCTTATGTGGAGGACCTTGTCAAATGCCTCACTAAAATCCATGTAGATCACACCTACTGCTCTACCTTCATCAATTTCATTTGTTACCTCCTCAAAAAACTCAATTAGACTTAAGAGGTGTGACCTTCCATTCACAAAGCCATGCTAACTATTCTTGAGTATACTGTACTTCTCCAAATGCTCATAGTTCCTATCCTTTCCATTAGTTTGCACATCACTGACATAAGACTCATTGGTCTATAATTCCCAGGATTCTCCCTATTACCTTTTTTAAACAAAGGGACTACAGTTGCCATTCTCCAATACTCTGACACATCCCCTGTGGCCAAAGAGAATTAAAAAATCATAGCTATTTCCCCAGCTATCTCTTCTCTCACCCCACTGCACTTAGGGTATATCACATCTGGACCTGGGCACTTATCAATCTTGATGTTTTGAAGAAGATCCAACACTTCCACTTCCTTAATCTCCACATTGTTCAGCACACAGGCCTGTTCAATTTCAACCTCGCTGTGATCAAAGTCCTTTTCTCTTATGGATACTGATGCAAAGTATTCATTTAGGACCTCCCCAACCTCTTCTGCCTCCAGACACATGTTGCCTCCTTTATCCTTTAGTGGCTCCATCTTCATTCTCATCATCCTTCTGTTCTTCACATACACATAGAACACCTTGGGGTTCTCCTTAATTCTACATGGCCCTCATCCCCCTTTCTTAAACTCCTTCCTGGCTGCCATATACTTCTCCTAAGTCCTTCTTATTTCCTGCTTCCTATATCCAGTGTATGCTTCCTTCTTTTATATCTTTTACATTTCCCTTGTTCAGGTGGGAACCAACTCTACTCCCTTCAGACATAAAGCCATCATCACCCTTCATGGCCACCTGCGCTCCAAGGAACTGCCCCTGTATGGATCCAAGACGCTGGCTGTTCGAGAGGGGACGTTGGACCTTCATGGTATGTCTCTTTCTGCTCAGTGTGCTCAGCAGTTTCCAAACCATAGCCATATTCTCACAGAGCATCAACAATCCCCACTCAAAGAACACCTTTACCCTCATTAAACATCAGGCTCTTTGCAAGAGGATGGTCAGGTCAAAAGTGACTATGTGTCACTGATGCCGGTATCAGAGAGATGACCAAGGCAAATTCACCCACACCTCCACCCCTGTGAACAGAGAGGAACAATGGGACCATGTTAAAGCCTGAAGGCCATTTATCCTTAGCAGGTTGAAGCCTTTCCATTGTGTGTCTTCAAGTGTGTGAACTGACAATAACCACACCAGCAGTGCAAGTATAAGACCACTTTAATAAACTAATATGTACACTAAGAGGTCTTGTCTCTCTGCAAGACGAACCTGGAAGGCTAGACTGTAGCCCTGAACTGCTTTATATACAAGGTCACCGGGATGGGTATTTCTTGGCAGGAATCAGTGACAATTCATAGCCTGTAGGATACATCCTCTGCAGATGTGGTAGTTTGGTTGTGTTGGAGTATATCAGAGTTCCTCAACTGAGTACAACTCATTCATGTAATTAATTCCAAAGCAGTTCCACATAGTTGGGTGGCAGATTTGAAAGATTAACACAAGATGCTCTTACATTGGAGCTCAAAAGTGAGGGTGGGGGTGAAATGGGGGTTGCAGTCACATACAAGGACTGAAGTTGAAATGGGGGTTGCAGTCACACCCAAAGGACTGAAGTTGAGGCAGCTGTATCTTGGAAATGAATTAAACAATATTAAATTAACTGCCTAGCTCTGTGACTTTGTAGGGAATCATCCAAATATACCCTAATCCCAGGTCCCCTGATGTACTTGACAAAATACTTTCTCATTGGAACAGATTATTCCACCAGAAGTATGTAAGCATGAGGAATGCAAGTTTTCTTTGAAGTGTAGCTATACCAATCGTTGAAGGAATGTTTATTTGCAGGTGTAGATTCCAGATTACTTTTACCAGGGTGGTTATTAGTGTTCTCCTCATTCAGGTCTTCCCATTCCTGTAACCTGGACTCACCTTGCCGAAACAGCAGAGGCAGGCTCTTCAACAATAACATTGCAGAGGGCTGTGAGCTGGAAGCCAGGGGACCAGATTGTCATTGCATCTACTGGAGGCAGGTAGGTCCAGGTCGGTCTGTGTGCCCCAGATCACTGGGCTGTGTGAGGCCTCGCCTTTCTCCAGGGTCTGCACCCAACTTTGCATCCTGACCAGGGATCCCATCAACCAGCCTCACCAGGCAGACACCAGAAAGTCTGCTCACCATAGGAAAGGGAGTATTGAGGGAGTATCACACTGTATAAGAAGGGCAGTACTATCACTGTGGGAGGGGCAGTACAGAGGGTGAATGACGCTGTGTGGGAGGGGCAGTACTGAGTGTGGGTCACACTGTGTGGGAGGGACAGTATTGAGGGTGTGTCCCATCGTGGGACTGGCGGGGCAGAAGTCAAGGTCTGCACCACCAGGAAGATGGAGGAAGATAAATAATTTAAATGGCTGAAATGGGACGTGAATCAAAAGGTGGTTTTTTTGAGTGTGTGGTGTGGGAGTACTCAGGCAGACTTCTTGTTCAGAAGTCTGCAGCTTGTGAGTAAAATTCTGTTGTCTCAAACTGTGCAGTTCAAGCATTTAGCTGGAAGTTCTCTTGTTAAAAGTTTATCATCACTGATTAGCTTGGCAGTCGGTTGTTAATTACTTTTCAACAACATCTCGAATGCCTAGGAGCCTCAGCCTTACCTTCATGGAGTATGGGAAACTTTGGCAGATTTCCAGGGAGGCAGTTCATGAATATCTGGGGATTTCTGTTCGTCGCTCAATTCTCATTTCAACGTGGGGAATGCGGGGCCATGTGCTCTGCTGAGGACTGAGTTAGCACAACTTCAATCAACATGAGACTGCCCTCTCCTGTTGTGGACTATTGTTTTATACAGTGGTCTAGTTTCGCAAATATGCCAGATCCATCTTCTGAAGTGCTAGGCCAGTGACTTCAATGACCCATGTGGCCATGAATTCTTTTGCATCACTGAAAGATGAGAGTGCGGTCATGATACCTGTCCCCCACTATATTGGTTGGAAAATGCACAGGGCAATGATGGGGAGCGATGGCACCCTTGTCATTACAGCAAGTGTGTAAATGGAAGGGAAAGCTGTGCTTTGCCTACAAATCGTGAAGGAAGAGGGCCTAGTCACGAGTTGAGTCGATTCATAGACTCACCAGCTCTGTGTCACTTCATCGTTGAGACTGTGGTTGAGAGTGTGTTTCATGGAGATATGGAGTGTTAGAGGGTCCAGACCCTGCTCGTGTATTTGAAGGAGTTGTTCCTGAAGTTCTGGCTTCATTTCAGCAACACGCTCCTGATCTTTGAGCACCCAGTACAGAGGAGGGGAGGGTCAGTTGAGGGTTGTCCTTGTTGATCTAGGACTGGGACTGGCCAAGATGGCCATCTATGGGTCGAAGTAGCGGGCAGTTGAGGGTTCATCTCAGACTGACTGCCTGCCCTCTTCTGAAGACATCTGTGTGCCTGTCTATCCCTGGAGAAGGAGCACTCAATGCTCATAGGCACTGTCTCCAAGACAGTTGGGCCCCCAAAGATTTTATGTGTTTCAATTTGTAATTATGTTTGGGAGGAGTCACGTGATGGAGTAGTGGCCGGTCAGGGAATTCCAGCCCTCTCCGGAAAAGTTAAAAAAAAATGCACAAAACACAAAGGTACAAGATTAAAATTTAAAACAAAGTAAAAATAAAGGTGAGAAGAAAATGGCAGCGAAGAGAGAAAAGTCGAAAACAACGGGAAGAAGAGAAGAAGAAAGAACGTCGGAAGAAGAAGGTGAAGGCCTTACCTGTCCGAGGAGGCCTGCCGCGGAGAGAGAAGCCCGCTCCCTCGGGTCAGTGGAAGTCCCAGGCTCGGGACTACAAAAATGGTTCGCAGAGCCGAGTAAAAGTGCGCAACCGCGCATGAAAAAAAAACACACTGACGGGAGGGGGGAACAGCTGTGGAGTCGATCTCCACAGCTGAGAGAGACACCTGCAGCACAGCAGCAGGTGCAGAACACAGACAATAATGACAACAAGAAAGAAGAGGGTAAAAAGAAAACAAGGAAACAACAGATGGTCAACCCAGAGGAAGAAGAAGAAGAAGAACAGAAAGAAGTGGAAGAAGAAGAGAAAAGCAAGACAATGGATGTATCTTTTTTTAAAGAATATATGGAATCAGTGAAAGAATGGCAATTACAAGAATTTGATGAGATAAAAAGAAGAATTAAGAATGCAGAAGAAAAAATGAATAAAATGGAAATTACCATGTCAGAGATAGGAAAAAGATTGGAAAATATGGAAGAATGAGAAATAATTGTAGAAATGGAAGTAGAGGAATTAAAAGAGAAATTAGAAGAATCTAATAAAAAAGTTAAAGAGGCACAGGAGCTGTTAGCTCAGAAGATAGATATAATAGAAAACTATAATAGAAGAAATAATATAAAGATAGTGGGCCTTAAGGAAGATGAAGAAGGCAAGAATATGAGAGAATTTATAAAAGATTGGATCCCCAGGGTCCTAGGAAGACCAGAATTACAGGAAGAAATGGAAATAGAGAGGGTACATAGAACATTAGCCCCGAAACCACAACCGCAGAAAAAAACCAAGATCCATTTTAGTAAAATTCTTAAGATATACAACAAGAGAAAATATATTGGAGAAAGCAATGAAGAAAGTAAGAGAAGACAAAAAGCCACTGGAATACAAAGGTCAAAAAAATTTTTTCTATCCAGACATAAGTTTTGAACTCCTGAAGAAGAGGAAGGAGTTCAATACAGCAAAAACGATCTTATGGAAAAAAGGATATAAATTTATGTAAAAGTACCCAGCGGTACTTAAAATAGTTATTCCAGGGCAACAAAACAGACTATTCTCGGATCCAGAGGAAGCAAGGAAATTTGCAGTACAACTACAAAAGAAGTAGAGAGATGAAGACATGTACTGAGAGTAAAAATGACCATGAACTATATGTATGTGTGTAAAGAGGAATATGTGTGTATACATATATATATATATATATATATAGTGTGTATACATGAATGTATCCGTATTTAGAGGAAAATATATAGAGTATAGACAAGAATTAATAAGGGAGGGAAAGAAAATAGAAGGAAAAAGGAGGGAATTAAAAGAGTGACCTTTGTTACATATGAAAATTGAAATCTTTTCTGGGGGGGCTGGGTGGGGAGGAGTTACGGTCACGACAAAATCAGTTGACGTTTGCGAGTGAATTCGCAAATCCAAATGGAGGGGGAGATGTGGTTGCCCGACAAGGGATAAAGGGCAACTCAGGAGGGGGAGGGGAGAATGGGGTTAAAGAAGTTTTAAATAAGAGAATAAGGAAAATGTTTGATGTTTTAGAAATGTTGTCTTATAAAGCGTTCAAAACAAGAAAGCTGAAATGGATAAGAAGGAAAGGTGATGATGGAGAAACGGAAAGGGAAGATAAACAAAGTATGAAATGGCTACGCTGAACTATATGACTTTAAATATTAACGGAATACATAACCAAATTAAAAGAAAGAAACTGCTAAATTTACTGAAAAAAGAAAAAATTGATATAGCATTTGTGCAAGAAACACATTTAACTGAATTGGAGCACAAGAAATTAAAGAGAGATTGGGTAGGACACGTAACAGCAGCGTCGTATAATTCAAAAGCAAGAGGAGTAGCTATATTAATTAGTAAAAATGTGCCAATTAAAATAGAAGAGGAAATAATAGATCCAGCAGGGAGATATGTAATGATAAAATGTCAGATATATTCGGAGTTTTGGAATCTACTCAATGTGTATTCACCTAACGAAGAAGATCAAAAGTTTATGCAAGATATTTTTTTGAAGATAGCAGACACGCAAGGGAACATACTAATAGGAGGGGATTTCAACCTTAATTTGGATTCAAATATGGACAAAACTGGGAAAAAAATTAACAGAAAGAACAAAGTAACCAAATTTATAATTAAATCGATGGAAGAAATGCAACTTTTGGATATATGGAGGAAGCAACACCCAAATGAAAAGGAATATTCATATTACTCGGGTAGACATAAAACATACTCAAGAATAGACCTATTTTTGTTATCAGCTCGTATGCAAGATAGAGTAAGAAAAACAGAATATAAAGCTAGAATATTATCGGACCATTCACCCTTGATATTGACAATAGAGTTAGAGGACATCCCTCCAATAATGTATAGATGGAGATTAAACTCCATGCTACTTAAAAGGCAGGATTTTAGAGAATTCATTGAAAGACAAATTAAAATGTACTTTGAAATAAATACGGAATCAGTGAAAGATAAGTTCATACTATGGGATGCAATGAAAGCGTTCATCAGAGGGCAAATAATAAGTTATGTAACCAAGATGAAGAAGGACTATAATCAGGAAACAGAGCAGTTGCAAAGGGAAATAGTAAATATAGAAAAAGAATTAGCAATGAAGGAAGATACAACTAAAAGAAGAGAATTGGCAGATAAAAAAATAAAATATGAAACACTACAAACTTATAAGGTGGAGAAGAACATAATGAAGACAAAACAGAAATATTATGAATTAGGGGAAAAAACGCACAAAATTCTAGCATGGCAGCTTAAGACAGAACAAGCTAAGAAAATGGTATTGGCATCAAGGAAAAAAGACAAACAAATCACATATAATCCAACGGAGATCAAGGAAAACTTTAGAGAATTCTATGAACAATTATACCAAACTGAAAACGAAGGGAAAGAAGGGAAAATAGATGAATTTTTAACCAAAATTGAACTACCGAAATTACAAATAGAGGAACAAAATAAATTAACAGAACCATTTGAAATAGTAGAAATACAAGAGATAATAAAAAAATTACCAAATAATAAATCACCAGGAGAGGATGGATTCCCAATAGAATTCTATAAAACATTTAAAGATTTATTAATTCCTCCCCTCCTGAAAGTAATTAACCAGATTGATAAAACACAAAGCTTACCAGATTCATGTAAAACAGCAATAATTACAGTAATACTAAAGCAATGGAAAGATCCACTCGCACCAGTGTCATATAGACCAATATCATTACTTAACACAGATTATAAGATAATAGCTAAACTATTAGCAAACAGATTAGCAGAGAATGTACCTAAAATGGTAAATCTAGACCAAACTAGATTTATTAAAAAAAGACGCACAACAAGTTAAATTTATTAACTTAATTCATGCAGTAGAAGGGAGTAAAGCGCCAACAGTAGCAGTTGCTTTAGACGCAGAGAAGGCCTTTAACAGAGTAGAATGGAATTATTTATTCAAAGGATTGCAAAAATTCAGTTTACCAGAGAAGTATATTAATTGGATTAAAGCATTATATAAGGGGCCATTGGCGAAAGTGACAGTAAATGGATATATATCATAGCAACTTAACTTAAGCAGGTCAACACGGCAGGGATGCCCACTATCACCCTTATTGTTCGCGTTAGCTATAGAACCACTAGCAGAATTGATAAGAGCAGAAAATAATATAAAAGGGATAAAAATAAAAGACAAGGAATATAAAATCAGTTTATTTGCGGATGATGTTATAGTATACTTAACAGAACCAGAACTATCAATAAAGGAATTATGTAAGAAATTGAAGGAATATGGAGAAGTGTCGGGTTACAAGATTAACGTAAATAAAAGTGAAGCAATGCCAATGAATAATGCGGATTTCTCAAAATTTAAGAAGGAATCACCATTCAGATGGCAAATGCAAGCAACAAGATACCTAGGAATACAAATAAATAAAAATCTCAGCTATCTATATAAACTCAATTATTATCCACTAATGAAAAAATTACAGGACGATTTAGAGCATTGGAAAGATTTACCATTAACACTAATAGGAAGGATAAACTGTATTAAAATGAACATTTTCCCAAGGATATTATACCTATTTCAGGCATTGCCAATACACTTGACAGAGAAATTTTTCAAGGAGTTAAAGAAAATAATAAGGAAATTTTTATGGAAAGGGGGGAAACCGAGGATAGCATTAGATAAATTAACAGAATGGTATAAACAAGGAGGCTTACAACTGCCAAACTTTAAAAATTATTATAGAGCCGCACAATTAAGATACCTATCAGATTTTTATCAAACAAGGGAAAAGCCAGATTGGACTTGATTAGAATTAGATAAAATAGGGGAAAAGATACCTGAACACATATTATATAAATGGGATGAAAAATTGGTACAACATAGAACTTCTCCAGTATTACATCATCTACTCAATATTTGGAAGAAGGTTCATGTAGAAAGAAATAAAACAAATTATCAATTACCAAAACTAATATTGATGCAAAATAAGTTACTCCCTTTTACAATAGATAACCTTTCCTTTAGAGAATGGGAGAAAAAAGGGATCAAAAGAATAGAAAATTGTTTTTCAGGAAATAGATTATTATCCTTTGAACAAATGAAAGATAAATACAATATAACTCAAGATACAGTGCTGGCATATTACCAATTGAGATCCTACTTGAAGGACAAATTAGGAAGCAGTCTGAGGTTACCAGAGGGAAGTAACTTTGAATATGTGATTACAGATACAATGATAATCAAAAGATTTATAACAAATATGTATATTAAACTGCAAGAAAAGGAGAATGAGGAAACAAATGGTAAAACTAAACAAAAATGGGAACAAGATTTAAATATAAAGATAAAAAAGGAAACATGGGAGAAATTATGTTCTGGAACGATGGGAAATACAATAAATACGAGGTTATGTATGATACAATATAACTGGATGCACAGGCTATACATTACACCTCAAAAGTTAAATAAATGGGACCCAACAGTATCTAATAGATGTTTTCGATGTAAAAAAGAAATGGGAACAACAATTCATGCAATCTGGACATGTGAGAAAGTAAAAAAATTTTGGGAAGATCTCAACCAAATATTAAATAAAATTACAGAAAACAATATACCAAAGAATCCAGAGATCTTCCTCCTAAGTAACATAAAAACAAAGAATTTGGAATTGATTTGGATGGTGCACAAAAAAGATTTGTTAAGATAGCTCTAGCCGTAGCAAAAAAATGTATTATGTCAACCTGGAAATTGGAAGATAATTTGAAAATACAACAATGGTATATAGAAATGAATAAATGTATTCCATTAGAAAAAATAACATATAGTTTAAGAAATAATATTGAAATATTTGAACAAATATGGGAGCCTTACATGAAACACAATAGAGAAAACCTAGCAGGGAAATTCACTACCTAAATTAACGAAAGGAGATGGAAATGAAAAGAATTGACTCAGTGGAATTTCTTGTTTATTTTTATTGAATGACAACATTGTTTGACTGGTTTAATGTATCTCAAATTTTGTACTTTAAATGGATGGGGGGGGAGGTAGGGAGGGTGGGATGGGAGGAGGGAGGGGGGGAGAAAATGACACTGTATATATTTGAAAAGGAAAATGTATGTATCATGGTCAATGTGGTTTATGGTGTGAAAAATAAAAAATTTATTTAAAAAAAAATTTGTAATTATATTTTGTGTAAAATGTCTGATTTGTAGACTAATTCAGTGCTGGTTACTTTTGGATGATGAATAATAAAGGAGAAGTATTGATTTACCACCTAAAAGGCAAAAACGTGGCAGTTCTGAGGAAGTGGTGTATCTGTCCAGGGAGGTGTTCACACGAGAGCCATGGGTAGAAGCTGTGACATTGTGTTCACTACCTTGCCTCCTTGTGTGCAGGCACAGCCAGCGGGAGAATGAGGAGAGGACAGTGGAAGCTGTGTCATTGGATGAGCGGACCCTGTCCCTAACAGAACCGCTGAGGTATAGGCATCTGGGCACAGTGCTCCCACTGCCAGGGGCTGTGCTGGAGGCTCGGGCTGAGGTGGGGCTCCTGACCCGCAATGTGGTTGTTAGAGGCTCTGAAAACACCGACTGGGAAGACAGAGTTGAGCGGTGTCCCGAAGGCTTCAACATAGGTATGGATGGGAACGTTCCCCATGGCTGGGCAACACTGGGGTGGGGTAGGGTGGGTATGGGTGAAGGGTGGGGTGGGTCAAGGTGCATCTGGGTGGGGTGGGGTGTGTCTGGGTGGGAAGTGGGGTGAGGTGGATCGAGGTGAGTGCAGCAGGGCCAGGTGAGGTGGGGTAGATCAGAGAAGGGCAGCAGAGAGCAGGATGGGGGCAGCTGATGGCACCCAGGCATCCTCGGAGAAACCATGGAGCACCTGAAGATCAGACCCCCTCCTCTCCCCACCATGAGCCCCATCCATATTGAGTGCCCCCCTCACTCTAGCCCCACTTCATCCCCTCTATCCAGATATGGTATTATCACTGGGTCTGGTCCACAGTTCACCCTCCCCCCACATCTAGAATGGGGGAACCTCACCTCCAATATTACCGAGGGATGTCAGGTGTGCAACAGCAGTGAATGTGCAGCAACTCACTCTACCACTGCTCTGCCTCCAGGTCAGTTTGCCACCCAGACCTGTTTCCAGGGGCGACTGGGCGAAGAGATTGGGAGCGACGAGTATGGCGGCTGCATCATGTTCCACTCTCCACAGCCTGGCATTGGGCAGGTGGTGGGAAGGCTCCAGTATGTCGAGGTACGTCCAGTGGCCCCCACTGGATCCCCTTGCACCTTGATTCACCTTGCATCCCAGTTCACCCTGCACCCCAATTCCCCTTCCAACCTTGACACCTCTCCCACCCTATTTTCCCCTGCCACCCCAATTCCCCTCTCACCCTGCTCCCCTCCCACCCTGCCCAGCTTCCCTCCCACCCTGATTCCCCTCCCCTCCCACCCCTATACCATTTCTCCTCGATCACCTCCCCTCTCACCCCGCTCCCTTCTCTCCCTAATCATCCCATGCCTTCCCACAACATCTACCTCACATCTCTACCCTGATCTCTTCCACTCCACCCACCCCCAGCTACCCCGAACCACTCCCCACTACCCACCCCATCCCTTCCCACCACCCCCAACCCAAGTAGTGGATGAGGTGCTGCTCCTCCATCAAGTGTTGCGCTTCATTGTTACACAACTGAGGACAGAGTGGAAGAAGAGGGATAACTTCTAACACAGCTTTATTTCTCTCACCCCTCTCCTTCCCTCCCTTCCCACCTTTTCTTTCCACTTCTCACCTCTCCCACCTGCATTCTCCCTCTCCCACCCGCAATCTCCCCTTTTCCCACTCACACTCTTCCCCTTCTCCACTCTTCCACTTTTCTTTTCTCCCTTCCACCCTCTCCCATTCACACCCTCCCACCCCTCTCCCATTCACACCCTCCCATCACCCACTCTTCCCCTCCCCATTCTCCCCCTCTGCTATACTCCCCCTCCGCTGCACTAACCCTCTCTCACCCCACTCATCCTTACCCCACTCATACCTTCCCTCTCTCCCTCCCTCCCTCTCCCACCCACATCCTCCTCCCCTCTCCGATTCATTTCCCACATTTTTCCTCTCCCATCCTCCCTCCCGACCCTCTCCCACCCCTGTCCCACTCCCCCCACTCACCGTCTCCCCAGATCTATCACGCAGGCCAGGCTTTCCGCCTGGGCCGCTACCCACTACACTGGCACCTGCTGGGGGACCTATCCTTCCAGTCCTATGTGAGAGGTTGCTCCATTCACCGGACCTTCAACCGGGCGGTCACTATCCATGGCACACACCAGCTGCTGGTTGAGGGTACTGTGGCCTTCAACATCAAGGGCGGGGCCTTCTTTCTGGAGGATGGGGTGGAGCAGGGAAACGTGCTGCAGCACAACTTGGCCCTGCTGGTCCGCCAGAGCACCAACCTGCTGAACGACGACCTCACGCCAGCTGCCTTCTGGGTGACCAACCCTGCCAACATCCTGCGCCACAACTCAGTAGCAGGGGGTAGCCACTTTGGTTTCTGGTACCGGCTTCTGGAGCGGCCCACGGGGGCCTCACTCACCCAGACCATGTGCCCACGCAAGGTACCCCTTGGCCTCTTCCAAAACAACACCGCGCACTCCCTGGGCTGGTACGGCCTCTGGATCTTCCCAGTCTACCACCCGAGCCGGGGGGGCTGGTGCTGGACCTGGGAGGCAGAGCCCGCTGCCTTCCACTCACTCACTGCCTGGAACTGCCTGAAGGGTGCAGAGTGGGCAGACGGAGGAGCCCTGCAGTTCCACCACTTCCTTTTGGTCAACAATCAGAGGGCGGGTGCTGAGGCCCAGCGGCTGAGTAGGCCTCACCTAGATGGCTGGGGCCTGGCCGGAGGGGCGTTGCTCACCAACCTCACTGTGGTGGGCCATGTGGAGGGCCTGGGACTGGGGCCCAGCCACTGCACCCAAAGTGGCCTGGTGCTGCCCTTGGATGATGGTCTGACAGTGGAGGACGTCCGCTTCATCAACTTCGACCGGCCTGGTTGTTCTGCCCTGGGGCTGATGAGCAGCATCCCAGGGCTGTGCACCGATGGCTGCGGGGGCTGGGGAGTGAGGTTCAGCCAGGTTCGCTACTTCAACACTTCCAACAAGGCCTCCTTCCAACGGGAACACCAGGCTGTGCTATATGATGTCGACGGTTCCCTCACAGGTGAGCTGAGGGGGTGGAGCTGGGGGAGAGAGAATTGGGGGGAGAGGGGTTGGAAATTGGGGCGTGGAGAGAGGGGTGGGGTCAGGGGAAGAGGGATGGGGTGGGGGAGAAGGGTGATTCAGGGGAAAAGGGGTCGGAGACGGGGGTGTGGTGGGGAAGAGGAGTGAAGCCAAGGGATAGGGATGAGAAACCGGAAGAGAGTGGTGGGGGATGAGGGGGAGCAAAGTGAAGAGATAGGAAGGAGGTGGAACTCCCAGCAGAGGGAAAGAGTGTGGATGGGACAGGGGAGGAAAAGGGGAAAAAGGAGACGGAAGGGAGCAGTGGATCTCGATTGAAGGGTTAGAACCCATGAGGATAAGGCTACTTGGAGAGTGGGGTGGGAATACCATAGGAGAAGGAAGGTGTCACCTGGGAGAGTGAATCAGATCAGCTTGGGGAAGAGGTGTGGGTCTCCTTGGGGAGAGGCTTAAGGAGTGCCATACTGGGATGGGCAGTACTGAGAGATTGAATGGACTGTAACCAGCCAGTAATATGGGTTTTGGCTCTTGCAGGTGGTGCTGGTTATAAGGTGGTTCCCCACAGTCAAATGTTTGACCCAACGCGGTGTCATCCATCAGCAGAATGGAGCCAAGACTACCCTGGTGTTGTGTGTGACTCCTCCGTCACCTTCCATCGCCTGGCTGTCCACAACCCCTCTCCATCTGCTCTGTTGGGATGCCAGCTCATCCTATCCAACACGCATGGTACGTCTGCTCCCACTCCCCACAGATTTCTCCTCTCCCCTCTCCTCCCCCTCCCCTCTCCATCTCCCCCTCTCCCTCCCCTCTCCCCTGAGTTTCATAAGTCAGGCCCTATCTGAAATGCCGTCAAAACTGACTACAAAGTGATGGTTATAACAGGAATTACATCAAATGTGCAACAGTTAGTGAAACACTATTAAAGCACCAGTGACCCAGATTCAGATCCACTGGAGTTTGTATGTTTATCCTGTGACTTGCATAGGTTTTCTCTGGGCTTCCCCCCACTCTCCAAAGTGCAAGGAGTTGATAAATTAATTGAATGTAATTGGGTGGCAAAGGTTTCATGGGGTGGAATTGCTTTCTCCAATGCTGTATTGTTAAAATTTTTAAAGATACATTGGGGAAATCATCAGTCCATGAAAATAGTTTGCATGGTTTTTAATAAACCAAATGACCTAGTGACCCAACATGTTTTTGTGTTCTGCCACAGGGAGCAGTGTCCTCTCGTTCCTGCTGCAGGATCTCTCCCATGAGGCAGGCTGGATGGCCCTTATACACAACAACCAGACTGTTAATTGGTATTTCAAAGACGTGGACCACATCACCGAGATCTCCTACACAGCCACCTTTTATCACTTCATGGTACTGCAGGGATACTGTTAGGGAGCTGCATGTTAGTGCATCCCACTCAATGAAAGCCCCCAAGTAGTCGACTGAGGTTCAGAATAACACCCAAGGCAGGGTAGGCAGGAAGGGGAGACTCTCAGCCTTGCTCATTGGGATGGTGGGATGCCCAGCTCAGACATCGTGGAGGAGCACAACACCAGGGTTCATATTACAGGGACAGGAGCACAAGGCAAGGGTTCACATCCCAAGGGCAGGGACACAAAGCCAGGGTTAACATCCCAGGGGAAGGGGCACAAGGCCAGGGTTCACATCCCAAGGGCAGGGGCACAAGGCCAGGGTTAACATCCCAGGGACAGGGGCACAAGGCCAGGGTTTATATTACAGGGACAGGAGCACAAGGCCAGGGATAACATCCCAGGGGCAGGGGCACAAGGCCAAGGTTCACATCCCAAGGTCAGGGGCACAAGGCCAAGGTTCACATCCCAGGGGCAGGGGCACAAAGCCAAGGTTCACATCCCAGGGGCAGGGGCACAAGGCCAAGGTTCACATCCTAGGGACAGGAACACAAGGCCAGGGTTCACATCCCAGGGACAGGAGCACAACACCAGGGTTCACATCCCAGGGGCAAGGGCACAAGGCCAAGATTCACATCCCAGGAACAGGAGCACAACACCAGGGTTCACATCCCAGGGACAGGACCACAATACCAGGATTCACATCCCAGGGGCAGGGGCACAACTCCAGGTTCAGATCCCAGGGGCAGGGCATAAGGTTGATGCTGACCTTTCAGAGTGTTGCTGAGGGTGTGCTGCACTGTCAGAGGCACTGTGGTGGGAAACAACAAATGGTCAGGAGGAGAACTCCCACAGCCCATGCATCCATTGGCCCTGCAATCGAGGTCTGTTTATCAGGGGAGTTTGCTCTGTTTGTTAGTGATCATGGATCATTAGGGGAATGGGAAGGTGCAGGGCCATCACTTTCAGTTCCATTCAGTGGCACTGGGGTGTGTCTGCAGTTATCGGGTGGTCTGTGTGAAGTTTGCATGCTCTCCCTGCCACAGTATGGGTTTTCTCCAAGAGGTCAGGTCTCATCTGGTCGGTGGTGAGAGGTTGGGTCTTGAGTCTGGTTAGGGGTGAGAGGTCAGCCATGTGTCCTGTCAAGAGTGAAAGTTCGTCATTTGTCTGGTCGGGGCAAGAGGTCATCACATATCCTGTTGGGGTGAGGTGTCGTCATGTGTCTGGTTGGGGTGAAGGGTTGGGTCAGACACAGTGAGGACTGATCCCAGCCGTGGTGTTTTTCAGGAGGACGACAATATTGTGGTGTCCCACAACCTCACCCAGCGTCCTGACCACATCCAATTCATGGATCTCACACACAACGCTTCCCTACAGCCATTGAACTGGACCTACAACCGGAACGGCGATTGGTACTTTGACACAGACAACATGACCTTGTACTACCTAGGTAAGACCAGGCAAGGGCAAGTCAATGGCCAGCACGGTAACATGGGTCTCAGGTACCCCTAGCCTGGGACTTTGGTTGGACAGCAAGAAGCTGCAAAGCCGATAGCACAGGGAATTCCAGACAAAATGGCAGTGTTGACCCAAGGTAGGGGAGGGGTGCATGGAGGTTAGGTGGAGGGGCTATGCCCAGGATTCAGGCTGCACTGCGGAGGTAGGGAGGGGTACAGGGAGGTTGGGTAGTGGGGCTGTGCCCAGGATTCAGGGTGCACTATGGGGATAGGGGAGGGGTAAAGGGACTGTGCCCAGGATTCAGGATGCCCTATGGGGATAGGGGAGGGGTCCAGGGACTGTGCTCAGGATTCAGGGTGCTCTGTGCAGATAGGGGAGGGGTCCAGGGACATTGGGTGGCCTTGGGATGGAGGGACTATGTCTAGGTTTCAGGGTGCACTAGGGTGCCCCATGATCGAAGGGGATGGATGCAGGCATTAGGGTTGATTGGCTTGACATAAATCCATGCAGACTCTCTCTGATCCTCTCACTGATCTCCTCGAGCCCTGCTGTTTCATTTTCACAATTGATCCCCGCATTTTCCTCACCTTGGATGCCAGGCTAACCTGTCCACGACTCCTGTGTTTACTCTCCATCCTGTTTTGAATGGGGATGCACTAGTAACACTGCAATCTATCTGACCTGATCCCAGGATCTACACAATTTTGGAAAGTGACCAGCAATGTGTGAATTATTTACAAGACAAGTCCACCTCCTTGTGTCCTGTGGACTGTAACCTATCATGTCCTGGGGACTTACTTTTTCGAACACTTCAATTTCTCTGACACTATTTCCTACTAATACTGATTTCATTCAGTCCTTCTTTCATTAGATCGTTGTTTCCTCAACGTTCCTGGCAGTTTATTGTGTCCTCCTTTCCGAACTCTGATCCAAACTATCTGTGTTGCTCTGTCCTTTTTCTCATTATGTTTCCCTGTTTTTGTCTGTAAATTTGGCTTCACTAATCTTTCTTCTTCACGTATCTGTAGAAATCTTTGCAATTCATTTTTATGTTCCCTGCAAACTTAGTCTCTTACTTAATGCCCTTATTGAATCCTCGGTTCTCTGCTAAATTGTAAACTATCCCCAGTTCAGTGCTTTTTCATTTTAAATATCACCTCTTCCTAATATTCCTCATTAGTCTAGATTGAGCTACCTATCTTGCGGCAAGAATTATCATCATTTCATTCACTCAGTCTCTGAGAGGGTGGGTCTGAGACATTTTGAACCTCTGCAGTCCTCCTGGTGAAACTGCTCCCTTAGTACTATTGGGGAGAGAATTGCAGTGACAATGAAGGAGCAGTGATATAAGTATGGTTTGTCAGCATGCTGGGCACTAGGCAATAATGGTGGAGGGGAATAATGGTGGAAGTGTCCAGGGGTGAGATACTGATCCAATATGGTGTTGAAAGCATTGGAGCTACAGTCAACTAGACAAGTTGGGAGTGTTCCATCTTTCTTTCTTCTTCTTTGGCTTGGCTTCGCGGACGAAGATTTATGGAGGGGGTAAAAGTCCACGTCAGCTGCAGGCTCGTTTGTGGCTGACAAGTCCGATGCGGGACAGGCAGACACGGTTGCAGCGGCTGCAGGGGAAAATTGGTTGGTTGGGGTTGGGTGTTGGGTTTTTCCTCCTTTGCCTTTTGTCAGTGAGGTGGGCTCTGCGGTCTTCTTCAAAGGAGGTTGCTGCCCCCCAAACTGTGAGGCGCCAAGATGCACGGTTTGAGGCGATATCAGCCCACTGGCGGTGGTCAATGTGGCAAGCACCAAGAGATTTCTTTAGGCAGTCCTTGTACCTTTTCTTTGGTGCACCTCTGTCACGGTGGCCAGTGGAGAGCTCGCCATATAACACGAACTTGGGAAGGCGATGGTCCTCCATTCTGAAGACATGACCCACCCAGCGCAGCTGGATCTTCAGCAGCGTGGACTCGATGCTGTCGATCTCTGCCATCTCGAGTACTTCGAGGTTAGGGATGAAAGCGCTCCAATGGATGTTGAGGATGGAGCGGAGACAACGCTGGTGGAAGCGTTCTAGGAGCCGTAGGTGATGCCGGTAGAGGACCCATGATTCGGAGCCAAACAGGAGTGTGGATATGACAACGGCTCTGTATACGCTTATCTTTGTGAGGTTTTTCAGTTGGTTGTTTTTCCAGACTCTTTTGTGTAGTCTTCCAAAGGCGCTATTTGCCTTGGCGAGTCTGTTGTCTATCTCATTGTCGATCCTTGTATCTGATGAAATGGTGCAGCCGAGATAGGTAAACTGGTTGACCGTTTTGAGTTTTGTGTGCCCGATGGAGATGTGGGGGGGCTGGTAGTCATGGTGGGGAGCTGGCTGATGGAGGACCTCAGTTTTCTTCAGGCTGACTTCCAGGCCAAACATTTTGGCAGTTTCCGCAAAGCAGGACGTCAAGCGCTGAAGAGCTGGCTCTGAATGGGCAACTAAAGCGGCATCGTCTGCAAAGAGTCCCCAACAATGAAGATGCTGTTTACATCCGGTACCGCACGGATGGCAGTCTCTTCAATCTGAGGCGCCTGCAAGCTCACACCAAGAGTGTTCCATCACATTGCTGGTATATCACAAGATATGGGAGCAAAGGTTGGCCCATTGACCAAGGAGTCTGCTCCGCCATTCAAATCATGAGCTGATCTATCCTCCCACTCAGCGCCACTCCCCAGCTTTCTCCCTGTAATCCTTGATGCCCTAACTAATCAAATGTCTGCCAATCTCTGCCTTAAATACACCCAATGACCTCGCTTCCACAACTGCCCGTGGCAATAAGTTCCACAGACACACAACCCTCTGATAGAAAGAAATTTTTTCACATTTCTGTTTTAAATTGACGCCCTTTTATCCTAAAGTTAAACCCTCTTGTCCAAGAATCCCCTACCATGGGATTTTCACCTCTCCTTTTCAAATTTTAAAGTGAACTCAATTATATTGTGATTACTGCCTTCTAAGGGTTCCTTTACCTTAAGATCTCTAATCACCTCTGATTCATTACACAGCACCCAATCCAGACCAGTCGATCCCCTGGTGGGCTCATCAACAAGCTGCTCCAAAAAGCAAACGCATAGGCATTTCACAAACTCTCACTACTGAGATCCTGTACTGACCTGTCTATCCCTATCTACTTTCATGTTACTTTCAGTAATTATTTTAACACTGTCTTTCTGACATGCCCCATCTATTTCCAGTTGTATTTTGTAATCCATATCCCAGGCTGCTGTTTGGGGGTCTATATATTCCGGATAACTGCCATTAGAGTCCTTTTATCTTTACTATTCCTTAACTCAATCCATAAAATCTGATGCTGTGTCCCTTCTTTCCAAAGATTTAATATTGTTGCTTATCAGCAGAGCCACGCCACCTCCTCTACCAACCTACCTACCTATCCTCCTGATACACCATGGATCCTTGGTTGTTCAGCTCCCAAGTTCATCCATCCTTTAGCCACAACTCAGTAATGGCCATAGCATCATACCCTCCAATGCTGTACTGCAAGATCATCTATCTTGTTTCTAATACCTCAGACCAGTTTTTGAATGTACTGTGTCTGTCGTCCCTCTGGTTATTATTTTGTTTTGTTGCCTGCCTGTTATCCTTGCTGCATGCCATCTTTGCTTTACTGATATTTCCCTCTACTTCAGCCCTAGCACTCTGGTACTCATCCTCCTGCCAAATTGGTTTAAAGCCTCCCTAACAGCTTTCTTAAACCTGCCCACCAGGATATTGGTCCCCTTTGGGTTCAGGTTTAACCCATCCTTTTTGTGTAGGTTGTATCATCTCCAAAATAGATCCCAATGATCCAAGAATCTGAAGCCCTACCTCCTGCACCAGGTTTTCAGCCACACATTTATCTGCTTGATTTTGTTATTTTTGCCCTCACTAGCATCCTGAGATGACCACCCTGGAGGTCCTCCATCTCATCTTTCTCCCTAATTCCCTCTTTAGGACCTCCTGATTTATCTTGCCAATGTTATTGATATCAATATGTTCTAAGACTTCTAGCTGTTTGTCATCTCCCCTCAGACTGTTCTGGTCCCGATTTGAGACATCCCGTACTCTGGCACTAAGGAGGCAACATACCACCTAGGGGTCTTTATCAGGCTCACAGAATCTCTTGTCTGTTCTCCTCACAATGGAATCTCGTATCACTATTGCATGCATCTTCACCCTCTTCGCTACAGAGCCATTCTCAGCGCCAGAGATCTGGTGCCTCTTGTTTCCTCTGTCAGGTCATCTTCCCCAATACTATCCAGAATGATAAAATTGTCGCTGAGAGGAATGGCCACAGACATGTTATTTACCTACTTCCTATGGTTCCAACCTGTCATTCCTCACTCTCCTTAATAAGCTATAGGTCATCAAGCTGCAACTCTATTTCCTTAACACAGTCTCTTAGAAGCTGCACCTTGGTGGGCATTGAGGTGGCTCAGAACCTCCAATGGACCCCACAGCTGACATTCGACACAGAGCATGAAGCCTACAGTTACAATACCTCATCTATTAGCACTAATAAATATTGAATAATATGTTCACCCATATTCTAACCCCCACCTCTTATCTATGTCTTGTAGTTGGTGGAAAGACCGCAGATGTCAAGGGAAATGTTTATGATCATATACATTGCACAAAGTACATAAACACTAACATTCTTACTTGCTGTAGCAAAAAGAAAAACGACATAATCAATCACAATAGTATATTTAATTATAACTAGATAACCATTTGCAGCACAGAAACAGGCCAGTTTGGCCCAACTAGTCCGTGCCAAACATCATCTTCCACCTAGTCCCACTGACCCGCATTTAGCCCATAACCCTCCACACCTCTCCCATCCATATACCTATCCAACCTTTCCTTGAATATTAACATTGATCTCACTTCTACCACCACTGCTGGAAGTTCATTCCATACCCCCACCACCCTCTGCGTGAAGAAATTTCCCCTTATGTTTCCCTTAAACTTTTCCCCATTTACTCTCTTGTTTGAATCTCCCCCACTCTCAGTGGAAAAAGCCTATCTACATTGGCTCTATCCATCCCCCTTATAATTTTGAATACCTCTATCAAACCACCCCTCAACCTTCTACATTCCAGAGAATAAAGTCCCAGCCTGCTCAACTGTTCCCTGTAACACAAACCCTAGCAACATTCTCATAAATCTCCTCTGCACTCTCTCTATACTGTTTATATCATTCCTGTAATTTGGCGACCAAGGAGACAATAAATTTTTAAAAATATAGATGATAAATACAGTTTGAAAGGCATATGAATGAATTTGGAGGGGTAAGGGCTAAACACAGGCAGGTGGGACCTGTGGGCGGGACTTTTTGGTCGATGTGGGCAAGTTAGTCTGAAGCCCTCTTTGCACGCTGTATGACTATTTATCCGAGTGCAAAAAAGTGACATAGCAATAGCGCAAACAATCTTTTTGTGGTGTTGGAATGACCCTAATTAGTGTAACAAGACAGAGGTTCCAGTGTTGGAAAGAAACTGTTCTTGAACCTAGATGCTCTGGTCTTCAGGCTTCTGTGCCTGCTGCCTGAAGGTAGCAGTGAGAAAAGGTTGTGACCAGGGTGATGGGGGTCCTTTGTGATGTTGGCTGCCTCCTCAAGCCAGTGCCTCTCATAAATGTCTTCAATGAATGGAAAATCGGAGCCTGTGATGGACTTGACTATGTTTGTTACCTTATGAAGCCTCAGCTTTCCTAGACACTCGAATTCCCAAACCAGGCTGTGATGCAACCCGTCAGTATACTTTCCACAGTGCACCGGAAGAAGTTTGATAGAGTATATGACAACATGCAAAATCTTCCCAAAGTTAGAAAGTAGACGTGTTGGTTGCCTTGATGTGCTGGCTGCAGGAAAGGACTTCTGAAATACAGAAGTTTCTGACCCTCTTCACCTCCATCTCATCAATGCAGACAAGTGTAGGGTCTCTTGCCCTCTCCTTCCCAAAATCAACAATCATCTCCCTTGACTTGGTGTTGTTGACAGCAAGACTGTTCTTCTGGCACCACCCAAGCAGATTCTCAATCTCCATCCTATATTCTGATTAATCATTTCCAGTTATTCAACCAACAACACTGGTGTTATCAGTGAATTTATAGATCGAGTTGTAGTTGAAGTTGGCAATGCGGTCATGAATGTCCAGGGAATAGAGCAGGGGGCTAAGCACACAGCTTTGGGGTGCCCCTATGTTGATGGTCAGTGAGGAGGTGGCAATATTGTTGATTTGCACTGATTGGGTCTGTCAAAAATAAATTGGAGTCGGAGTAGAGTGACTCAGCACAGGGTACCCAGTCTAACCTGCTTTTAAAACCATGGGTAGCATGTCTGATTTTCTGGTCATTGTGAGCCCTTGTGTATTGTTTATTTCACAAGAAGATAGCTGTCTCCGATTCCCCCAGTCTGGGATTGTATCCTAGGCCTGATGTTGGAACAGCAGAAGTTTGCTCAGATTATGTGGCAAGTGGTTTTCAAACTTTATTTCACTTCACCTTAAGTAATCCTTATGCCATCTTTCTGTGATTAGTAAGGGATTGCTTGATGGTATGTGAGTTGGGAACAAAAAGGTTGAGAATCACAGCTTGAGACCCAATTGTTACTGAAATATTTTGCTTGAGAAAAATTGTCATTGGCCCATTTCCTTTGGAGTCGTGAATCCGTGCACATAACGAGTCAATTAGGTACGATTAAAACAGTAGTTTTCAAACTTTTTCTTTCCACTCACATACCACCTTAAGTAATCCCTTACTAATCACAGTGCACCTATGGAATAAGGAATACTTAAAGTGCTATGTGAGTGGAAAGAGAATGTTTGAAAATCACTGGTGAACATAGTGGCTCACGGGTGCCATCTGGGGAACATCAGTGGGACTGCATCTGACAAAATCTGTTTAAAGGTAGTGTACAAGAGTGTTGCAGAAGCTCAGCAGGTCACACAACATCCATTGGAGTTAAAAAGCAATAGATGCTTTGGGTCTGAGCCCTTCATCAGGAATGTCAAAAATCTGGAAGGAGGAATGGAAAGGGGAGGAGCACAGGCATAAGTGGATGGAGATGAGAGGGTAGAAGAGAAAGAAGGGAATGAGGCAGAAGGGCTAAGAAAGATGTTCTCTGATAGGAGAACAGAAAGGAGGTGGGGAGCTGGAGGAAAGGAGACATGGGTAGAAAAAGAGAGAAACTGGGGAAGCGGGTTAATGGAAATTGGAGGTCATATTGATGCCGTCTGGATGAGTGCTGAGACGGAATACAAGGTGTTGTTCCTCCAATTTGCAGATAGCCTCGACATGGCAGTAGATGAGTACATGGACAGATATGTCATGTGGTAGCGGGGTGTGGAATTGAAGTGATTGGCCACTGGGAGGCCCTTGTTGTTGGAGCGGTCAAAGCAAAGGTACTCACTCAGTGCTCTCGGTTTGCATCCAGTCTCCCGCATTGGGAGCACTGGATATTGAACTGAAGTGAGAGACAAAAAAGCTGCAGATGCTGAAATCTTGAGCAAACAAAGAGAAGCTGGAGGGACTCAATGGGTCAGGCAGTATTCATGGAGAGAGATAATCAGTCAACATTTTGAGTTACGACCATTTATCGAGATTAAACCAAGAAAGATTGACATCAAGGGGGAAAAGGGGGTGGGAGAAGAAAATAGGAAGGGACCGAGATGATAGGGTAATGGACGGGAGATGGAGAAACAGGTAGAAGGAGAGACCATTGTGTGGGGGGAGAGGTGGGGAGACAGAAGGGGGAGAGATTACTGTAAGGACATTAGAGGGAATAGTAAGAACAGGAGTAGGTAAAAACAGATGGGAGCAGTGGATCCAGAGGGTTACATTAAATTAGAAAAATCAATGTTAATGTAATTGCTGCTCCTCAAGTTGCCCTGGCAATGAATGGCGCTGAAGCCATGCAGGAATGGTGAGGGGGATTAAAACGGCAAATTGAATTGTATTAATTATTGTCACATGTACCCAGATACAGTGAAAAGCTTTGCTTTGCATGCTTTCCAGGCAAGTAAGCCCGACCTAAGTATGGTAGGTAGTGTTGCAATACATCATCCGTTATTTAATGGTAAAGAAGTCTACATTTCCTTACAAAACATTCTTGATTTTATTACTGCACCTTTTTACTGTTCATGTTTGTTGTATGGTGATAATGCCGCAGCTCCTGACAGAATTTCATGTCCCAGTTTCAGGAAGAGGCGCTCCTCATCAGCCAAGCCTTGATCCAGCGATGGTCGATATAAGCATTCACCTTCGCATCTTCCGCTGCTTTTACCAGGACTGTGGGTCTCCCCAAGCAACAATGCTCTCGTACATCAGTTCAGTTTCCAAATACAGGTAATGCACTACCACAAATCGATATCGATTTCCACTTGTTTAAGGCACTGTGTTACAATACAGAAGGAACCCCTTCAGCCTGTTTAATTCTGCTGGCTCTCATTAATCACATCTCTAGTAACCTACTTTCCCCACATTTCCATCAACTCCAGCCTCATATTCTATCCCTCATCTACACATCAGGGGTAATTCACAGTGGACAATTAACCAACCAACCAGCACATCGTTGGGATGTGGGAGAGAACTAGAGCACCTTAGAGAAACCCATGTGGTCACAAGAAGAATGTGCAAACTCCACACCATCAGTGCTGGAGTCAGAGTTAAAATGGGGTCTCTACAGCTATGTGGCAGTGGCTTTTCCTGCTGTGATGTTGTGTCACCCTTCGGTATGGCATCTCTGGTGAATAGGTGAACAAACACCAGGAGGCAACCATTTGGCTCACTGACCTGCTGCCACCTCAGCACCACTTTGTTGTGCTGTCCTCAAATCCCTGGATATTGGTCAAACTTAGTGACCAAGTTTTCACAAAACACCAATGCTTCTGAGTAAATAAATTTCTCTTTGTCCTGGTCCTACAAACAGGCCCTTCCACCCATCATGTCTGTGCCAACCATCGTCTACAGTAAATCCCATCTGCCTGCACGTGGCCCATATACC
The DNA here is from genome assembly GCF_036971445.1 of Narcine bancroftii. Lineage (NCBI taxonomy): Eukaryota > Metazoa > Chordata > Chondrichthyes > Torpediniformes > Narcinidae > Narcine > Narcine bancroftii. Next base: position 276,634,682 of record NC_091470.1, read on the forward strand.
TCAAATCCTGCCTGTCATGTACCTCTCTTAATGCCTCTTAAATGTTGCTGTCATATCTTTGCCCATCACCTTCCCAGGTTGCCTCTTCTAGTAACCTACCACTCCCAGTGTTATAAAAAAAGTGCCTCACACATCTTTAAATTCCCTCACCCCCATAGTCATATTCTGCGACCCCTGCTGCCTGATGCCTCAGCTAGAGGAAACAGCCACCCTGAAAATAATCAGCCCCACCTTGTTCTGCACAGTTTAAACACAGCTTGCTAATGCACAGATCTCAACACAAGCACACAACATGGGCCATTCAATCCATTGTTCCTCTGTTAGCCCTTTGAAGCCCACTAGATCCTACTCCACGTATTTCATCAGTTTCACTTGGAACATAGAACAGAAAAGTACATGCAAATGTTGTGCTGACCCAGAGAAACCTATGATCAACTTAACTGTTCCCCACCTCGCAGCCCATAAGCCCCTATTTTATTTTACATCCACGAGCCCATCTTGGACTATTTTAAATATCCCTCCTAGCAATACATTCCAGGCACCCATCACTTTCTGAGTAAAAAGCTTACCTCTGATGTCTCTCCTAAACTTTTGTCCACTCACCTTTAATAGATGCCTTCTTGTATTGGCCATTGTGGCCCTGGGCAAAAGGTGCTGGCCGTCCACTTGACCTACGCCCCTCATGCACCTCTATTCAGTCACCTTTTATCATCCATCGCTCCAAAGAGAATGCCCCAGGCTCACTCATTCTTTCCTTATGATATGTTCTCCATCCTGGTAAATCAAAATTCAAGTTTATTGTCATCTGATTGCACATATATAACCTAAAGAAACAGCATTTCTTTGGACCAAGATGCATACACGTTCACATTCAATTCAAGATTCAAGTTTCTTTTATTCTCATGTTCTTTCTTCTTTGGCTTGGCTTCGCGGACGAAGATTTATGGAGGGGTAATGTCCACGTCAGCTGCACGCTCATTTGTGGCTGACAAGTCCGATACGGGACAGGCAGACATGGTTGCAGCGGTTGCAAGGGAAAATTGGTGGGTTGGGGTTAGGTGTTGGGTTTTTCCTCCTTTGTCTTTTGTCAGTGAGGTGGGCTCTGCGGTCTTCTTCAAAGGAGGTTGCTGCCTGCCAAACTGTGAGGCGTCAAGATGCACGGTTTGAGGCGATATCAGCCCACTGGCGGTGGTCAATGTGGCAGGCACCAAGAGATTTCTTTAGGCAGTCCTTGTACCTTTTCTTTGGTGCACCTCTGTCTCAGTGGCCAGTGGAGAGCTCGCCATATAACACGATCTTGGGAAGGCGATAGTCCTCCATTCTGGAGACGTGACCTACCCAGCGCAGTTTGATCTTCAGCAGCGTGGATTCGATGCTGTTGGCCTCTGCCATCTCAAGTACTTCGATGTTGGAGATGAAGTCGCTACAATGAATGTTGAGGATGGAGCGGAAACAACACTGGTGGAAGCGTTCTAGGAGCCGTAGGTGATGCCGGTAGAGGACCCATGATTCGGAGCCGAACAGGAGTGTGGGTATGACAACGGCTCTGTATACGCTAATCTTTGTGAAGTTTTTCAGTTGGTTGTTTTTCCAGACTCTTTTGTGTAGTCTTCCAAAGGCGCTATTGCCTTAGCGAGTCTGTTGTCTATCTCGTTGTCAATCCTTGCATCCGATGAAATGGTGCAGCCGAGATAGGTAAACTGGTTGACCGTTTTGTGTGCCCGATGGAGATGTGGGGGGGCTGGTAGTCATGGTGGGGAGCTGGCTGATGGAGGACCTCAGTTTTCTTCAGGCTGACTTCCAGGCCAAACATTTTGGCAGTTTCCGCAAAACAGGATGTCAAGCGCTGAAGAGCTGGCTCTGAATGGGCAACTAAAGTGGCATCGTCTGCAAAGAGTAGTTCATGGACAAGTTGCTCTTGTGTCTTGATGTGAGCTTGCAGGCGCCTCAGATTGAAGAGACTGCCATCCATGCGGTACCGGATGTAAACAGCGTCTTCATTGTTGAGGTCTTTCATGGCTTGTTTCAGATTCAGAAAATGTAATATTACATGAAATTTCCTTCTGTCTGCAATAAGGCAGACAAAGAGTCACCATTAGTATTGCTCAGCAGCCTTTAAAGTAAGAGAGTCCCTTCAGAGACACTAAATGTCCAAGGATTCATCTCTAGCACTCACACAACCTCTATAACTGCACAGTCCCCTGTCCAATCTATCAGCAACCTGAGCCCCATTTCTGACATGATCAGGAAGTCTTCAGCCCCTGAGGCTCTTCAGGTCCCCTTCTTGCCATCAGGACCCTCCTGAATCCTGGCTCTATGAGTCCCTTGACCTCAAGTCACTGACCACCTCAAGCCTGTATGGGTCTTTTAGCTTCTGAGCCCCTTGCTGGTCTGCTGCCGTGGTCACCATCCTGTAGGGTCATCTCCTCTGCTTTTGCATCTTTCCGGGGGTTGGGGGGTGTTCCCCCTATTTCTGGTGCCCTGTACTGGGTCCAGTGCTCACTCTTCATGACTGCTGGCAAGCCTAAGTGACACCATAATTTTATAATTGTTTATAATTTTAATTTTATAATTTAGACATAGAGCACAGTAACAGACCCATTCAGCTCATGAACCCATGCAACTCAATTACACCTAATTGACCTACACCCCCATTCATTTTTGAAGGGTGGGAGAAAACTGGAGCCCCCGGAAAAACCCACACAGACACAGGGAGAATGTCTAAACTCCTTACAGACAGGAATCAAACCCCTGTCCTAATCACTAGCGCTGTAACGGCTAACCGTGCCATCTTGGCACAGACCCTGACATCGCAGGATTTTAATTAAAAGCACCCTCAGCTCCTTTAACAGACTGTTTAAAGCCTGTATAGAGTTACTGGCATTTGGACTGTGTGGTTGGACCCTGCAGAGCAGCACTGTCTCTCCGTTCCCTTCCCGCTGTCCTGGCAATGCTGCCATTACAGCAGCTCTGGGAGCGCCACCATTTTTCACCACAAAACAACACATAATCACACATTTACTTAATTTAAAATAAATACATCTACATACTGTATATTGGCATGATTTACTTGGTTTCAGGATACTGTTCATCAAACTCAGAGCCTGCAAGAAGAAGTTACCAGATGAACAGTCTTGATTTTGCTGCTCCTGTACCTCCATCCTGATAGTAGTGGGTCAAAGATACTGTGCACTGGATGGAAAGGGTCTTCTGTAATTCTTTGAGCCAAATTTAAACAACTTTCCTGGTGAATGTCATCATTTGTGGAAAGGGAGACCCCAGTGATCTCACCCATCTTGATGGGATCCTCTGTATTGACCTCTGTTCCGAACATTGCTGCTACCATACCAGACATTGATGTAGCCAGACAGGTCATTCTCAATTGTGCTCCTATAAATGTTGGCAAGATGGGGCTAGTACCCTCTCCCTTCCTGGAGCCTTGCATCCCCATATCATTCTGCACGGCTTCCTTGGTGAATTAGATTAATCCTGCCCTATCTGATCCTCGCACCTACAGTCAAAGTCTCAACACTGCTCTGTATTCTTCCATACCACAAAGGCTCCAATCACTCCTGAGATTTCCTCTTTCTAGCATGTGGTCGAACTCTTCCTTTTGGAAGTCCTCTCCAGAAAACAACTTCACAGTTCCTGCAGAAGGTGATAGTGTGGTGGTTGCCCAAGGTAAGAGCTGCTCCAAGCAACTTCCTGTGGTGGTGAGGGTTGAGGTAACAGATTCAGAGGGCTCAAGGAATTACAAGTCTTAGTATCAAAATGCAAATTTTATTTACAGCCTGAAGCAAACACACAACCAGAGACAGAACATTGGCACGCAAACCAATCTCACTAGCGTGCAAATTTACTAAACTACAAATACCTAGAGAAGGTACTTTGTGTACTGAGGGTTATAACAAACAGTATCTGCCACCATTCCCCACCCCTCCCCTGGCACATGGATTAATTAGGCTATCTAGCAACAGATTCAAATCTACGTTAAACTGGGTGAACCAATGGTGCCTCAGATGCGCATCGCAATTGAGCCCCCATCCTGTAATTCACACACCTTACTACTGTTCCTCCAGTGCTGCCTGTGGATCACAGTTAGGACAGGCTCCCAGAAACAAAGAGCGAGTCAAATATGTGTGGCTTTTTTTATACTCCTGGGATTAGAGGCTGGCCCAGATAATGAGTCAGGTGACTTCAGATGAGTAGCTTGACTAATTGGAATGTCCAGGGTATAGAGTCTGATTTTAATTGACCTTCGACCAGCAAGACGTTTCTTGTTTGGCCATTGAGTTATAACCTCCCCAGTTGACAAGTGAACCATGTCAGAAGCTTCATGGTTCAAGGAGATTCTCAGGGATAAAGATTTTCATACATTTGCAGGAATAGATGTTGATGTCTCTGTGAAAAATGCAAGTTCTGTGCATTGTGTTTCTGTGCAGTCAATGAGTTGGAAGCTCATTGTTCCTGTTTAAATTCCTTCACTGCAGGGGTCTGGCTTTTGGTGGACACACTCATCCCATCGCTCTACAAACTCACTATCTATGGCGTATTGGAGATTAAGGATGAGAATACAACCTCAGACCACAGTTCCTCATCCTACATGAGTGTTGTCCTCAATGCTACCTACATCTCCATCCAGGTAACACAACAGCTGGCTACCAGGGAACTACCCAAAGTGTGAGACCAGCTTTCCTCAGCACAGTGTCTGATATAAATTCTGGTCATTCGAGGGGAGGGGGAAGTGCAAGCTGAACAAGAGGCCAGCTCCACTGCTGAGCCCACAATACTCTTGAGAAATTGATTGTATGGTTGATAAGTCTATATGTGGTTCAAATGTGAGAGGAGAAAGGGAACAGTGATGTGTACAGGGAGTGAGGGGGGAGTGAGGTTGGAGGAGGGACAGGGAGTGAGGGGGAGTGGAGTTGGAGGGGGACAGGGAATGAGGGGGAGTGGAGTTGGAGGGGGACAGGGAGTGAGGGGGAGTGGGGTTGGAGAGGGGAACAGTGATGTATCCAGGGAGTGTAGGAGAGGAGGATAACAGAGTGAGTAGGAGTGGGGTGAACCTTAGACTGTGTACACCATTATGCTGGAAGTGTACCTGAGAAGTGTTCTCTGGGTGTTTCTGACAGGGAGGTAGGTTTATCGCAGGCACTCTGGAGAACCCGTTCAGAGGAGAGCTCCTGATCGTTTTGCGAGGAGACCATTCAACCCCAGATTGGACTCTACCCTATGGACCGAATCAGGGGGCTAAGGTATTAGGTGAGTTGGCCCACCACAACTCATCCCTCAACAGAGTTCCACCAACCCTTTCCTTCAGCTACTTGAAACAGAAGCCTGCTGGACCCTTACCTCTTCTCCTAATTTCACTGAATTTTGCTGCTCTTACCCCATATCCCTCACTTCCTTTGTCACACTGTGATAAGTGTGAGACTCTGCCTCAGGAAAGCATCAATTGCAGAAAAGGGCCCCCACCCCCAGTCACAACTTCTCACTGCTACCTTTGGCAGAAGGTAAAGAAGCTGAAGACCATAACCACTAAATCCAAGAATTGCTTTATTTCCAACAGCTCCCAGGCTCTTAAACCTCTGTGCACTACCCTTGCTGTCACTCTCCAGAGGTCTGTCTGCTCTACTGGCTTAGAACTTTATTGAAGCCTCAGCCAACTGTGAATATTCATTATTTTTCTCTCTTCCTCTTGTATTATCTTTTCACTTCTTATGTGCCATGTGTTTTACATAACTGAGAAGCTACAGCAAATATGGTTAGCGTGGCAGTTAGCACAATACTATTACAGAACCAGTGACCCAGGTTTGAATTTGGCACTCTCTGAAAGAGTTTGTATGTTCTCCCTGTCTATGGTTTTCCCTGGGAACTCCAGTTTCCTCCCAAGTTCAAAAATGTACTCCAGCAGTTGCAGGTTAATTTGGGGAGCATGGATTTCTTGGGCCGGAAGGGTCTGTTACTGTGCCCTTTTAATGTCTAAAAAAAAGCAAGATTTTCAGTGCATCTGTGCATTGTACTTGTTTATATGACAATGAACTCATTCACCTGTCACTGAGAACTGATGAATGGTGAGCCCACAAAGCTCCATGACAGAAAGTTCCAAAGGGTGCTGGCCCCACAGTGCTCCTGCTCCAGATTGCTATCTGAATGCAACAAGGCCTTTTCAATCCTCATCAGCTGATCAGGGGTTATATTTGCTGAACAATGGACTCACAAAGCCCCTCATTCAGCATCTATCACCCCTGTCTGCAATCCATTGCCTCTCTGCATACTCAGGCCTCAGAGCTCAGTGCCTCTGGTGGGACAGTTCTGGGTACATCGCCCTCCTATGTGGGGAAGTTCTTTATCCCGCTCACAGGGTGGTCCAGGGCACATTTGTTTGAGAAGCTCCTGCCTGTTTGAAGTTGTATCCTGAGGTTCTTTCCCTCCCCGGTTCTGCAGGAGTGTTCGGAGGGCTGGATCTTCATGGTCGTCCACACCAGCTCTACAGGACCAAGCTGGGAGCAACAGCACTGGCTGCTTCTGGAAACATCACACTGGCAGCAGCTGTTGATTGGCAGGTAGGGCCTGGATCTGCTAGGAATGCTGTGGGACAGGCACTGGGAGAGGGACACTAGGACACAGGACAGGGAACAAGGGTCACAGTTCAGAAAACATGGGACACGGAATTGGGGCAGAAGACATGGCACAAGGGCCACAGGGGAGCAGCTTCCTTGATCATCGGGGCAGGAGATGTGGGCCACAGCTTTGGGGAGCAGAGTGGAGGCAGGGGAAGTAGATCTGGGATCAGGTAGAAGGGGAGGTAGATCCAGGGAGGGGTAGGTTCTTGGTTCTGGGGGAGGGGTGGTGGGTCCAGGGGAGAGTGGATCCGGGAGAGCGGGCCTGGAGGGGGCAGAGGGGGTCTATGGGAAGGGGGTGGGCCTGAGGGTAAAGAAGAGTGGGACATTAGGGGGGAAAGGGGGTGCAGGGTGTGATAGTATAGATTCTATCACCAATGTGTATATGTATATACGTACAGATGAAAGTGTAGGATGACTGTGGTTGGCTGAGAGCGTAGCCACACCTACTGGCAGGTCTTAAAGGATTGCTCCTAGCCAGACCAGGTCATTCTGGACTGGTCGACCTACTTGTGATATGCTCTAGTCTTTTAGTTAATAAAAGCCTTGGTTTGGATCAAAAAGTCTTTGGATCTTTCAACGTGCATCACACAGGGGAAGGGCAGTAAGTTTGAGGTGAGGTGTTATGGGTCTGGGGAGAGTGGGTCTGGGCGAAAGTTGAGGGGTCTGGGGGTAGGGGGAGTAGTAGGAGAGATTCCAGCGGGAAAGGGTTCGGGTCTGCGACCACAGCTATTTACAATATACATTAATGATTTAAATGAAGGGATTAAAAGTAACATTAGCAAATTTGCAGATCTCACAAAGGCAGTGTGAAATGTGAGGAGGGTGTTATGAGAATGCAGGGTGACTTGGACAGTTTGGATGAGTGGGCAAATGCAGTTTAATGTGGATAAATGTGAGGTTATCAATTTTTGTGGCAAGAACAGGAAGGCAGATTACTATCTGAATGGTGTCAAGTTCAGAAAAGGGGAAGAACAATGAGATCTAGGTGTCTGTTCATCAGTTACTGAAAGTAAGCATGCAGATACAAACAGGCAGTAAAAAAAAAGCTAATGGCATCTTGGCCTTCACATAAGGGGGAGTTGAATATAGGAGCAGAGAGGTCCTTCTTCATTTGTAAAGGCCCCTGGTAAGAGCACACCTGGAGTATTGTGTGCAATTTTGGTCTCCAAATTTGAGGAAGGACATTCTTGCCATTGAGGGAGTCCAGTGTAGGTTCATGAGGTTAATTCCCAGGATGGTGGGACTGTCATATGTTGAAAGATTGGAGGGACTGGGCTTGAAGGATGAGAGGGGATCTGATTGAAACATATAAGATTATTAAGGGATTGGACATACTAGAGGCAGGACACATGTTCCTGATGTTGGGAAAGTCCAGAACCAGCCACAGTTTAAAAATAAGGGGGAGGCCATTTAGAACGGAGTTGAGGAAAAATTTTCACCCAGAGAGTTGTGTATCTGTGGAATGCTCTGCCTTAGAAGGCAGTGGGGGCCAATTCTCTGGATCTTTCAAGAAAGGGTTAGATAGAGCTCTTAAAGATAGTGGAGTCAAAGGATATGGGGAAAAGGCAGGAATGGGGTACTGACTGTGGATGATCAGCCATGATCACAGTGAATGATGGTGCTGGCTTGAAGTTATTGTATCTTGTCTATTGGGCCAGGAGAGTGGGTTTAGGGAAAATGGGTTCCAGAGTAGGGAGTGGTGGGGTAGGGGGTTCGGGGAGAGGAGGGGAGTCCGGGGGGAGGTGTTGTGAGACCAGAAGGAAAAGGAGTGTGTCCAGGGAGAGTGGTTCTAGGAGGAGGGCCAGGTATCTGGGGGTAGGGGGAGTGGAAGGAGATGTTCCAGGTGGAAGGGAGTGGGTTGGTGTGGGGGCAAAATGGGTCTGGGGGGAATTGTTCAAGGCAGATGTGGGCCTGGGATCTAGGGGGAAAGGTGTGTCTGGAGGGGAGGAACTGAGTCCAGGGGAGGGGTATTGGAGGGAGGGGTACCAGGTGGAAGGGAGTGGGTTAGGGGGAAGAAACTGTCCAGAATGATTGGAAGTTGTTTGAGGCAGGAGTGGGCCTGGGTTCTGTGGTTCGGGACAATGCCGTGAGTCTGGGGAGAGAGGGATATACACTTTTCCCACACCACCATCTGTGTTACATATGGCATTTTGCAAGCCTGTACACTTCTGTGGCTGTGAGGTATGATGCATGGGGCTGTCTTCCTCTGATGCAGACACTGTTGTTCTCCCGGGCAGGAGGGCGATCAAATCCTGTTGACAAGCACCAGCTCTGACCCCAAGCAGTCTGAGATTCGGATCATTAATTCTGTTTCGCCTGACCGAAGGTCTCTGCTCCTAGATCAGCCGCTCTCTTTCACACACTTGGGTAAGTGCACTGACCATATGACACTGGGGGAAGTTACAGCAGGGAGACAGAATTACCTCAAATATGGGGCAACAGGGGAAGCAGTTCACCTCCCTCAGCATCTGCTATCTCTCTTCCTATCTCTCCTCCTATCCTCTCTCCCTCCTTCCCTTCCTTCCTCCCTCATGTCCCAATCATCTCCCTCCAGATCCCCTCACTTTGGGACCAATACCATTTCTCCATCTCAAGAGTGGATTTCCTCCTGAACTCCCCATTGGATTTCCAAGTTGCTCTCTCAGGTGGGGATGCTGAGTGTCAGCGAGACCTCCTTCTCCTCTTCAGACATACCCTACCCCTTCATATGATCACCCCTCCCTCAGTGCAGACCATCCTGCTCCTTTGCTTATGTTGTAGTGGCTTGAGGCCCACTCCATGAGCCACACAGCAAACAGTCGTCGAACAATACAATTGGGCAGGAGAGACACCCACTCCCACAGGCTGCAGGAATAGCAGTTGAATCTGCCAATCACAGCCAGCAGATTGCAGGGGGTTCAATCAGGGCCTGTGCATCCAGACAACCAATCAGCAGCCAGCCTCACTCAAGCCACGCCTTGGTGGTGACACAGCCGGCTGCCTATAAAAGGCAGAGCTGCAGCCCAATAAAGTCAGTGTTGGTTATGCTCCCTTAGTGTATGTCTTCTTTCTACCTTGAGCTATAACCTGAGCTATAACCGTAGTGACCCCACTACAATGTCCACCAAGTCCTGGGATCTCCATCCACTCTATGACAGGCTGCGCTCTACTCCTGTACAGACCAGCTGGGACTGAACTACAAGCTCACCCAGACCCTGCACACTAATCTGGGTGCTCACTGCCCACCTTGCAGAGGCTGCACTGGATCACCCAGGGTAGTGCACCACAGACCCCTACCTTCCTGCAGCCCATGGGGTGGTCCCTGTCTACCTTCCTGGGTGGAGATCCTCACTGCTGACATACTCCCCCTCCCATCCCCATCACCCTCCCAGAACCCCGTCCTATCCCGTGCCCAGTAGATGCCCTCCCTCACCATAACCTTTGCACCCTTCCCATCTCGTGGACTGCTCGCACCACTTTTTTTTTAAACATACAAACTTTATTCAAACTCCAACATTACAAACACAAAACACACATAGAGCTACAACTAAAACCAAAAACCACCATAGACATGTGGCAACAAAACTGCAAGAATCAGTAATCACGACCACCTCTCTATTATACAGTATCACACATCAAATTAAAACACAATTTTTGTCATCAACCACACATGCTATCCCAGAACTAGACCACCGTGTGTTCCCACTCCCCAACGCCACACAGGCCCAGATGCAATCCCAAAAGACGGGCAGGCAGCCAGCTGTCCCCACCCCCTCGACTGCCTGGACCCGTGACTGTCAGCTGTTGAGGTGGGAGATTCAGTCAGTGACTCCATTTCTGGCCCCTCACTCACCCTGTGAGAGAAGTGAGGAATTCCTTCCTGCAGCAAATTGATACAACATATTGCATTTACGTAGCATCCAGGGTGCAGTGAAACCATCCCAAGGGGAGGGGAGGATAAATGCAATGTCCAAATTCCAACTGATGGCTTTTAGTACAACACAGTATAAGCCCTTTGGCCCAAGATACTGTGATGATCAATATAAACCTACTTCACAGAAATCTAACCCTTCTCTCCCTCACACCCATAATCTATTTTTCTTACATCCATATGTCTAACTTAAGAGTATTTTAAATGTCCTGATTGTACCAGCCTCCAACACCACCCACAGCAATGCATTCCAGGTACCCATTACTTTCTGTTTAAAAAAACTTATCTCTGATATCTCCCCCAAACTTAAATCGATGTCCTCTGGAATTTGCTATTGCCGCCCCAGGAAAAGGGTGCTGCCTGTCTACCTGATCTAAGCCCCTCATAATCTTATATACCTCTATTAAGTCGCATCTCACCTCCATCGCTCCAAAGAGAAAGGCCCCAGCTTGGTCATCCTTGTTTCATATGGCATGTTCTCCAATCCAGGCAATATCCCGGTATATCTCTACTCCCTCTCCAAAGCATCTACGCAGCAGTGGTTCTCAACCCTTTTCCACTCACATACTACCTTAAACAATCCCTTATTAATCACAGAGCACTGATGGCATATGGATTATTAAAGTGGTATGTGACTAGAAAGAAAAAGGTTGAGAATCACTGATCCACATCCTTACTGTAATGAGGCGACCAGAACTGAATGCATTTCTCCATGTGTGGTCTGACTGGAGTTTTATAGAGCTGGAACATTTACCTCATGGCTCATGAATTCAATTTCCCAAACTTTCCTTTCAAAGTTCTCACATCTTGGTTGGGCTCCTCAGCAACAGGATCCAACATCGTCTTCCAATCATCAGCATTTTCTAATAGCAAAGCAGAAGCCATTACACGGCCACTTGACAGGTGAAGTATGTGCCCACAGCCGGTGTCAGGGGTTCCCATAGCCGGTGTGAAGGCTGCTCACAGCCAGTAGAGGGCTGCCCACAGCCAGTGTGAGGGGTGTACCCATAGCTGCCTCAGAGACTGTGCACCAGTGTGACTCTAGCTTGTTCTTATTCCAGTGGAGAAGCAAGAGGGGAAGAGAAGAACCTGGCGCTACAGCCTGGCAGCAGATGTTGGCCTCCTAAGTAGAAACATCAAGATCACCGGCGAGGATTCTCCCAATAGGCAAGAGGAATTATTCGGAGCTCGCGTCCTGATCAGTTCCTTTGTCCACAGTGACCAAGAGATCAGTGGTAAGCATCCTTTTGTCCTTACCTTACCCCTGACTGTGCGGAGAACCTCACTCTGTGGCGGCAGAGGGGCAGGACTGTGGACTGTCATTGAAGGGGGTGAGGCAGGACCACCTGGAGTGTATGGCCTGTCCCAGCATCCAGCAGCACTGGAAGTGAGGTACACAAGTTCCTTCCAGGTTCCATTCCCCTGTGACGAAGAGGGTCAGGAATGTGGGTTGTTCCTGTGGTTCCCTGTTACCCAGAGGGATTCTGGAATGATGGAAAGATAACATAAACACTCAGTGAGTGGAGGGTTAATATTTGAAGTATTTAATTGTCATTCTGCCTGTTGAAATGAACTTGTGCAGAATGACTCCTGCCAACATCAGGAGTCTGCAAGTTGTATCAGTCGCCACTAAACCTCCATGAAAACTTGTATAGATCCCACCCAACCTCCCTATATGTGTAGAGCACATCACACTGTCCTAAACACAACACCCTGGCAACACACAGCTCTGAGGAACAGTATCTGTGGGTTAGGTCCTGCCTGACCCCTGATATGGGTTCCAGCTAACCCAGGGGTAGGGATGGTGGGGGTGGGGTAGGTACTGTCTGACCTCTAGTGTGGATCCTGGCTGAATTGGGGGGTGGGTCCTGGCTGATTCCTGGGGTGGTTCCTGGCTGACCACTGGGTAAGTCCCATCTCACCTGGGTTGTAGGTTCCAGCTGAGCCCAGGGCTGGGTTCTGGCTGACCCTTGGATTAGTTCCTATCTGACCCAGGGTGTAGATATCGTCTCAAACTGGATGTGGCTTGGCTGACCCTTGGAGAGAGTCCTCATCTGATGGTGGTGTGTAGTCTGATAACCCGGCTTTGTTTTGATCATGGGCCTAACCCCAGGACCCAACCTCGGGTCAGACGGGATTTACCCTGGGTCAAGTGGGACCCAACTGGGGTCAGATGGGACCCAGCCTGGATCAGACGGGACCCAACATTAGGTCAAATGTGTTCCAACCCTGGGTCAGATGGGACCCAACCCCAGGTCAGACAGGAGCCACCCCCAGGTCAGACAGGAGCCACCCCCAGGTCAGACAGGAGCCACCCCCAGGTCAGACAGGAGCCACCCCCAGGTCAGACAGGAGCCACCCCCACGTCAGACAGGATCCAAACCCAAGTCAGACAGGACCCATCTCCGGTTTAGATGGGACCCATCCCCAGGTCAGACAGGGTTTAGCCTGGATCAGATGGGACCCAATCCCAGCCTCAGCAGTGAACTGTCCTATCTTTCTTCTTTACGACCCATTGAATTTCCTTCCCAGTTCCTGGGTGTTGAGTTTCCACAATGCTCCAGAAGTGTGTTTTCTGTTGCCTAGGTTATGCAAGAATCAAGGATGTTGAGTTCTTCCGTAGCGGCCAGATGGGTTACCTGGATTATTTCGACCCACGCTACTCTGTGGCCTTTCTCAACGTGGGCCAGGTTTGTGGAAGGATCTTTTGGAACCTATCAAGTTTTCATTTTACTGGGTACATTTTCCTCTTCAACCTCCAGGGTAAAAGTTCCTTAGGGGTGAATTTAGGAAATCTGGACACAGTAGATCCCATCGCCTTCCAAGAAACTTGGACTAGATTCCCTGCATCCTGCTTATTGCCAGTGGATATTACTTTGCATTTCACCTCTACTTGGGAAAGTAGTAGGAGGATTGTTAGGATTTGTGGGCAAGCTATGTTTCTGGCAGAGTGGCAGTTCCCATGATTTGTGTATCTTTAGCACACCTTCCTACCACTACAGAGTGAACGGGTGCAGGAGCTTGCAGCAGCTATGTTTTAGATTTTCCTTCCTAGGGAGTGAACATCATCAGGGTTGGATTCACCCAATACAATGTGGATGAAAGGTCATCTCTCTCCATGGATGCTGCCTGACCCATTGCATATTCTTGGCATGATTTATCTCAAGTTTTCGGACTTTGGGAATATGTAGCCTTTCGATCTAAATTTGAAAAGTGTTATGGGCTCCCATGGCATATTGATTCCACAATTGTAAGATCCAACTTGGCTCTGGCTGTCTGACCTTTAGCTGTTGTGAGGAAAGGCTGGCCTTGAAATGTGTAATTCCATTGGTGTTGGCCTCCAGATTTTCAGTTGGTAAGCATGGTAGGGGGAATCCATTCAACGATGGAGGGGTCGGCTCTCAGAGTAGAATGAGATGGGATTAAATACACCATCCCAGGTGAGAGTTGATGCATTTTCTTTTCTGACTAACTGCTGAGATTTACCAGAACCTTCTCTCACAGATGGAAGGGAATGAATCTTATGTGCAAGGCTGTGCTATACACAATGGATTTGCCCCTGCCATTGGAATCTTTGGAACAGATGGCCTGAACATCGATGACAACATAATTTACAACACCTTGGGAGAAGGTATGAACGGATGGAATTTGAAGTGGGGATGGACCTTGAGTTTGTGAAAAGCAGTAAGGGAATGGATAGAAAGATGGCCACAGCTATTAAAGTGATCTAAAGCCAACAGCAGGGAGGGACAACTACAGCCAGCAGTTACAGGACGGGACAGTGTGTTGGCAGAAAGAGTACAGGTGTAGTCACCTTGCTTACAATTACAGTATGTTGGCAGCGCCATTTGGCAAGCTGTGTCCAAGACTGGTGCTCCTACTGAGAAGAGGGGATCAAGCAAAGGTTTATCAGATTGGTTCATGGGATGTGCCCCATGAGGATGGATACTCTAGAACAGCCATTCTCAATAGGGGCCCTACTGCCCTCCTGGGGGGGGCCATGGCACATTTAAGTAAAAGCCTTGTTTCTCTTCACCTCGAGTAACATGAATGTTTTTTTTTATATAGCCAGTAAGAGAAAAGTATGAAAGAAACCAAAACTTGACTAGTTCACAGGGAAAAGGGCTTTTAAACTTTGAGCAGAGTCCTCGAAGGGCCAGAGCCAAAAAAAGGTTGAGATTGGTTGCTGCAAAATGAGAGATGATCTTGCTGAAGGTTATGTCATTGTTATGTGGGTGGATGTTTCTCTGAGCAGGGGATGAGGGTCACAGTCCCAAAATCAGAATTTGCCATTCAGAGGAAACCCGGGAGCCATTTCTTTGGGCAGACGGAGGAGACTCTGGATTCTGTCCTGTAAATGGGCTGTGAAGCTGGTCACTGTAGATTTGAGACAGGCACTGAGAGAATCTGTGAATGTTGGATGAGTGGGACAGAGATAGATCAGTGGTATTTGGCTGAAAAGAAGAACAGGAGCTGAGAACAAGGGCTAGGGCTTCAAAGAGTGGAGGTCTGTCCTGAACTATTCCTCTCAGGGAGTTCCATGTGTGGTGTCTGTAGTATCTGCGGAGAAAGCCTCTGGTTTCTAATGGTTTCCCTGGTGTCTCACTTGCTTCTTCCAGGTATCAAAGTATGGGGGAGCAGGAGCCGAGTGAGGAGGAACCTCGTGGTTCTCAGCAAATCAGCAGAGATTCCTAACTCCTGGACGGCAGCCATTGAGGTCTGAGGGTGGGAGAGGGACTCGGAGTGGATTCCAAGCTTTCCCTTCACCTCCCCCGTCTAGGGACATGCTCCCTCTCCTGCCCATGGACATGCTACTCCCCCGCCAGGGCCAGGCACTCTCTGAGACCACTCCCCCAGCTGCCACTATACCTTCCATATCCCCTCTCCTTCAGCCCTCTCCTCTACTCCCCTTGGTACCAAACTTAAGTCATTGTTATGGCATTGGTAATATCCATGCAGTTTAGCAGCTCCCAACCCACCCTCACCCAGCCCATCCCCCCACCTCTTCCATTCAGCCTGCATGGGTGTGGTTAGCAGCTGAGTGGGCGGCAAGCTCTGGGACTTGGAAGGTACACTTGTTTCTTGCCTCATGTTCCTCGCTTGCCATTCCCAGGTGAATAAAGGCTCTGACATTGTGCTGCAGGAGAACATTATTGCAGGCTTTGACCAGATCGGTTACCACATCAACGGGGAGCCTTGTCCTGGTGAGTCTCAGCTGTGCTGCCTCCAGCGTAGAACAGAGATGAGAGAAATCTCTTCAGCCAGATGGTGGTGATTCATTGCCACACATGGCAGTGGAGGCCAAGTCCTTGGGTAGATTTAAAGCTTTGATAGTTTATGGGTTCTTGATTCATAAGGGTATTAAAGATTATGGGGAGAAGGCTGGAGAATAGGTTTAGAGGAAAAATACTCAGGCGGCATAGTTAGTGCCATGCTATTGCAGTAGCAGTGACCCGGGTTCAAATCCAGTTCTGTCTGTAAGGAAGTTGCACGTTCTCCCTGTGTCTGTGTGGGTTTCCTTTGGGTGTTGCAGTTTCCTCCCACATTCCAAAAATGTATAGGGGTTGGTAATTAATTGGTCACATGGGTGTATTTGGGTGATGTGGGCTCGTGGGCCTCTAAATTTACAAAAGAACCATCAGTGATTAATCAAATGGCAGAGCAGATCGATGAGTCGAATGGCTTAATGCTGTTCCACAGTCTGATGGTGTCACTCAGACCCTTGGGTAGAAGGCACTGGATGAGGAACCCAGAGTCTGTGCCTTCATCCCTTGGGAACCTGTGCTTATTCCCAAGCCCTCTCTTTGTTTGCCATGAAAGGCTGGAGAAACCTGTAGATTTCAGTGGCTGGGCTGTTGGTCCAGAAATGAGCAGGGAGGTATCTCATGTGGCTGGGCTGATGGTCTGGCAGTGAGCAAGAGGGTCCCATGTGTCTGGTCCATTGGTCTGGCAGTGAGGTGCCATTCCCTGGTGGGGTAGGTCAGGAGCTGAATTGTGTGGACACAGAGCAGAGAGAAGCCCTCCCTATCTCCTCACTAGGATGGGAAGGTGTGAGTTTCCATTGGGCAGGTCACAGGGGAAAAGGGGTATCAGCAAACCCCCCCAATCCCAGTCAAGCCTCTGTTTGCGGGAAGGGAGACCTGGGGAGCAAAGCATGCTAGTAGGTGGGAAGAGAGTGGCAGCTACACGGGGGTAAGATGAGCAGTGACCTGACCAGGTGCTTGCCTGAGTTGAGGACAGTGAACTGGATTCGATAATGATTGGACAGGAAAAGCCAGAGAGTAGTAGTGGATGGTTGCTTCTCAGATTGGAGGCCTGTGAGTAGTGGTGCACTTCAGGGATCAGTGCTGGGACCATTATTGTTTGTCATCTAGATCTGGATGATAATGTGGTAAATTGGATCAGCAAGTTTGCAGACGACCCTAAGATTGGAGGCGTTGTGGATTGCAGAAGGATCTGGACCAGCTGGAAA
This sequence comes from Narcine bancroftii, assembly GCF_036971445.1. Classification (NCBI taxonomy): domain Eukaryota; kingdom Metazoa; phylum Chordata; class Chondrichthyes; order Torpediniformes; family Narcinidae; genus Narcine; species Narcine bancroftii. The sequence continues at coordinate 276,651,690 of NC_091470.1, forward strand.
AATGGGATGACAAATGGCAGATGGAGTTTAATGCAGACATGTGAGAGGTGATGCATTTGGAAGGACAATCCAAGAAAGGACGTACATGGTGAATAGTAGGGCACTGAGGAATGTGGTAGAACAGGGGGACCTGGGAATACAGATACATAACTCCTTGAAAGTGGCATCTCAGGTGGATAGTGTTGTAAAGAGCTTTTGGCATAATGGACTTCAGAAATCACAGTATTGAGTATAGAATCTGGGATGTTATGGTAAAGATGTATTAGACATTGATGAGGCCAAATTTGGAGTATTTTGTGCAGCTTTGGTCACTTAATTACAGGAAAGATATCGATAGGATAGAAAGAGTACAAAGTAGATTTACTAGGATGTTGTCTGGACTTCAGGAACTGAGTTATGGGAAAGGTTAAACAGGTTAGGACTTTATTCCCTGGAGCGGAAAAGCATAAGGGGAGATTTGAAAATGGTATTTAAAAATATGAGGGGGATAAACAAAATAAATGTAGATAGGCTTTTTCTACTGATGGTAGATGAGATACAAACCAGAGGACATGGGTTAAGAATGAAAGGGGAAAAGTTTAGGGGAAACGTGAAGGGGAACTTCTTCACACAGAGAGTGGTGGGTGTGTAGAAAGAGCTGCCAGCTGAGATGGTGAATGCGGGCTCAATTTTAAGAATTTGAACAAGTACATGGATGGGAGAGACATGGAGAGCTATGGACTGGGGGCAGGTCAGTGGAACTAGGCAAAAAAAAAGGTTTGGCACAGACTAGAAGGGCCAAATGGGCCTGTTTCTGTGCTGTAGTATTTTATGGTTCCATGACGGGTAAGAGTTTCAAACAAGGTTTGAACATGGGGGCACATGTGATGGGGCTGGCCTTGTTGGGGGGGGCCATATGTGAGGTGGTCACATATGGGGGGAAGAGGGCCATGGGGGGCACGTGGAGGGGGGTGGGAGTGAGGGCCATGAGAGGTGAGGGTCATGGAGGCCCTAACATTGAGGGTGGTGAGGGCCATGGTTTTGGGGGGGAGGGGGAGGTCAAGGCCTTGTTGGGGAGGGGGGGGAAATCATGTCCAGGATGCGTGCAGGTCAATGGAAAAATGCAGGTTGGCAGTTGGGAAGGGTAAGATAAAGAGGCCTACACAGACCAATGTGTGAATGCGACGCAGGGTTTCACACACAGGCCAGTGTGATCATGCAGGGGCAGGAGCAGAGGTAAAGACCAGGGAGGCCTACACAGGCCAATGTATGCAGCACACATACAGGCCAGTGTGATCATGCAGGGCAGGGGGGCACATACAGGCCAGTGTGATCGTGCAAGGCAGGGGTACACATACCTGCCAGTGTGATCGTGCGGGGATAGGGGCACACACACAGGACAGGAATTGTACGCAAGCTAGTGTATGCATATGGTAGAGGCAAACATTACAGACTGGGGGTGGGACGTAAAGGGTTCGAATGACACGTCCTACCCATTGCCTGCAGGACAGCCGAATCCAGTGGAGGCCTGGACTGACAACGAGGTGCGTGGAGGGCGGATTGGAGTTTACATGAATGGAGATGGTCTTCCCAACTGCTCCCTCATCCAAGGATTCACAGTCTGGAAATGCCAAGACTATGGTATTTACTTCCAGGTAGGACATAATCTCGGGAGCTTCTCACTCAGAGCACATGAGAGAGGATATGCTGGCTTCTTGTTCCTTGATCCAATCACCGGATCCCAAGAGTGAGCAGGAAATCACAACCATGGGTTATTTGAAGGGCAACCCAACTGAGGTTTTACCACTCACACTATCTCTGGATGTAGCAGCAGCCTGTGAGGACCAGATCCCTTGATCTCTCCCTGGTCACGGTTCCCAAATGCAAGATGGGGCAATTTCCTCTGACAACAGATCCAAAAGTCAGAAAGGCGTGTGAATATATATATATATATATATATAAAATATATATTTGGGATGACTTTCACAGTTACAGGATACTGCTCATCAGACACTCAGCTTGAGGCAAGAAACTATTCCTCAGGCAGGGAGTCCTGATTTTGATGCTCCTGTACCACCTTGGGTTGAAGATTCTTTATGCTAGATGGAAAGGGTCTAAAATTCCTTGAGTCCTCTTTAGACAGCACTCCCAGAAAATATCATCAACAGAGGAAAGGGAGACCCCCAGTGATCCTCTCAGCTGTTTTAATGATCATCTGTATTGACTTCTAGTCAAATGCTTTGCAGTACTATACAACACAATGATGTAGCCACACAGGACCCTCTCAATTGCACTCCAGTAAAAGGTTGTCAAGATGGCAACCAGTAGTCTTGCCCTGCTCATCCTACTTAGGTAGTGTTGGTGATGCTGCACCTTCCTGACTAATGAGGAGGTGTTGTAAGTCCAGGATAGGTTATCCCTTCTATGCACACCAAGTAACTATGTATTCTCCAGTCTTTTCACATAGATGTATAGTGGAGAACGGTCGACCTTCATCCTTCTGAAGTCCACAATCATGGTTAACATTACGGTTAGGGCAACCTTATTACAGTGCCAGTGACTTGGGTTCAAATTCATCGTTGTCTGTAAGGAGTTTGTTTGTTCTGTGTAGGCTTCCTACAGGTGCTCCGGTTTTCTTCCACCTGCCAAAATGTACTGGGTTAATCGGGGTATTTGGGCAGTAAGGTCCTGTTACTGTGCTGTATGTCTAAATTAAAATTAAAATTTAAAATCTCCTTTGTCTTCTCCACATTGAGACTCAGTCACGTGACAGTGAGGGCGGAAATAGAATTAGGTGGAGGTTAAATGCGTGGCTAAAGGGGTGGAGTAAGAGACAGGGTTTCAAGTTCTTGGACCACTGGGACCTTTTTTGGGTAAGATGGGACCTATACCGCAATGATGGGTTACATCTTAATCCCAGAGGGACCAGTCTCCTGGTGGGGGCATTTGCTAGGGCTGTCGGGGATGCGGGGGTTATGGTTGAGGACAGGGTTTCAAGTTAGGCAGGACAGCAGGGTGAGGGTTAGTAGGCTAAGGAAAGAGACAAGTTTAAATAATTTGAGGGAGGAAAAGCAGAAATTACTGTGAAAAGATGTTATAGTGAAAATTGTGAGAATGGAAGAGAGAAGGATATGCAGAAAGTAGGATGTAGGAGATCCCTGAGATGGATTTATTTTAATGCGAGGAGTGTAGTAAGGAAGCTGGATGAGCTAAAGGTGCAGATTGACATGTGGCATTATGATGTTGTGCCTATTAGTGAGACGTGGTTGAAGGAAGGTTGTGACTGGCAGTTGAATGTTCCAGGATTTCGCTGGTTTAGATGTGACAGA